>NC_136869.1:3697603-4197119 GCF_951799975.1 Gobius niger
TAATGAAATAACCAGTTTGCTCACTCCAGCCACTAGAGAGCAGCTTATATGATCTCATTGACTGCCAATGCCGTGTTTAGACGTCAATTGAAATCCAAACGTTGACACGAGAGGGAAGCACTTTTTTTTGCTTCTCACAAGAGAGAGAATGTTTCTGTTTTATAGATGGAATTCACTGTTCAGATGTTTGAGGCGTCACTAAAGCAAAAAATATAACCGTCAAAGTCATTGTTCTGCTTGATTACAGAAAGCTTGTTTCACAGCTTTTTGGTCAGAAACTTCTTTCTGCGGACGATTACTAAAGAATGGAAAGAGGAACAAACAAACTTTTTTTTATAAGAAGGAATAAAGCCTACTCTTTCCTTCGGTGGGTTTGGTGCTGACATACAGTATAGACCGAGAACTCCATTTTCTGTGGGTCTTGAAAAAGCAGTCAAAATCCTGAAAAACCTCTGACACAAGAGATCAGGATATAAACAGCATATTTTAGCCATGTGTTAATGGTCAGTTTGCCCCAGGGCGGCTGTGGCTACAATAGTAACTTCCTGGCATTGTGTGTGGAGTGAATGAATAATGACTTCACTTTGAGAAACATGTGACACAGGCTGATGAAGCACAATAAGTGTAGGATTATTAATAATAAGGTTATTTATAAGGCCACAGATTTTTTAGTTTTTTCTTTTACTGTCAGTTTTGAATGAAAGAACTAAAATGAAAAGGGGAGAGAAGCATCTGTGATCTGCCAAATGTGGAATAACCCAGAATTCTGACCTTTATACATTTACAATAAACTGATGGAGAATAAAGTCATGTCGTGATGAACATGTAAATATATTTTCATTTGTCAGCCGTTAAAGTCACACTTTTTCAAACCTAAAGATCTGGATGTTTCTGATACAGACAAACGGATGGTGATAAATGTCCTTCCTCTGTATCTGAGAGCGTTTGTTAACAGAAGCCACTGCACATGAGGCTTTTCTCACTTGAACAAAACCAGACCCCGACTCCTCCATTGTCTGACAGTGAAAAGAGAATTTCTGTGGCTTCACCTCGCGCCTCCTGACATTCTCCCTTTCCTCGTTTTGTTTTTCCCCTTCTCTTTTGTCAAGTTTTAAGCCGGAGTTAACCAAAAGTAACGGAGCGCGGAAATGTCGGCGGGGCAGAGTTTGACCTTTCGATATTTGCAGAAGTAATCAATCAGCGGCGCAGAAGAAGAGGAGGAGGAGGAGGAGGAGGAGGAGACGACTGGAGAATTCACTTCATAAACACAGCGGGACGCCTCAATTAAAGCTACTGTAACAGATCATTTGAGGAGGATTCTCCAGCGTAAAAATAGATCTGTCGACGATGATGTGCCTGACGAAGATGCGGAAACTTTACCCCCAATTAGTGCTGTAGCTAACAAGTGTTGTTATGACGATTATTTTCAATATAGGTCGGGTCAGAGGTCGCAGGTGTACGTGTAGTGGAAGAAGGAGGAGAAGGAGGAGGAGGAGAAGAAGGGAAAGGAGGAGAAGGAGGAGAAGAAGAAGGAGGAGAAGAGAAAGAGAAGGAGAAGGAGAAGAAAGAGAAGAAGGAGAAGAAAGAGAAGGAAGGAGGAGGAGAAGGAGAAAAAGAAGGAGGAGAAGAAGAAGAAGAAGAAGGGAAAGGAGGAGAAGAAGAAGGAGGAGAAGAAGAAGAAGGGAAAGGAGGAGAAGGCGGAGAAGGAGGAGGAGGAGGAGGAGGAGGAGGAGGAGGAGGAGGAGAAGGAGAAGAAGAAGAAGGAGGAGGAGGAGGAGAATGAGAAGAAGGAGGAGGAGAAGGAGGAGGAGGAGAAGAAGAAGAAGAAGAAGAAGGAGGAGGAGAAGAAGAAGGAGGAGGAGGAGAATGAATGAGAATAAGAAGAAGAAGGAGGAGGAGAATGAGAAGAAGAAGAAGAAGAAGAAGAAGAAGAAGAAGAAGAAGAAGAAGAAGAAGAAGAAGAAGAAGAAGAAGAAGAAGAAGAAGAAGAAGAAGAAGAAGAAGAAGAAGAAATGTCTTCAGAAGGTCATTCCACAATTTGGGAGCAACAGCTTCAAACGACAGATCACCTCTGGTTTTAAAGCGGGTCCTTGGGGCAGTGAGGAGGTTCTGGCCAGAGGACCTAAGGGTGTGACCGGAGGAGTCGGGGCACTGCAGGGCAGACACGTATTTGGGAGCCTGATCATGCAACGCTCTGAAAGTCAAAGCTAAAATGTTGAATTCAATTAGAAATTTGATGGGGAGTCAGATTTGCAGATTTGTTAAAACAAGAAGAAAGGGAGTAACAGTAATCTAAAACAGATGAGATAAAAGCACGATTGGTTGTCATGCCCCCTCCTGGAACCGCCACCTTAACGTGGTGGAGGGGTTTGAGCACCTGAATAATCCTGGGAGCTCTGTTGTCGGGGTCTTCGTGCCCCTGGTAGGGTCTCCTATGGCAAACAGGTCTGAGGTGACGGGTCAGACAAAGAGCGGTTCAGAAGCCCCTTATGAGAGACCAGGCCCGGTTTGAATCATGAGGCCGTCCTTCTGTGGACCCCCCACCTGCAGGAGGAGGCATAGGGGCTGGTGCAATGTGATTGACCTGGAAACGGAAAATTGCAAGAAGATGGATGGATGGATGGATTTTCAACTTTCTTATATCACATCTCTCGCCCATATTGGAAATAACGTCTTGGATGATGTAAAATAGCCATATGAAATGTGAGTGTGGGCTGAAACAGATTTTACATTTTATCACTCCTGGACTTTTCATAAATGTAATAAAGTTTAAAAGTGAAATTATTATTTCAGAGGGGAATTTGCATCTTTAGCTTGTGATTAAGCTATGAAGTAAAAATTCAAATTTCGCCTTGTGTTGTGCAATTCAAAGCTCGATAAATCAGTTTAGGAATTAGACATTAAAAAATCCCTCTGGAAAATGCTCTAATATAGGCCGGGGCCTTTATTTACTCAAGGGCATCTAGGACCAGGCCTTTATTGGAACCAGGCCACAATTAGAGACAGGCCTTTATTTCTATTTGAGCAAAACGGACGACCAGGAAAACAAAGCAAAACGAGATTTGTGTCCATTTGCACCTAAAATATTAGGTTCATTTATTAATTAACATTTCAAACCCTCTCCCAGCGGCTGGAACATTGACGCCTTTTATTTTGTCGGGACAACAGGAAGTGTTTCGTTGCTGTTAGCGGAGCTTTGACATCAATGTCACTGCAGGTTTCTGTTTTGTTTTTACCGCGGACCGGATTATTTGTTGTTATCTCGTGTAAAAGGCGAGTTTAGACGGAGCGTTTGTGTTTGTGATCGATCATGAGACTGACCCGAGAGAAGACGAGACGCTCGCGCTGATCGGAGGAGTTATTTTGAGGCGTGGGACTGACCTGCACACGGAGCAGCTGGACGTGCTTTGAAGACGCGATGGTGACTTTACTAAAACCCTGGAGGATCATAAACATTGGTTGCTTTCCCTGTTTCTACAAATAGTCACAGGAGGTTTGAAAAGTGGCTAAATCTGTGTCAGTTACGCTCGGATCAGCTCCACCGCAGCGTCCCCCTTGGCCCGGGTTCCCGTTTGTTACTTCCTGCACATGAGTTTTCATTTACACCAGTATGAGACAAATTCCTAACATGGAGAATATTTCTACCGCTATAGTTTCTAATAAAAGCCCCGGCCACTGTTAGAGACCCGGCCACTAATGGAACACAGGCCAGTACTAGAGAATTTACGGTAAATTGATGTCACCAATCCGCCGCAAGTTCCGTACCGAAGTAGCCGCCATCTTGACTCTTCTGTTCTTTAAAGCCTGCAGAAACCTTCCCTCTGCTGCAGCGGAGGTGTCACGGACTTACCGGGATTGTAAACCCGTTTCGCCCAGAGGTTTTGAGCTAAACGCCCGTTTCGAATGCGCTCCTGCCGAGGGGACGCTAAGCCGGCGTCTCCGCGCTCTCCGGTTTGTTTACCCGCCGTCACTCGGGCGACACACGGCCCGAGCTATAAGCGTCCGCCTCCTCCTCCTGGAGAGGGAAGGAGAGATTCAGGGGCTTAGGGGCAGCGCTAATTAAAAACCACGTCCTCGTTGTAAAGAGCGTCTCGCCGCCGCTGTTGTGTTTGGCGTCTGGCGTTGAGTGGTGATTAATGACATTATCTCAAGCTCCTCGACACTCGAAACTCCGAAGCGAATCACCGCAAACTTCTGCAGCCGCCGCGGGCCAAACTTTACGCCTCACGGACTCTTTAAGCCGAGGAAAAAGCATCACGACGAGCCAGAGAATTTGTGGACATTAGGCGTGTGAAGACCGGCCAGAAATGACAAATTTTGCGCCGGGATTTTTAAAGGAATGTTTTCGGAAACATCTTAATTATGGCGAGTTCACTTCGAATGTCTCTTCCCTTGATTCGTCGCTTCTTTTTTCGATAACGCGGCATTTGTGGGAATATCAAATTAATTGGCGGATTTGGCGGCAGAAACGCTCTCGCTAAATCTTGATCAAATATTTCCCCCCGATCAAAGCCGTCCAATTATGTCGAGCTGACGGGGAAAAATATTGGAGTGAAAGTTGGAAATCGTGGCGATGAGCGGATGGAGTTTAAAGAAGTTACAAAAAGAGGAAACCGATGGAAAGATGAAAAAGTGCTTATCTACCGTTAGCATCAAAACAAAGCGAAAGGTATTTCACAGTAATAGACCTGAAACTGGGGCGGAAGAAATTGAATTTAGAATGAATGTTTTTCCACATTTTGTAGTTTTGAGCAGAACTGAAGTGGATTGACAGATTTATGTGAAAAAGCCCAGGACAGACCACAGGAGACCGGTCTGGATCAAGTCACTGAGCTCTGGCCCTGAGCAAAACACTTTTGGCTGGGACTGAGTGCCATCCACAAACACTAGATATATTTGACTGTCTTTTACATTCATGAGGGCTATAATGCTACTAAGTTGTACCACAAAATACGTTATCAGGTTGACCTCTCACCCCCCACTTTCACCTCTTACCACCCGCCTAAACCAAATGCATTCTGTCCTCTTTGGCTGTTATATTGGCCTGTGTAGCACCTCTTTTGAAAGCTAAGACCCACAAAACTGATCTTTTGCTTTGCGTTGTTGCTGTGTTGTGTCACCCTTTTTTTTTTGCACATTTTTGTTGAATTTTTGTCACTTTTTGGTTGAATTTTTGTCATTTTTTGTTGATTTTTTTGTCACATTTTGTTGAATTTTTGTCATTTTTTTGTTGAGTTTTTGTCACATTTTTGTTGAATTTTTGTCACTTTTTGTTTGAGTATTTTGTCACTTTTTGTTGAATTTTGGTCATTTTTTTTGTTGAATTTTTGTCACATTTTGTTGAATTTTTGTCATTTTTTTTGTTGAATTTTCGTCATTTTTTTTGTTGAATTTTTGTCACATTTGTGTTGAATTTTTCTCATTTTTTGTTGAGTTTTTGTCACATTTTTGTTGAATTTTTGTCACATTTTGTTGAATTTTTGTCATTTTTTTTGTTGAATTTTTGTCACATTTTTGTTGAATTTTTGTTATTTTTTTGTTGTTGAGTTTTTGTCACATTTTTGTTGAATTTTTGTCACTCTTTGGTTGAGTTTTTGTCACATTTTTTGTTGCATTTACATCTTTGTTTTCTTCATTTTTTCTTTCATTTTTTGTGGCTTTTTCGGTGCTTTTTTCCCAAGAAGCTTTTTTGATTAGGGTAAAGACAAACTGGAGAAAATGGGATCTGTTCAGGTGGGAGTTAAGAGGTTAACCAAGCCCATTTTCTCCACTTTACCCAACTCTAAAAGCTTCTCAACTGGAGCTTACAGCCAGTGCTTATGAGGAGGAGCGGAGTCGATTATTTAAAGCTGTGCTGGGAACGGGAGTGAACAGGGTATCGCTGACGACACCTTCGGACCCACGGATAAGTCGTGGGGATGTGATTGCGCCCGTGATGTAGTTCTGTTTAGAGATTGTGGAAGGTTGCAATACGGAAGCGAACAAGAAGAAGAAGAAGAATAGCGTTGATAGATGACGGCCAGAATCTTTCCCCGGAGTCCGGACACTGGTGGTGGTACCCGGCGCGGCTGGTCAATGTGACGAGCAGAGCCAGAGGAGAGGCCAGGCGGAGGAGGGGCGGAGGAGGGGCACGGCACAGCTGGGAAACAGCTTAAGAAGGGGATCCTGGGCGATGATTGGCTAACGCGAAGGTGCGGCTTGAGCCGGGGCCGCGATTGGGTGATTAGAGACGGCGGCCGTTGATGAGGCGATGAATGAAGTCCGCAGGTCCGTCTTCCAGGCTGAAGCTTCATTAGACCAGTGATACCTCATTAGAAAGCGAAGACCAACAAAACTCATCGCTACCATTTGTCTCGCATTGTCGGCGCATTTATGTCTCGTTTGAAGTGTTTTTTTGTTGTGTTTCCGAGACTTTTTTGACACTTATTATTGTGTTGCTCCTTTGTTACTTATCGTCACTTCTTGATTGGTTGTTTATTCCGAGTTCAATGTACAATATATATACTTTTTTTTTTTTTACACCATTTTTTACATTAACATGTGCAGCTTTTGCAACATTTTAACATGCATTCATGACATATACACTTACATATATACATAATGCTGTACATAAACTCGAAAAGGAGTGGGAGGAAGTATAACTTATAAATCCCCACCCCTGTTGATATCATATTTACATTCGGTTCAGGCGTCAGATTAAAGGCACACTGCGTAACATTTTGGACTATACAGTTGCAGTACAAAACTCCTTATGAGCAGCTCGACATAGAAAAGTCTGTTTCTGCAGTGGGTAATCAGTTAATGGATTTAGATGAGGTGCTATAACCTGTTTAAATCTCAAATTCTGCTGACTTTAGTCACATCTCCAAGAAGAAGAAGAAGAGACGACGAGGGAGAAGGAGGAGGAGAAGAAGAGGATGAAGCAGCAGGAGGATGACAATAAAAAGAAGAAAGAGGAGGATGAGAATATTTATCTCTTATTCCAATATGAACTAATCCTCCACATGTTAATTATGTCTATTTAGTGAATCATTTTCAGATTAATCCTTCCCAGCGGCTTTAGTTCTTGTTGTTGTTTTCTTCTTCTTCTTCTCTCGGCCGACCCGCAGGCATTGAGGGAAAAGCCACTCTCTCCATTGTTTCTTCACCGCGGGGGGGCCGGCTGCCGAAACACGCGAAGCTTCAAATCACGCTTTAAGAGAAGAAGAGATGTCAGGTGGCGCCTCAGGACCTGATCCAGTTTCTCTACAAACCACGGCTAAAACGCGCCGGAGAAGGCGGAAAAATGAGGAGTAACGGCAGCTTTGGGACGCGAGTCATTTGTTTTACTGGAGGTAAACAACGCAGCGATGGCTGTGAGACGGATCATGTGACAAAACGTGTGGATTCGAGAAAACAGGCTTGGTTATATTTGAATAAGTTTGTTAGTTTTCTCGCTACAAAAAATATTTATCTAGATGAGTTTAAATGTCTCTTAATCATTTCAATATGATCAGATTATTTCAATATGATCAGATTATTTCACTTTTTTTAGCCTCTTAACTCTCATCTGAATCAAACGCATTCTCTCCAGTTCAGCTTTACCCAAATCTGAAAGCTTCTTGACTGGCGCTTACAGCCTATAGGCCATAGTAATGGTGCATTTGAAAGCTAAGACCGTGTCGTCACTTTTTTGTTGCATTTTTGTCAGTTTTTTTAATCACTTTTCTGTCACTTTTTTGTAGCTTTTTTATCACTTTTTTGTCACATTTTTGTCACTTTTTTAACACATTTTTGTCCCTTTTTTGTCGCATTTTTGTTGCTTTTTTGTTACTTTTCTGCCACATTGTTATCATATTTTTGTCACTTTTTTGTCGCATTTTTGTCACATTTTTATCATTTTTTTGTCACTTTTTTGTCACTTTTTTGTCATATTTTTGTCACTTTTTGGTCACATTTTTGTCACATTTTTGTAGCTTTTTTGTCACATTATAATCACTTTTTTTATTGCATTTTTATCACATTTTTTTCACTTTTTTGTCACTTTTTTGTCACATTTTTGTAGCATTTTTGTTGCTTTTTTGTTACTTTTCTGTCACATTTTTGTTACATTTTTGTTGCGTTTTTGTCTCACTATTTTGGCACTTATAAGTGCTTGGTAGTGCTTGGTAGCTTCTATCTTGACCTGTTTTGGAGCTATAGAGGAGAGAGGGAGAGGCTAAATGCTAACGCCGTCTGCGCTGTGTTTACGTGACTGAAGGCACGCGTGAAGATCAGACAGGTCCTAAGGAACTCGTCAAAGCTAAGGTAAGAACATATCTCAGTTTGTAAAAACGGTGGCCTATTCCTTTAACTTTGTTATTCAAGATACAAACGCCTTGAATAACAAGGCGTTACCATTAATGTCACACACTGTTGTAGTAGTTTTGAAGGTGACCACTGCCACCGTGTTCGTTCATTTTAGCCACTTTGCGGCAGACCTCTAGGATATAAAACGGGGATTAATCCGTAGCCTACCATAGTGCAGCATTCAGATGGGTAGTTTTCACAGTGTGAGCAGGCAGTGTTGGAGTTGCTCAGCTCAAACCATTTTGTTAAAGAATTTTTGCACTGGCATGTAAATAAATATGTTGAATTAATGCGGTCTGATCTGATTGTTCTTATGCATCATTAAGATTGTACTGAATGGAAAAAAATTACATAAATGTGATGCATTTTGATTAATTTGGTTTATTACATAAGCATAAATAACATGTAATTCAAACAATATACTTTATGTATTTTAAATAATTACACTCCTTATAATTAATTTAGAGTAATTAAACTTATTTATTAATAAAAAACACATAAACCTGAGGATTATGCATTTCAAATAAATAGGCATTATTACACTAATGAATTTAAATCATTTAAGGTTTATTTGGTAGGTTTGTATAAAAATTATCTAAAAAAAGTGAATGGGAATTTGTCATGTAATAAAATTACATACATCTTAAAAGTTAGGGTTAAATATTTCTGTGAGTGTATTTTCACTTTTAATAGAAATCAAAGTTGTGAAAATGCACTCGGTTCAGGTGGGAGTTAAGAGGTTTAATTTCTCTGCCATTGGTTGTAAAAATGTGTCCTTTTGGCAATTTATTTTCTGATTTCTAGAGTGATTTACCTCAGGGAGAAATGTCCTTAAACTGGCAACGTAATCCAGCCCAGCACCTTATCCAGACACCCCATCCTGCTGCCTCCTCCGTAACCTACAGGCTACAGGGGCGCCCCATCCTTAGCCGAAGCCTGGAGATCTGGGTCAGGACCACAGCCAGCTCCTCAGAGAAGGGCCCGTCCTCCCGGGCACACGTGAGCCACATCCAGCCCAGGCAGAGGCTAAGGTGCTGCTTCAGGACCACGGCCAGCTCCACCAGCAGAAGTCAGCTTCAACCACTCAGGATCCCCCTCTTGAAGCGCATATACTGTACCAGGTTTTAATGCAAAATGTGACTTATTTTCATTTCAGTTTTAATGAAGAAATGTTGGGGGGGAAAGTTGTTTTTATTTGATTTTTTAAGCTGTTAACAGGAAGTGACAGTTCCAGAGCAGTTTGACTAATTTGCCATTGACTTAACATGGTCGGCACGGCAACAGTTTAAAATTGTTTGCCTTCATCTATGTCACTTCCTGTCGGCGTCCAATAAGCCAGACCGCCTTTGCTCTACCCAATCCCGTCAGAGCTTGGAAGCTAAGCAGGAAGGGCCTGGTCGGGACTTGGATGGGAGACCGTTGGGGAACACCAGGAATGCACAGAGCGAGTGAGTGGTTGGTGGTGGTCGGATGGGCAGATGGTGCAGACTGGCAGCCTCGCTTCTGTCAGTCTACCCCAGGGCAGCTGTGGCTACAATAGTAGCTTACCACCACGGAGTATGGAGTGTATGAATAATGCAATGTAAAGCATCTTTGAGTGTCCAGAAAAGCTCTGTATGAAAGTAATGTGTCGTCCAGTGGCCCCAGACCTCATCCTACACCGCCATTCGAGTCCAGACTCTTTGATTCACAGTCTTCTAGATCTAGATTAGTTTAAATGTCACAAATTAAGCATAATAACTCAAATTTGATTTGTTTTGACTGTTAAGATTCGATTGGGCGCTTGACCCAGATTATTCCACTTGTACTGATATGTTTCTCACTTGATTAATTACATTTTGTCTTTATTCCAGGTTAATTGTTTTGTCAATGGGGTAAGACAACTGTACTTGCCCCATTGACAGTTTTACTTTCTCATTTCAAGCTAAATGGCATCAGAACCGGTGAGAAATGTCCTGAAACTAGTAAAGTAAACTGAAGCGTGTAAATCACTCAAAACAACATTCATTTAGTCAATTCCAGTATTTTAACCCCTTGCTTGATGTTTAGTTTTTGTAGTGCATTCACTGAAAAAAAACTAAACAAGACAACAACTAAGTAATAATCAGTGTCTAATTTTTACACATAAAATGACAGAAGACTTGATACAGACGTAGATTTAAACATATTTTATTTCAAATTCATGTCTTTTCCTGTACTGTGAAACTTTAACTCTTGAGTGGATTGAAATCTCTGGCTTTAGAAGGAGACAGAGGAGGAGCAAAGCAGGTCACCTTCAGAAAAACAAACAACTTTTCCAGAACTTTGGAGGGTCTTTTCAAACAACTACTCGCATGAAATGGACAAAATGTGATCTGATCTTTGGGAAATGGCTTTAAAAGTGCTTGAATTATGTCACTTTACGCTGATTTTGAGCAGGTTTGGACTGTCTTAAAATGAGGCCAGTGGAACAAGCAGTAATGGTGATCGGCATAAGAGTCATTTTCTGATCTAAGCCAATTATTTTCCCTCTTTTCATTAATGGTGGCACCAGGTTTTATGACATGACGCACATTTCAAAGGTTAAAATGAAACATGAGTCGTTTTAATCAAAATGTCAAAAAGACAACAAAGAATATTGATAAGAATGAGTCTTAGGAAACTCTTTTAAATGAATGGATTCCTGACCCTGAGTTTCGGGATGAACTGTTTTGAAGGAAATGAACAAAAGTAAAGCTGAGAAAAAATGATATGAATATGATCAGAAAGCACTTAGACTTATCTAGTTTGTATTCTTTTGTATTAATGTAATAAGGTAAAGTAAATAAGGGAGGTCGGGAACTTTACTCGACCCATTCACCCTGGCACAGAGTGACATAAACTATGCAACATTTTCGTGAAATAAAAACTGATTGAAAGATAAACAACTGATGTTTTTTTAATTTGATCTTTATTTAACCAGAAGAATCAATTTTTCAGGAGAGTCCTGGCCCCAGATGGGAACCTATTGTTCATCCATCCATCCATTTTCCTCCACTTTTCCGTTGCCGGGTCGTGGGGGCAGCTGTTGGAGCTGCTCAAATCACATTGCACCAGCCCCTTATGGCGCCCCCTGCAGGTGGTGGGTCCACAGAAGGACGGCCTCTTGGTTCTAACCGGGCCTGTTGGTCTCTCATAAGGAGCGTCTGAACCGCTCTTTGTCTGACCCGTCACCCAGGACCAGTTTGCCCTGGGAGACCCTACCAGGGGCACGAAGCCCCCGACAACAGAGCTCAAGGATTATTCGGGTGCTCAAATCCCTCCACCACGTTAAGGTGGCGGCTCCAGGAGGGGCCTATTGTACATATTGTACATATTTTTAGTTGTAGGGGAAACAGGAGTAGCCGGAGAAAACCTACGCAGACACGGAAAGAGCAAACTCCACACAGAAATCAAATCAATCAATCAATCAAATTTTATTTATAGAGCCCTTTACAACACTCAAGGCAAAACAATAAAACCACATCAAATCCATTAAAGACATTCATAAAACCAAACAATAAAACAGATCAAATGTACTAAAAGTGTCGCCGTGCTACTTAGTGTTAAAAGCCAGTCTGAATAAATACGTCTTGAGCCTGGATTTAAAAAGGCCAAAATCAGTGATGGTGCATTTCAGGGGCAGCTTATTCCAGAGTCTGGGTCCAGCTACTGAAAAGGACCGATCACCCCAGTGCTTGTACTTGGCCCCGTCCAGGTGAGAATCGAACCCAGGAACCTCTAGCTGTGAGATGCTAGCACTAACCACTGCACCACCGCGCTGTTCATGATGTTTGCATTACAGCTACACCTGTCCACCCTGTCTGTCCTTGTTTTTACCCAAACAGGGAGTGATGTGCTGTGCAACTAGCTTTATCGTTCGACCAGAACCAAACCAAAAAAAAAGGAGAGGAGAAGTTACGAGGGCTGATGGGAGGACCTCTGTAGAGCGTGGTGGAAGAAGTTGGAGCTTCACTTCTTGTCCAGATGCTGAAGGTTGTGATACGATGACCGGTCATCTGAAACAAACAGAAAGACAAATAGATTTATCAGCGACGAGAGGAGAAGTCAGGTGTTAGAGTCACATCTGAGGAGCGTGATGTTCAGCGATGAGGACACACAGGTTCTGCTCGAGGACAAGGAGACGACAGGCGAGAGAGAGGAGGTCTGTGGATGTAAAACGAGATGGTTTTCAGGAGAGGAGAGGGAGGAGAGGACAGAGAGAGAGGATGTAGGAGAGAGGAGGAAGGGAAGACAGGAATGGAGAGAGGAGAGGACAGAGAGGAGAGGAAAGAGACAGGGAGAGAATTGGTAAATGGTCCCATATATGTATCGCCTTTTGTACTTGCCTGAGGCACTCAAAGGGCTTTACATCAAGGAACCACTCACCCATTCACACTCATTCATACACCAGCGTCAGACACTGGAGGCAAGGCGGGTGAAGTGTCTTGCCCAAGGACACAACTACAGTGTGCGCCTACAGGACATTCGGCACATGCGACGACCTAGCGCCACTGTCACCCCAGAAAAAGAAAGAAAGGGGAGAAGAAAGAAGTGGGAGAGAGAGAAGGGGGACTGGTAAATGGTCCCATATATGTATCGCCTTTTGTACTTGCCTGAGGCACTCAAAAGGCTTTACATCAAGGAACCACTCACCCATTCACACTCATTCATACACCAGTGTCAGACACTGGAGGCAAGGCGGGTGAAGTGTCTTGCCCAAGGACACAACGACAGTGTGCGTCCCTGAAAGAGGGGGGAGAGAAGAGAGATCTGTCCTCCTCAGACCTCGTGAGAGATCTGTTCCCTCAGGCCCAGTGACCGTTCCTCCTCTGACCCTGCTCCTCCTAGCGTCTCCTGTTGAAGCCATTTTGCCTCCACCGGCCTTGAGCGTTGGGCATGTTATGGTCAGAGTCGTTCCTCTGCTCGTTCTGTCTCCGGTTCCTGATGTCTTGTGAGGCGTAGTTGTTGGTTGCCCGTGTGTCCTGAGGTTCTGTGCTCCTCTCTGGCTCCACGGTTTTCAGCAGATCTGGTTGTTTTTCGTTCGTCTCCTGCTGTGGGGCTGCTGTCTTCGCTGCCTTCTCATAAGCGATGTTTTGGCGTAAGAGGCTAATGTTGTCTTTCCGAAGCGCCTCTATGTCGTCCTTCATTTCCACATAGACGTTGGCGGCGTGTTCCAGATTCGCATAAATGACCTTATTATTTATCTGGAGAACCCGAGCTTCTTCTCTCAACTTGTCCGCCTCTTCCACGGCCTTATCACGGTCCGCCTTCATTTCTAATTTCTCCTCTTCGAGTTTCTTAAGGATCAGTTTGGTTTCCATATTCGGCTGCAGCTGCTGTTGGAAGTTCTTTGATTTTTCCAGCTCCATCTTGGCCTCCTGGAGCTGGGTTTCCAGCTGTAATATGGTCCCTGATGTTTGCATTTTCGACGTCTTTAGCTCTTCTGAGAGGACGCGTTTTTCTGACACAAGCGACTTGTTCATTTCTTCAAAGTGGCTGATTATTTTATCTTTCTCCTGAAGATTTATCTGTAGTAGTTCACTGGCAGCTGAAGAAGAGCTCAAATTCTCTTGCAGTTTCTCCACCTGTCCACGGAGAACGCTTGCTTCTCGCCTAAACCTGTCTGTTTCTTCGTTAGCCTTGTCACAGTCCGTCTTCATTGCTAATTTCTGTTGTTGAAATGTCTCGAACATACGATGAGACTCTTGGAGAGCGTGGAGTCTGTCTCTCACACTCTCCTCCAGGTTGTCGTATTGTTTAGAGACTTCATCTTGGAGCACAAGGTTCTTTTGTTGCTCCTCCATCAGTTTTTGACTTGTCTGATGGACCTGGTCTTGTATCTTCTTGCAGGAGACCTCTTTTTTTTCCAGGGTCAGCTGCAGAGTCTGGTTCGCTCTCTGCTGTGAGTCCAGATCTTTATTGAGGACTTCAACCTCTTTCCTCAAAGCCAGAATGGTCTCCTTGGCTTCCTCTGCGACAGTTTTACTGGCCTCCTTCATGGACAGCTGCTCCTGTTGAAGTATCTTCATTTCCTCCTCCATCTGGTGGACGTCCTCGTTCAGGGTGGCGTGTTTCATCTCAAGCAGCATAAAATGTTCAAGCTTGAGACGATCCTCCGCCAGCTCCTCGTCCTGCCGCTGTAGCAAAAGCGATTTGTGTCCGACCTGGTTCTCCAGGTCTTTAATCTTCTTGCGAAGACTCGCGTCTGCTACTTTTAACTGTCCGTAGTTCGTCTTCAGGGCGTTGATAACCAGCATCAAACTGTCTGTCTGGTTATCATTTTCCTGCTGTAGGAGGAGGATTTTGGCATCTTTCTCCGACATGGAGACTTGAAGCCTTAAGTTCTCCTCGTTCAGACCCTGGTTTTGGGCGTTTAGAGCCAGGACATCGGCTCTACTCTGCCTCAGGGCTTCACTGGCCACGTACAGCTCGTCCTGTGAACGCAGGGTTTTGTCGGCGAGGTCCCTCGCTAATGAGGAGTTTACTTGACGCTCGCTCTGCACCTGTTCCTGCAAAGAGAGGTTGATCCTCTCCGCTGAACAGAGCGCAAGCCGGAGCTCCTGAATGAGCGCGGTGTCGGAAGAACGCTTCTTCCCAAACATTTTCATGGCTTTTTTCACAAATGCGTTAGTGAAAAAAGCTGGAAAATGCGTTAGTACACGACAAAATGTGTCGGAGAATGTGGCAGATGCGTTGAAATGCTACAAAATGCAGTTCAATGCGTCGAAAACCGTCAAAATGCGTGGAGATACGTCAAAATGTGTCTGATGCGTCGAAAGGCTCGTGGGTGTGTGAAGGAATGACTGTCTGAGGTATGAGGTCATACACAGATGATGACATCATCACATTTAGAACAGCTGTAAACATTCCACACAGCTGTCATAGAACTCCAGGGCGTTACCATGGTAATCCATTGGAACCCATATAGATACAGTAATACAGTATACAAGGGGGTGTGGCCTCACCAACGGGGAAGAAAACCTGATAAACAGATTTATCACACACCAATAAAGTCAAGCCAAAACCGGGTCCATGTGGAGGTTTCTTCAAATTGTTCAGTAGAGGCAAAAAACGGCACTCGTTGCTAACGCATTAAGCTAGCGCTAGCGTCCTAGTTAGCATTGTGAGTTTTTTGAGTGTTTATGAACCACGTCACATGCTCCTGTATTTTTATGTAATAGAAAAATATATTCATGATGCAACGTTTGTTAAAGTCATGTTTTCCCTCTGGCTACTCCAAACAAAACCTAATTATTTTCTAAATATTATTCCATTTCTTATCAGTGCAAACATTTTAATTGTCTGTGCTTCACTCATTTTTACAGACTTGTATCCGGAAATGACGGATAGACAATAGCACTTAGTGATTTGTGGGATTTAGCCAGTGTTAACGTTTTAAAAATAACTTAAACAGACAAGATGCAAGTTGGTCATTTTATACTCACTTCTGCCACCTGCGGAGTTATGTTTTTTTTTTTTAAAGAAATAACCCGAATGCTCATTCCAGCCACTAGGGGGCAGCTTAAAGAACGAAAGGAAATAATTCCACATGTGTCCAGCAGGGGGCACTCACATAATTAAAGATCACGGTGCAAATAACACATTATAACCACGTGGTAAAAGGACAGTCTGCCTCAATAGTATTTTCCCAATTAAAACTTATTTTATTGGAGATTTTTATTATGGACACTGGGAAAATGTAGTTGGAGACCCCTGTGTTAGAGACTCATGCATTACCAATACTAAACATCTATATATAGCCTTCATTTGTCGATCATTTTTTCCAAAGTGGAAGGCTTCATTCCACAAACGGAGTCGCCAAAAAAGCTCATCCATTCAAACAGCGGATACCAGTCACTGTGTTCAATAATAGCACAATAAACTCCCTTCTAAGCTTTATTTTGTATGTGGACAAATTACAGCAAAAGGCAACAATAATGAGCATGAACTGTCTACATATGAAAGCTTTTATGAAAACAGTTTGGCTCCGTCTGAAGCTGCGCCGCTTTTTCAACAAAAAGAACGTCTGTAAACTTTTACCTTCCAAAATCGCCGACACGGCAGATTCACACGGGAATAGGAACTCTGCGGACATCAGTAATATTAACTTTGTACCTTAGATCCCAAGGTCATTCTAATCCTGCGCAAACAGGGCTTCACAGAGACATTATTTCAAATTATAAAATGTCACCGTTAAGGCTGTGGCACCCAAAACAATGTGTATTTAAGGCCTATAGATACAGACGGCATCTCGTCATAGAAGGGGGCGTGGCCTCGCCGAGGGGGAAAATAGAATCTTTTGGGAAACACATTTTTTCACTCTTTTTAGCCTTTTTATGGTGGAATATGAACCTATTTATCACACATAAATAAAGTCAAGTGTAAATGAGGTCCATTTGGATATTTTCTCACAGCAGATTGTTCGGTAGAAGTGAAAAAACGGCAGTTGTAGCTAGCGCTAGCTAACCGTTAGCATTAGCCCGATGCTAACATGTAGAATCATGTTAGCATTCTCTGTTTTTTTTATGTATTCATGGGCTGTTGAACCACTTTGCTCCTCTCCATGTCTTTGTATCTTTATTTAGTAGAAAACTATATTCATAATTCAGCATTTGTTAAAGTAGTTTTTGAATAATTAGAGAAAGTTTAGATTTTTTCAAAATTGTTTTCCCCCTTAACTGTTTTCAAACATGACCATATATGGGCGATTCCAGAGATGCCGTCTGTATCTATACGTTTGTTTAGTGTGACGTCACGACTTCCGCGTCCGGGTCCTAGCATACCGGCTAATGTGCGGGGGAAAAAAACATTAAAAACTCTGTAATACAACAATCAATATTTCTGAAACTCAATGGGGAGTGAACCTACTTATTTCTCAGACTCATTAGCCAAAAATTCCGCACCGACTGCTTAAAAAGTAATATTTACTAAAGTACTTCCGGGGTTAGCGTATCTGCTGCGCCGTTAGCATTTATCTCTGCTAAACCGGAAGTAGTTTTAGTAAATAATGCTTTTTCAGCAGTAGGTGCAGCATTTTTGGCTAATAAGTCTGATAAATAAGTATGTTCACTCCCCGTTGAGTGTCAGAAATATTGATTGTTGTATTAAAGAGTTTTTTGTAGTTTCTCACAGATCTAAGACCCCGGAAGTAGAGCTGTGACGTCACCGCTTAACAAACTCATAGATAGAAGGGGGCGTGGCTTCGCCGAGGGGGAAAACAGAATCTTTAAGGAAACACATTTTTTCACTCTTTTTAGCCATTTTCAGGTGGAATAGGAACTTATTTATCACATGCAAATAAAGTCAGGTCTAAATCGGGTCCGTATGGATATTTTTCCACAGCAGATTGTTCAGTAGAAGCTCAAAAACGGCAGTTAGCGTTAGCATTAGCACGCTGCTAACATGTAGCATCATGTTAGCATTCCCCGTTATTTATGTATTTATGGGCTGTTGAACTACTTTGCTCCTCCCCATGTCTTTGCATCTTTATTTAGTAGAAAACGATATCAATAATTCAGCATTTGTTAAAGTAGTTTTTGAATAGGCTAATTAGAGAAAGTTTAGATTTTTCTCTAAATTGTTTCCCCCCTTAACTGTTTTCAACGGTATCTGTATAAGGTCTCAGTTTTGTTGTGTTCACATCCAACATTGCCGTTCACAGGAGATCTTATTTGAAATTATTAAATGGTAAGAAATGAGGAGCTACAAGTACAGAAAACGCTCACATTTCTATGTATTTCTTTGAGATATATTGGCCATTATGGTATTTGTCATATTTTCTTTCACTCATTTTCTCCTCGAGAGTAAATGTGTCAGAAATCCTCCAAGGGCAAAATATTACAAATAATTAACGCGCAGATAAACATGCCTCTATTATGAACAACATCGTGCATAATTCAAAAGTTATCTCGGAGCAAGTATTGACAAGCTGACACCGAGGCGCAAAGAGAAAATTACAAAAATCATTTCCACTCTCTTGTGTCCTCGCGCGACGTCTGCAAAGGGCGGGGCTAATACGAGGCGAGCAAAAATATTTAAATCCATGCATTGATTCGATGGAGAATGTACCCGAGAAAAATACAACAAGCCTGAAAAGCAGAAACAAATGTAGCTCTGTCATATCAAAAGAGGAGTTAAAGTGCATCAACTCACTGTCAGAAGACAAAGGGAAGATTTTTTCTCTTTTGTGGAAACTTATGTGAACTAGTTTATCGATAGCTAGCATCTATCAAGGCCAGGCGTCATTACTGAGGAAACAGCTCCACCTTGTGGCCGTGGATTATGCCTTTTGTAACGTCTTTAAAGCAGCACTAGTAACGTGTTTACCTTAATAAATCCTTTCCGTAGTCCCTGTGGGGGTAATACAAGTGTTTATGGGATGATTGGAGGGTCTTTCATCTCCCCCAGGTGTCTCTGGACAGAAAACCATGTTTGCAACTTCCACCGGTCCGGAGAAAGCAATGCACACTAATGGAATCACGAAGAAGAAGCTAACATGCTAACGGGCAAAGCTAACTGCGGGCTAACATCACTTTAGACAGTATTTACAGCCAAGTTTGGGTGATTTTTTTTTTTCCATTGTATAATTGGATGCACAGTAACCCCCTCTCCCTTCGCCTTTCCTGTCAGCATAGTATTTACTCTCCAAGACAATTAATAAGTAAAAAAAATTGTAACTTAGTACTACACCTGCAGTTGCGCTTATGGCCTCTAGGGAGAAGAGCTACTTAGTACTGCTTTAATCTGTAAATATTCAAACTGATCAAACATGTTCAGGCCAAATGTATGATTCCTGCAGTTTTGAAATGCACATTAACATTAGCATTAGCAGCTAGTAGGTTAGCCTGAACGAACTGTGCACCATTTCTCTTAAGCTACAAAACTACACCATAGGCTGTTTGATTTAAATTTGATGATAGTATTAAAAGGACAGACTAAAAGCTGAAGCTGACATTATAAAGCAACAAGTGATGATGATTACAGTGGGTTCAGCCGCTCAGTTTAAAAACATTAAAGGGACTATATGGAGTTTAAAATGTTAAAGTTACGTATTTTCCTCCCCCTACATGTTCCAGTAATGTCCTAAGGCTGGGGTGTCAAACTCATTTTGGGTCACAGGCCGAAATTCAGCATCTGCGGTGGAGCGCGGGCCGCATATAATAGAGAAAATGTTTTCAATAAGTGAATAATTAATTATTTGATTTGGTCAAAGCCCCAGCTTTACTGTAGCTTGATTAATAACAATGGCTTACACTTGTATTTCACTTTACAAGCCTGTGTCACAAGCTCCTTAAAGTACAGTAGTCACTGCTCATTCACTTGGTAGTGGTAAGCTGTTATTGAAGTCACAGCCGCCCTGGGGCAGACTGTTCATTTACCACATGGCTGTATAATGTGTTGTTCATATCCTATGCTCTTATTATGTCAGTGCCCTCTGCTGGACACGTGTGGAACTCTTTCCTTTTTTTTATTTAATGCCCCCTAGTGGCTGGAATGAGCATTCTGGTTATTCTTTAAAAAATTCATAACTCCGCACACTTTTTTACATACTCTGGAATTTATGCTCTACATGGCAGGGACCGGATGAAATCATCTGCCGCATGTTTGACACCCCTGTCCAGAGGTGTAGAATCAGCCCAGACCTGTTCACCATAACTGTCTCTACAATCCTGCACTGTCACTCAAAAAGTTGTTACTTCGGGTCCGAAGTGCCGTCATGCGCGAGCTTAAGGAACAGGTTTTTGGGGGCTCATGGTGCCTCTTCAGGGTTTCAGCAGAAGAAATGTCTCAAATGTCTTTACCCATATAGCAACTGTTTGATTACTCTTTAACAACTCTGGGTCCTTCATGGTTAGTTCAGACTGCTATGTGCTGCTAAACATCATCTCATAATATGATAAAGAACCAGAAATTATATCAATGCCACGAAAACATATCTCGCCATACTTTAGTATTGCACCTGTCTTCCCTATTCAGACCTGCTCTATTGATTTAGTCCATATTTGTTTTTCCCCCCATGTATTTCTGACACAAAGATATGAATTTAGGCTAAACAGATTCTATTTACTGACATTTAGCTTGACATTTCCTCCATCACAGACTTTCCTGCTGTGGGGTTTGTGTGTTGACACAAACATGAAGCCCACGTGTCAGCTTTCTCGTTATTCACTTGTGTTTATCGTTATGTCTGCTTCAAAGGGCTCCCAGGGGCCGACGCGCCGCGCTGCTTCTCCACAGGGGGCGACACACGCTCGGGCAGCACGGGGCTCCGGGATCATCAAAGTCACGCCGGCTCAGAGCGTCGGTTACTGGGAAAGCGCAGCGTGTTTGTCGCCTGAAACCCGTCCCTCTAATGCGCCGCTCACAATAGAGCTACAGCCAGGAGGGGGAGCAGGAAGCGGCTCAGAAGTGACAAAAAAGCGGTGAAAATGTGGCACAAAAGTGACGATGGACAAACGCTCCATTTTGATGAGTGTTGTAGGTGTTAGCTTTCTATAGGCCATCTTCTTATGGATTTGGGTAAAGCTGAACTGGAGAAAATGCACTTGGTTAATGCTAAGGTTAAACAAAAAAGCTGTTTTATATGGGACAGCTGTGTGACACTGCCCTCTAGTGCTCCTTTCATGCATCACATTGAATTTAACCTCTTAACTCCCGCCTGAAACTAGAGCATTTTCTCCAGTTCAGCTTTACCCAAATCCTGTAGGCCAGTGTAACGCCTCATTTGAAAGCTAAGACCTACAAAACTAAATTGATCTTTTTCATCACTTTTTTTGTTGGGCAGTCATCTCATTTTTGTCAAATTTTCGTGACTTTTTTGTCACTTTTTCGTCAAATTTTTCGATATTTTTTTGTCATTTTTTTTGTCATTTTTCGTAAATTATTCAAATTTTTTTGTCAAATTCTTATCACTTTTTTGTCCAATTTTTTGTCACGTTTTCGTCATTTTTTCCCTCAATTTTTCGTAAATTTTTTGTCACTTTCTTGTCAAATTTTTGTCATTTTTTGGTAAATTTTTTGTCACTTTTTCATCCATTTTTTCTCACTTTTTTCACATTTTCATCCTTGTTTTCGCCTCAGTTTTGTTGCTATTTTCACACCTTTTTTTCCCAGAAGCTTTTGGACTGGGTTAAAGCTGGAGAAAATGTGCTCGGTTCAGGTGGGAGTTAAGGGGTTAACTCCCCAAGTCCATAAGACTATGTTGAACTGATGCACACCCGTTACAGCAGCACGTTCTCCAGAAGAACGTTGAAACCGCAAAAAGTAATTAACTAGATCAGTATAATTATCTCAATTTGAGCATAATAATCCAAATCTTTGTTGTTTTGACTAGATAAGAAGTTCTTGGGCATTTGTCCAAGATTATTTCACTTGTTCTGCGATGTTTCTGATTTTTCAGAAATTTTCTTCGCCAATGCGGTAAGAAAATTGGTCTTATCTCAATGGCAATTTTACTTTCTTATTTCAAGCGAGATTTACCCTAGAACTGGTCTGAAATGTCCTCAAACAAGCAAGGTAAACTAGGTCCGATCAGAAAAAGTGTCTAACTGAGTGAAAACCGTAAAAAACAGGATTCATTTCCTCAATTCAAGTCATTTAAGCCAATGCTTGATGTTTACTTTTTGCAGTGTATGCAGCACTGGAGTCCCCCAGGGGTCAGTTAGCTCACCTTTCTTGTTTACTTCTTATACAAATGACTGCGAATGTTTGGCGCCCAAACAATACATTCTCAAATTTTCTGACGACGCGGTCTTACTCAAAACTTCCAATTCGAGCATCCACAATCCTGACCTGCCTGGTGCGATGAACACAAGCTGCAGATCAACCCAAGTAAGGCCGTAGAAATGGTGCTCGACCCCAGGCCAGACGTAGACCCTGGCACTGTTACCATCCATGGCCATGTGGTGCAGCAGGTGAGCTCCTTCACGCTGACAGTGATCTGAGCTGGCACACACAGGCCCCCACGGTCTGCAGCGAAATACATCAGCGCCTTCACTTTCTGCACAGGCTCAGACTGCTCGATCTGTCGGAACATCATGCTTGTCTTTTACAGAGCAGCCATCGAGTCAGTCCTCAGATACGGAATCACCAGCTGGTTTGGAAATGCACTTTTGCTATATTTATTTGTGTGGTATTGTGGTGTTGTTGTGTAGCGGGATCCCGTCCGAGCCAAATTTCTCCTAAGGGATACAAATAAAGTAAAGTAAAGTTAAGTAATTTGTGCCACTTAAAGGGGGAAGAAAACAGGTGCAGGGCCTTTAACCTTTTGATGATCCTGTGTACTTTTTTTTGTATAAATTTGATGACCATTTCTTCTGTGATGCAGCTTGATACATGGATTTCTGCAGAACATTTTCTTTTTAGCCACATTTTCATGATCCAGTGTTTTTTTCTTCTGTAGTGTTTGTCAATATGCACCCTTTCGAGACCCTCCTGTACAAAAATGCACACACCTATCAATGTCCATAAAATCACCACATTCATATGTTTTCTACCACTTTTTAGCTTAAATCTCTTGAACTAACTGATATCTTTTTCAAAACTACCAAACATTCAATATTTGTATGCTTTTTAACCTTTTAAATGCCATCTTCCAGTTACAAATAGACGAGTGTTGTTCAGATTTTGTCCAGCAGATGGAGCTGTTGGACAGGAACATGCTGTGAACATCTGCAGCGTTAAACAGACACCTCTCCTCCTTCATGGAAACAACAAGGCTGAAACAAACTCAAATACTTGGTTCAGATATGATGCAGTAGTAAAAAAAAAATACTGTTTGATTTTATACAATAGAAGTAAAAAGTTGTAGAAGGATGGCCACTGCGAGCTGGGCCTGAATGATTATTTATTCGAGCAGCTTAACAAACAAACAAACCAATATGAGTGCATTTTGTTTCACACCTCAGTACATGAGGCTTAGTGTGATAGTTAATCTAAATTACTCACACTTTACTGCAGACGTTGCTTAGAGACGAACACTGTGATGCCAAAAACAATGTTATTTTCATGCTTGTTTATTCAAACAGTTAAGCCATAAGACATGAACTTAATTAAAAAGATCATTCTCTAAAATGAATGAAGCTGTTGTTGTCTTTGAAGTGAAATGATCACACAGGCCTCACATCTCTACGGAAATAAGTTCAAATGGAGGAAAATACCAAGAAGCATCTGAAATATAAACAAAGAACAACCCAGAAATAATATAAAAATATTATATTGCTTAAATGCAATTAATTGAGACTAATTAATTACAAAGGCCATAATTTCAATCGAGTCCCACCACTAAAACATACATAATCAAATGTACTGTTCTGCTTTAATCTGCACTCATGTGTTTAGCTCATTATGTCATGCATAGAAACTCATATGGGTAGAATGATTATTATGACCAAGACATTTATTTTGAATAGAAAAATAATAAAATGTGTAATATTGTCCATGTAAATCACAGGCATCAGATGAAATGCTTTACAGCAGTTTATTTCAGTTTATTTATGATATAATTATGACAGGATATGACATTATGACATAGCTGACCCTTCAGCCAATAAGAGCGCAGGCTCACCTGCCCAAACGCCCTCGAGCTGATACATGTGTTTTCATTGGACGGAGCGAGTTTCCGTCAAATCTATCTCAAAAAACCCACGAGCTAAACACACCTGTGATGTTTTATATGTTTTATCCTTAAATGACGAAACTGCGGAGAAATGAACCACATCAGTTTCATCAGGACATTTGGCAGTGTAACCAAGGACAAATTGTACTTTTATTTTTGTAAGTGAAGTTCACCAAATCCCTTATTTTACTAGTTGTTTAGTAAGTGTTTCATGTTTAGAGGCAAGTTCTAGCTAAATTTCGTTTGTTATGACCATGTCAGAAGTGTTGCTCACTTATGCCTGTACCGTCACTTTAAGAGAAAGCCGCACCACGTGCTTTGTGAGCTCCGCAGCAGCGCCGCCCTCAGTCTGAGAAGTGGGGTTTGATTTGTGCTCGTCAAATTTAACAATATTAATTAGATAATTGGTTAAAATATCTGAATGTACATTTTTAAGAGTTAGCATGTAGGAAGTAAGCCCATGTATAAAACGTTTTTGTCTTTTTAGCAAGCTAATGTGAAATATGCTAGAGACTTAGCTAAAAGCACCATCTGTGTGTTCACTTGCTAACAGGGGACTGGTGAGCTGTGTGCATGGGAGAGACTACAGTACATTTCATGTGATGTACATTTTATTTTATTTTGTGCAGGTATGTGTAACACTTCATCATTCATGGTTAACATTTTATAAATTACACTGGGCATTTTGAAAATGCAATTCATGTTTTTTATTTACATGTTAAAAATGTATTTTAATTTCATTGTTTCAAAAATGTCTAAAAAGTATGTGCACAATATTAGCTGCACTGAGTCTGCGCTCTGCTTTCTGAGAGGGGACTGGTGAGCTGTGTGCATGGGACAGACTACAGTACATTTCATGTGATGTACATTTTATTTTATTTTGTGCAGAAGCCAGTAAAAGTGCTCCCGGTGATCAACTCGTCTCCTGGTCCTTCCTTCTCCGCGCAGTACTCCAATCGAACACGACGTAGAGACCACAAAGGGTTAACGGATGTGCCCTAAGTCCATAAGACTATGTTGAACTGATCCACACCCGTTACAGCAGCACGTTCTCCAGAGGAACTCTGAAAGAGACGCAGGACTTTGTGGAGAACAGCAGCAGAGCCGAGGCCCGACTTTGCCCTGATGAGGAGAAGAGTTTCCCCCCATCAGACGCACTGGAACCCGGCGCGGATCCAAGGGCTCGCCGCGGTCACCGGAGAACCGGACACACGGGAGACACGGAGTCTGAGACACGAGGACGTTTGAGGACAGAGATGGAAGCGACAGGAGAGATATGGAGTTGGCAGTGAAGCATATGGAGGCGAAGAAGAACTCACAAAGACATCAATGGCAAGTAATGCTTTGGTGTCGCTGTTGTTGTGAGTAAAATGGCGATAACCTATAGCTTACACATATAATATATATGAGAGTGGTGAACTGTGACGCTGCTGCGGTTGGGGAGGTGTGATGCGTAATGGCGCAGAGCGCGCTTGGAGAGGCTTTGGCACAGCTGGACGTTCAGTTCCTCCACAGGTGTGGCAGGGCTGAAGACCTGGGGCTGCTATTTGCCCAAACATATTGTAGAGGTTTGAAATCTTGAGATATGCGATGGCCTACAATACTACTACAGCACTCCAGGTGAGCCAAAGTTTGTTAGTGTAGATTGTTTTCCCAGAAAAACAGTTCCACAAATCCACCACGGAAACGTTGTTTAAAAGAAAAAACATCACTGGTTTATTGCAGTGTTACAACAAAGAAACATTAGCTCAAAAATAAAGATTCTATAGGCTATAGTTGCAGGTAAGAAAACCGTTGGCTTCCACAGCTCTCAAGTTCTGAATAATCAATAAAAAGAGAATAAACGTAAGGTCACCGGAGCGGGCCTGATCTTAAAGGGGCAGTACACCTTTTTATCAATACATACTAAATCTTGTAAGCACATGAATTCTAGCATGTTTTTATTATTTCAACTATTATATGAACTTAATGAAATTCTAAATTATCTTATTTAACCTTTTAACATGAATTCTTACTTAAATTATAATGACTTGTACTTTGGCCTCTACGCATATATTGCTATTGGGGCTAATTTTGCAAGTTTGTGATTCATTTCTTTTCGTTTGACTTTTGGAATCGTCCTCACAGTTGTTCAGAGACACTACATAAAATAAAGTCGTTTCTGAATCGGGTTAAATGTAATAATGTACATGCCCTCAATGGGAGCCTGGGGGCGCTGTTTTAGTAGACGTCTTATATGGTCGTAATTCAGGGATAAGACAAACGGCCACTTCCGTTTTCTATTGGAGTCTCATTTAAACTTTGTATCTTTAACAAAATATTGAAGAAACCTTAGAACAGGGTTGTCGAAGTCGTTTGGGTCGAGGGCCGGAATTCACCCCCCACGGCGAGTCGTGGGCCGCATATATTGTAAAGGACTGTGGCCTCGTAAATAATAACATCCTACACTTACTGTGATTTATCAGCCTGTGTCACATGTTTCTCAAAGTGCTACATGAAGTCATTATTCATTCACTCCACATTCTATGGCAGTAAGATACTATTGTAGCCACAGCCGCCTTGGGGCAGACTGACCATTTACTGCATTTACTGCATTTATATCCTGATCTCTTATTATATCAGCGTCCTCTGCTGGACAAGTGTGGAATACTTTTGTTGTTGTTTTTTTAAGTTAAGCTGCCCCCTAGTGGCTGGAGTGAGCAAACTGGTTATTTCTCTAAAAATCCATAACTCCGCACAGAAACGGACTAGAGACTTCCTTTTTTTTTTTGGACATGCTCAGGAATTCATGCTCCTCAAAGGGCCACGTTAGAAAAACAAAAAATGTTTTGCTCCGTGGTGTCTCCGGTGGAAGTCAGCGCTGCTCTCGGGTCAAAACTATTTGATTTTTTTTTTTTCAATACTCACATCTGTCGCTAAGCCTGGGAAACAACTCTCCTGTTTTCAGTGCTTCCTTGGATAGTTCTTGTCCCTGTGATAAAGTACTTCACTCCTTAACATATTTACCATTAGCCCCGCCCCTCTCTGGAGCCTTAATATCCAGGATACTGTAGTTGCTCATGTAAACAGGGAGATGAGTCACATTTAAACATCATATCCAGAATACTGTCATAACAAGGATATGCCTAATAACCAGTTTACTCGAGCCCATGTAAACACACTCGATCATGGGGTAATGAAGCTTCCAGTGTATCGGTCGACCACTCATTTCTATGCACTGAAGTCAATACATGTTTAATAATGTTTTTAGCCAATAATTTCTTGCACCTGTTAATTAACGCTGTGCCTAAAGTTATTTAGTTTACTTATTTGCACAAGCGCACAATCCCTACTGCTCTTCTATAGAGAATAATTGCACAATAGTTCAGATCATACCGGCCTGTGTGTAAATTGATATTCACCCCGGCAGCTGTCTGTAAATGAGATTCAGCCGATAAAGTTTCCTTAACGATTAGTTTAAAACAGTATCTCGTCTCTCTCCCCCCTCGGCGTGTTCGTGCCTGTGCTTTTGTTAGACCCATGTAGTTCTCCTGTCATTGTGTAATTTACCTGAAATGACTGAGCTCGGAAATGTTGCACCATGAGGAGGTGAGAGGTCAAACTGAATGGGTCGATCAGTTCATGTGGAAAAAACACAGACACAGGTCAAAACCTCGTGGTGGGAGTTATGTCACACACAGCAGAAAGTGTTTTGTTCCTTGTAAATGTGAGAATGTTGAGTTTATTTGACATTTATTGAACCAGGAAAGTCCCTCTGAGTTTAAGAATCTCTTTTCAGGGGAATAAGCTCAGACCGTTTCACCACAACTGCCTCTGAAATCCTGCACTGTCACTGAGAAAGGTGTTACTTTGGGTCTGAAGCGCCGTCATGCACGAGCTTTATATAGAAGGTGCAGTTACGCAAAAGACCTGAGGCGGCAGTAGTGAGTATAAAATGACCAACTTGCATCTAGCGCCTTTAAAGGTTAATTTTGCAACTTTTCAGGCCAAAATCAAAGTTGGTATTTGTGTGAGCTTGTAGTGACCCAGTGGCTGCATGAGTGGCGCTTATACGTTCCCTCACAGTGGTCTCTAGGACACTCCACGATCAATTGTTGAAAATGTGTTTTTTTTGCTTCTGATGGACCCTCTCACCAGAAAACCTACAAAACAATTGATCCTGGAGTGTCCTAGAGGCCACTGTGATGGAACGTATAAGTGCCATGCTGACCACCCATACAGCCACTGGGTCACTACAAGGTCAAATATGCAAAAATATTAAAGAGGGGGTATTCTGCTTTTTTCAATCACATAGCACCAGTCTATATCACACTACAATGATGACCAAACCTTCTGTTGGTCTGTAAATGCAGTAAATTAGAATAACTGCCTTGTTTTGCTCTCTCAAAATGGCTGTAGTGAATGTCTTGAAATAGGCCTCTGTCTCTTTAAGAACCTCTGATCCTTTCCTCCACACGCTGTCTGTTTCTCAATTGCAAGGATCCGTCCTCCGTTTGACCACTTAATTGACGTCCTCGGTGGTGGCTCCTCCAAAACGAGTGTCCTCTCCCCGCCGCCTTTGAGCTCAAATGGAACGGCCTCCGGAGCGAGCGGCTGCGTCATGTCACGTGCCAAATCATATAATCAAATGTCAATCTATGCTTATTAAAACAACTGTTTTATGAATAACAGAGGCCAGGAAACTGTTTATGTGGAACAAAACTTTTTAAAGTGAGTTCAAACTAATAAAGTTTTGCGAGAAAAGAAAAAAAAAACAATGCTGCAGTGCATCATGGGTAATTTCAGCTCTCCGAGGCAGTGGAGGATCCACAGCTGTATCCTTCGTAAATGAGCCAAACGGAGGAGTGGAGCTGCGAGGGGGCGAGTGGTCCAGGTGAAATGGAACCACTTGGTGGCGCTGTGATGACGCGAATGACGTCCGAAGTGGTCGAGACGCCGAGGATCCTGGCAATTGGGAAACAGCCGCTGTCTGTGGCATCAGTGGGGAGGGGGTTCTGCTGAGGAGCAGTGGTTGGTTACTCGGCTGGTGACGAAAGCTCGGAGGCGTCTCCAGGAGGTGGGGGCGTTCCTAGGAGGACTCAGGCAAACCTATCCATAAAATGGCCGCCATCAGATTACTCAAAAATACGTGAATGTGCCAAGGCAACACTTCAGGCATGTTTTTAATGAGGGAATGACATAATAACATGATGTATAGCTTGAAAAAGTCCATTTTGCATAATACCTCCCCTTTAACTTTTTTTCACTCATAAAAAGTTTACAAATTGTGTCACACAGTATCACACAGTGTTGGTCGGCCTGTAGGCGCCATCTGGTGGTGAAAAAGCATTGCAGCAATGAGCCTGGAAAAAGCGAACTCAACACTGACTGAGCTCATTTATTCTCATTCACAAATATGAACCAAACCGTCAGGATTGAGCTGTTTAACCAGCGGAGAGAGAGAATTTAGAAAGAGGAAAACTGCTCCGGATAATGAGAGCAGAAACTAATACATGAGAATTAATGAGAAGCATCAGGGATACAACCTTGTAGAAATGAAGTCACTGACCGAGATTTAATAAAGGATAGTGCCTGTGACAATAATATGACACCAGTATTTCTGCTTGTTTACCAGTGCATGTAAAGTCAAAGGATTGCATCATCATAATCCATCATCTGACTCGAACTCACGACCAGGGGCGGACTGGGACTTAAAAACGGCCCTGGACTCTGACCAGTCTGGCCCAAATTAGCGTAAATGCGCACAGCACAAATACATATTGACTTTACCCAAATCTAAAACCTCCTGAACTGGCGAGCAACAGTGTAACGCCTCATTTGAAAGCTAAGACCTACAAGAGTGATTGCAACTTTTTGTCATGATTTGGTTGTTTTTTCATTACTTTTGTGGCTTTGTCATTGTGTTTTATCACTTTTTTGTGGCTATTTTTGTTGCTTTTTTCATTGCTTTGTTGCTGTGTTTTTGTCTCTTTCTTGTTGTTGTTTTTTTGTCATGTTTTTGTTGGTTTTTGTAATGTTTATGCCACGTTTTTGTCACATTTTTGTTGCTTTTCACGGCACATTTTTGTCCCGTGTTCATCCTCGTTTTCGTTTTTTCTATTTTGGCGCTTTTCTTTTGAGCATTTAGATTTGGGCAAAGCTCGGTTAAGGCGTAAGATAGGAGGTTAAGGAGAAAATTGAGAGGCCAAACCAGTGGCCCGAGAGCCAGTGGCCCTTCTGTGCTCTTCCAGAATGGACATATGGCCAGTCCGCCCCTGCTCACGACCCTACGACTCCTAACCTGACGCTCTGCTTACAGAGCTACACTACAGCATATCAAAGGCTTCATGTAGGCTATTAGGCAATCAGTCTGTGTTTGCGTTGCACTTCAATATGGACGTGAAAGAGATGGCGCTTGTGCTTTACACGCTATCTATTCGTTGGATTGTAAATTACCTCACGGACAGACAGCAGGCTGTCAAAATCAACAATATTCTGTCAGAAATGCGTTCTGTCCACTCAGGCGTGCCTCAAGGAAGCACTCTGGCTCCCACTCTGTTTGTGCTGTTCATGAATGATCTTTCACATCTGATTCCTGGTGAAATCCAGTCATCAAGCAAGCCTGGGACTGTAAACGATTGTCTTCTTTATGCTGACGACACTACACTGTTTGTTGCATCCCAACAGCTCCCTCTAATGATGGAGAAAGTAAATGAAGATCTCCTGGACATTGCAAAGTGGGCTGAAACGTGGGGTATGCAATTTAATCCAAGCAAAACCAAAGCAATGTTTCTCTCCAAAATGCAAAATGCAAACATCGACATCAAATTCATGGGCTGTCCAGTCGAAATGGTTAATGAACATCTCCATCTAGGATTTTGGATTACAAGCGATCTCAAATTTGACAAACAAGTGGACTACGCCTGCCGAAAGGCGGCATCTCAAATGTTCCTCCTTCGTAGACTCTCCCTCTCTATTAATGACAAGAATCTATTAACAAGACTGTGTAAATGTTATACCTCATTTTGAATATGCATCACCTGTCTGGGCCCTTTAAATGTCACACAAACTAACCGCTTGGAAAAACTCCAACGCCGAGCCATTAGGATCATACTACATTACTCCTACACGCAACCAGTTACAGATGGGGACTATGAAGAACTCAAACTGGTTCCTTTAAAACACAGGAGAAACTTTGCAGTTTTGTGCTATGGCTACAAGCTGTTACGAGGATTACTACCAAAGGCTCTCCAGTCCCTATGTCCAACCATTAAGAGAACTCCTATTGAAACACGGAAAACACTTGTCCATCCAATAGAAATGGACCGATCTCCATATCTATTTTCAACAAAGCTACTAAACAAAATTCCAGAACTGTGGGACTGTCCTACTTTGGACTGTTTTAAAAACAAATTATGGGACACTGATAAGAGGCTGATCTTTGATGTTATGTTTTAATATTCATGAACCCAGCCGTCAATGCCTTTGGGCGCGACGTTTCTACGTTAAAGTTGTAATAAAAAAAATCATAAAAAAAAAAAAAAAATCTGTTGAATAATTTTGTTTATTTGTAAAATCACACACTGTAAATTCGGCAGTAGCGTGACAATAGAAGCCCCAGGACCTTCTTTTCTGCCGTGTTTCACCAGGGTGCAGGGTTTGTACAGGCAGCAGCAAGTCAAACTGAATGCTCTTTAAAGCTCAGATGCTATATTTTAATCTCACAGTCACAAAAACTCTGCATATATATTTCTTAAGATTTGCAAACATTCCATCAAGCGGTAATAGAGCAATGCCAGAGTTAAATGTCATGCTTTTAAATCCATATGAATGCCCCATAGAAACCCTGAGGCGTTATCAACACTCAGCCAGCCTCTGTTTTGTCTGCCCAACATAACATTTGTTGCACTTTAACACTGCATTAAAGGCCCCACAAATGACATTCAGCTCCACATTCTTTTCAACTTTCACTGAGATTTTGATGAAACGGGTAAAAACTGGGCATAGCACCTTCAATTTCCCACTTTCTACAGTCGAAAATGTGGAGAATCAGACATAAAGCTGGCGTAGTGTCTCCAAATCCAATCCAAAAGAGATGTTCAATGACTCTTCGCTGTACGGTTTGACAAATGCATGTTTAACTTTCATGAATCTGTTCCTCGAAAGTGCCTCGGCCCGAACTGAAACAAATCCACACGAGCCCCATCGTCTCACAGCGCAGAGGCCACACGCACGACCAGGCGAACTGCAATCATATCGTTTTCCACTCCAGACCTTCGAACGCCGCCTTTCTCTCGTGCGCCGGGAGTTCTCCTTCACCGCAACGCTTTTTCTGAGAATCAATTTACCCCTCAGAAAGTACAGCGCCATCAAAACAAACACCGTGAGGCTAATTGTCATTCCGTTGGCTTTGTGTTGGAGGCCAGTGCGGCCGCAGTGGAGCAGGGCGAGTTATGTAATCGCCGTGGGGTTGAATGGGACGATTGTTGAGTCGACTTGGACATAGTGCACGTCTATTTATGGAAGCAAAAGATCAGCGACCCCCCCCCCAGTAAATGATAGTGTTGTTTGTCAATTAGTTTTGTTCAACTTCAAGCTGGCCTTGTGCACAAGCTTGATTCCCAGGCTGGTTGGAGTTTACATGCTTTCCCCATTAATAAAATATACAACAGGGTCCAAGACTCCCCTTAAAATGACACAGTGCGACTTCCCTGGCCGGTTTGGGATTGAATGATGTAACTATAAACATCCATCCATCTATTTTCTTCCACTTTTCCGTTTCCGGGTCGTACCAGCCCCTTATGGCTCCTGAAGGTGGTGGGTCCACAGAAGGACGGCCTCACGATTCTAACCAGGCCTGTTTGTCTCTCATAAGGGGCTTCCGAACCGCTCTTTGTCTGACCCGTTACCTAGGACCTGTTTGCCATGGGAGACCCAACCAGGGGCACGAAGCCCCCGACAACAGAGCCCCCAGGATCATTCGGGTGCTCAAACCCCTCCACCACGTTAAGGTGGCGGTTCCAGGAGGAGATAACTATAAACATTAGCTTAGAAATCCTCAGCAAAGTCGAGAATAGACTGACGATGACAATTTGAAATCAAGGAATCCAATAGAAAACATAAAGAGGGGGTATTATATGCTTTTTTCAATCACATAGCACCAGTCTATATCACACTACAATGATGACGAAACCTTCTGTTGGTCTGTAAATGCAGTAAATTAGAATAACTGCCTTGTATAAAATTGCTCTCTCAAAATGGCTGTAGTGAATGTCTTGAAATAGGCCTCTGTCTCTTTAAGAACCTCTGAGCCTTTCCGACACGCCCCCTCCACACGCTGTCTGTGGCATCAGTGGGGAGGGGGTTCTGCTGAGGAGCAGTGGTTGGTTACTCGGCTGGTGACGAAAGCTCGGAGGCGTCTCTAGGAGGTGGGGGCGTTCCTAGGAGGACTCAGGCAAACCTATCCCTAAAATGGCCGCCATCAGAGTTTTTACAGATTACTCAAAAATACGTGAATGTGCCAAGGCAACACTTCAGGCAAGTTTTTAATGAGGGAATGACAGAATAACATGATGTAAAGCTTGACGGTTTTAACGATGCAATCCAAAGAACATGGATGTTGACACTTTTGTCGTGATCCGATACATATCGCGATACTTAGGGGCCGTTCCGAGCGCATTGCGATACAGTAAAAGTTTTGTAAGCCGCGATGAGAACAAATGTGGACAAATACTGCCTCTGGTGGGACTTATTGAATCATTCAGAGGTGCCAAGCTGTATTAAAACAGAAAAGAAACCGCTAAATACAACTATGAAGGTAAGCTACATGCAAATGTTATGCTAACACCAGCTAAAGCAGCGCTAACAGCGGCTAAATGCTAATATCAGCAAAATCCCCTTTTAGCACAGCCATATGATGTTGTGAAATATTATATCCGTATGATCTGTGTGTCAATAGTGAGTAAACCAAATAGTAAAATGTTGTCACTTTTTGTTGACTTTTTGTCACTTTTGTTGCATTTACATCCTTGTTTTCGTCTCATTTTTTGTGGCTGTTTTGGTGCTTTTTTCCGAAGAAGTTTTTTGATTAGGGTAAAGCCAAACTGGAGAAAATGGGATCCGTTCAGGTGGGAGTTAAGAGGTTAACTCATTATGATAAGTAATATATGTAAAAGGAAAACAGTCATGTGTCCAAAGTTTCTAAACATATATTGAAGTTTTAAGATTGAAAACAAACTGTAACAAAGAGCTGTGTAACTGTTAGTGGACAACAAAGGAGTGATGATTAAAATGCCTCCAAATGCAAGTATTGAAGACATTTCAGCAGAGCCTGATTTCTGGATCTCAGAGGTCTTAAAAAGCCGTAAAGCTGAATATAATCAGCAAACATAGGAAACATCATCAGCATTTTATCTCAGCTGGAATCCTGTCTTCTTTGAAATTTGTTATATTGGTTATTTTATCCATGAGCAAAAACCTCTATACCACCATTGTTGCTTTTATCGTCACCTCCAGCTACACTTTATATAATTATTTGTCTTTTATTAAGCCCTGAAAGTCTCACTGAGATTCAAACTCTTTTTCAGGGGAGTTCTGGCCACGCGGAGAAACCAAAACATGTACTTAGTGATGGGGAAGACTTAAGTCAGCAGATTCATTTACATTGATCCTTTAAATATAACACCTGCATTCTCAAATTCTGCCAATAAACGAAAAACACAGAACATAATCCACCTCACCGTCCTCCTCTTGCCACATCTTTGCTGATGCTGCCGCTTTCCGCTCGTGCCTCCTGTTTATTTGTTATCGCGAAGTTTGACACTGGCGGAGCTCGGGGTCACAGACGTCCACAGTTTGATGCTGAGGCTAAAGGATCGATGAGCAGAGGAGCAGAGCGAAGGGGAATAAAGTCAGCAGCTGTAGCTTAGAGCAGTGGTTCTGGTATGGAGGAGGCGAATGATAATGTTCATCCCATCTCATGCTTTTAAACCAGCGAGAATGATTGGGAGGGCTAGAACAGTGTCCAACTTTAGAGCAGTTAAAAATGAGGAGCAAAATATCCTGTTCCGCTTCTGAATAAAGGACTTCATAATCAGAATCATCTGTGTTGTGCTTTACAAACCTGTACCTCATGTTTCTCAAAGCACTACATAATACATTACTACTGATTCTCTGATGTTGGAGGATTTTCTCGCTCCTGCACAGCCGACCAAGGACACCTCATGCTGTTGACATTCCTTCTTTATACTGTAACTCCACCTATGGGGAGCAAGAGATGTGTCCTTGGTCGGCTTTCTTGGTTTATTTGGTCGGGACAGTGCATGTGTCTCATGCATGTAAACATACCACACCGGATTGTAGCCTTGAGCTAGTTTGTATCCGTTGTTCCTTATAGTGTTGGCCGCCGCCCCCACAGAGGAGCACGCTGTACAGATCGTACTAAATGCTAATATCGGCAAAATCACCTTTTAGAACAGTGGTATGATGATACAGTATATTGTGAAATGTTATATCCGTATGTGTTTGCCTATCAGCAGCCAGGAGTCTGTTCACGCAGAGCCGGTGCTGGTCCTTCTGGGGCCCTATGAAAAAATCCACACAGGGGGCCTACAGTAGCTGTCACGAGTGAGGTGGGGATTCGACCCAAAAGAAAAAACAGCCAAAACAAGTTCAAAGGAAATTTAATGGCAAGGCCAAGAACAGACAAAAAATGCAAAACTCACAAGCAGGAACACGGAACAGGACACACACACACACAACACGCACCAACAGAATACAAAGAACCGACAAGGACAAGGGATAACACAGGGGTCTAAATACAGAAGGAACAGGGAACAGGTGAAACACATTAGGGCGGGACAGGTAATCAACTCAAGGGAAGCAAAGCAAAACCACAAGGACAGAACAGACATGACAAAATAAAAGACTAGACACAGAACCAAACAAAAACAGGGGACAGAACACAAATAGACAGAACCATGACAGTAGCATCCCATGGTTATTCCACAAAGAGCAAACCGGTCAAAAACAGTTCCACTGTGCAGTAGTGCAGGGCAGGAGGGGAACATAATGACCTCAATTCAGGCCCTGCTCCTCTGTGTGAGGGTCAGACTGGGATTTAGGACGACTACTAGTCTGTTTCCCAACATTTTAAAATGGTAAATGGCAAATGGTCCCATAGATACAGACGGCATCTCTGGAATCGCCCATATATGGTCATTTTTGAAAACAGTTAAAAAAAATTCTCTAATTATTCAAAAACTACTGTAACAAATGCTGAATTATGAAAATAGTTTCTACTAAATAATGATACAAAGACATGGGAAGGAGCAAAGTGGTTCAACAGCCCATAGATACATGAATAACGGAGAATGCTAACTTGATGCTACATGTTAGCATCGGGCTAATGCTAACGGTTAGCTAGCGCTTGCTACAACTGCTGTTTTTTCACTTCTACTGCACAATCTGCTGTGAGAAAATATCCATATGGGCCCGATTTACACCTGACTTTATTTGTATGTGATAAATAAGTTGATATTCCATCAGAAAATGGCAAAAAATCATGAAAAATCCTGTTTCTCTAAAGATTCTATTTCCCCCTCAGTGAAGCCACGCCCCCTTCTATGACGAGATGCCGTCTGTATCTATTCTCTCACCTCTGATCCCTGACCCACAGTTTGGGAACCGCTGATTTAAAACTAACACCTGCACCGGACGTTTTTTTCTGTCTGACCACTGAGAATCAGCCTGTGAGTAGCTTGTTATATAGACTGTGCACATTCAGTGAAACCAGAGTTACTGTAAGTAACTGTACGCTCATGAGAACCATGTGGATTCAACTCCTCTTTGAGACAAAAATGCCACGGACACGGCTTTACTCTTATCTATTCGTCAAACTACTGTCCTGATTCTCAGCTAGAGACAAAAAGAAGAGACTTTAAATGAGCGTGTGGCTGATGCCCCGAGAAAACATGAGAGCAGGTCGGTCGGTCGCTCATCCACTTCAGCAGACTGCTCCGTTTTGGTTTTATATGTGGCAAAGTAGGCGGAGAGTGAGTGAGCGCTGACAGAGCCTGTCCCTGTAACAACGCGTTGATTAATCAATGAAATTTACTCCCCAGCGCGCGCTCTGAGGTCTGAGGGCCAGCTCCAGCTTGTGGTTCCTAAGACGAACCGTAAAACCAGAGGGGACAGAGCGTTCTCCGTTGTCGGCCCTAAGCTTTGGAACGCTCTGCCCCTTCACGTCCGTACGGCCCCCACCCTGGAGTGTTTTAAATCTCGTCTTAAAACCCACTTTTATTCTCGGGCTTTTAACACCGCGTGAGTTGTGTGGTCCTCTGTGTCTTTTCTTTTCTTTTCTTGTTTTAATTTTCTTTTATTGTTTTAACAAATTTTATTAAATTTCTTTTATTCTTGCATCTTATTTATGTTTTAAACTATTTTATCGTTTTAGCTAAATGTATAGTTTGGTTTCACTTGATTTTATTATATTTATTTTTTTATTCCTATATTGCCGATTTTATGTGCAGCACTTTGGAAACACTTGTTTATAAAATGTGCTATATAAATAAAGTGGATTGGATTGGATTGGATTGAAACAACGCCGTAGTTTGACTGAGAATGAAAGAATAACCACAAGCCTTTCTTCTGACTCTCTCAGAAATGTTTTTTTTTCCTACTTTATATGCCTTCCTCTTGTAGTTGATTCGCGGCGCATATATCTGTCCGTTTTAGATTCACAGTGTGGACCCAAACACATTCAGAGGCTGCGGTCCTCACAGCGTCTGTCCAAACTCTGCCCCTGCACCGAAGAGATGCACGGATCACGTCTGTAGAGACTTAAACTGCTTTAACTTAGGCTTTTCTCAGTGTGAGCAGAAAGTAATAAAAACAGAAAGGACAGAACAGAAACAAGTAAACGCAACAGAACTGGAAACCCACCGTTCACAGGTGATGTACGGTCACAAAGCACAGAGACTCCACTGTTTATATCATTTTTAATTGTGCCCCATTTTCATCATGGCCACAATTAAATAGTTGTTTTCCCCCTCTTTTAAACCCTTAAAGAGGGGGTATTATGCTTTTTTCAATCACAGAGCACCAGTCTATATCACACTACAATGATGACCAAACCTTCTGTTGGTCTGTAAATGCAGTAAATTACATAACTGCCTTGTATAAAATTGCTCTCTCAAAATGGCTGTAGTGAATGTCTTGAAATAGGCCTCTGTCTCTTTAAGAACCTCTGACTCTTTCCGACACGCCCCCTCCACACGCTGTCTGTGGCATCAGTGGGGAGGGGGTTCTGCTGAGGAGCAGTGGTTGGTTACTCGGCTGGTGACGAAAGCTCGGAGGCGTCTCCAGGAGGTGGGGGCGTTCCTAGGAGGACTCAGGCAAACCTATCCCTAAAATGGCCGCCATCAGAGTTTTTACAGATTACTCAAAAATACGTGAATGTGCCAAGGCAACACTTCAGGCATGTTTTTAATGAGGGAGTGACATAATAACATGATGGAAAGCTTGAAAAAGTCGATTTTGCATAATACCCCCCCTTTAACATTACTTCGTATTGAACATGAGTTTTTTCTTCTGGCACCGGGGCGGAAGTGGGACTGTGAAGTTCACTGAGGTCAAATAGACAAATAGTGCATAATTTCAAATCATAACAACACCGCCCAAGACGTGACTTCCGGTTTCGACCCAGCACGCCAAAATAAAAGCACCGTCTTATTCATTAGTTCAACTTTCTTTCTGTCGAACTATTAACAGATAAAACACCTAAAATGTGTGTATTTAATCATATTCTTGTAATGTTGCAAGCACCTGCTGAACTGATCAATGAGACGAGCTGTGTGCTTTTATTTTGACGTGCTGGAACGAAACAGGAAGTCACTTCTTGGGCAGCGGTGTTATGATTTGAAGTTACGCACAGAGTCATTTTGAGAAACTTGGGGAGAAAACGACATGAATAAATACGTGAATAAACAAGTTGTGCTTTGGAAAGATCGCATGTGGCGTCATTGTGATGATCATAATAATTTGTTTTTTTTTATTTGATATGGACGTAACGTAACAATAGCATTAGACAAACCAGATACGTTGTTTTTAGTGTTAAAAGTCTCGAAAAGTCGCTGCACAAAAAATTACAACCACAAACTATCAGGCTACACAATATACATATGTACAATATGTTTAATCAGTTGTGGATATGGCGTAAAGAGGGCGGAGCTACAGCCTCCTGTGTCCCGAACACACTGACCTCGGCTCATTCACTCATTCACTGTGCCTTTTTTCCCCCAAAAAGTAAAATACATTTGTGAATACGTTTTTGTTGGAGGTGTTGGTTTTACCACACCAACTTTATTTATAACGCACATTGAAAAGTTTACAGTTGGCCAAAGTGCCGTACACACATCCTCAAACAATGGAAGGATTAATAACAGTCTTAATAAATGATGCAAAAATATGGTAAATACATCAAACTACAGCTACTACTACGACAATGAAAGACAAAGACAAATCCAGGAATGCAAACAACATACAGTAAGAAAACTTTCTATCATCTGGATAAATTATCCGTCACAACAAAACTTTATTGACTAGATCGACTTTTTATAAATGAAACTTACCACTCGGGTGGGCGGGTTCGTGCACGCTATGTTGTCTTTTACTTTTAATCAGGAAAATACGCTTTATGTTGAAAATTCTCTTCTTATCCTGCAGTTTAGTTGACTTTATATTACAGTCTATAAAACCTGCACCAAACCTCACTGACGACATCATTGCCACATTTCACTAGAACATTTCAACACATGTTCCTGTTTTTCAGCAAATTTCGGTCAAAACAAGACAAAAACAAGACACTAAATCAGAGACAAATATATTGTGTGTGAAATACTGAAGTACTGAAAAAATGTTCCTAATGCAGTAATTAATTCTGGAGGAGGTAAAAGCATGGACGAGGAAAATAAGTAACTCAAAGGAGAGGTGGTTACGGAGGATTAGTGCAGATGGTGAGAGTGTTTTGTGATCGATGCTGGTGAGAGGATGTGTGGGGACTTCATGTTTTCGAATAAATGACAATGACACTCTTCAGTTTATGAACATCTTAAGAAATCGAATGGTCCTCAGCTGAACTTTAAGCTTCACTACGACCTAAATGCCAGATCTCAGCCGCAAACAAACTTTAGACACGGGTCACGCAGGCATTGATTGCTTTAGAGCTGGACGATATGTAAAATATTATTCAGGATTTTTTCTGATATTGACACGAACGTAGACATGTCTTTTATACAAACCTGAGCTCAAACAACAAAGGATTTCCTCCAGGTTCATTTCAGGCCAGACACGGCAGGTGGAAACACTGATTTTTCATGCATTCAAGTGGAGATTTTTTGCTAGTTTTCTCCCATTACATCTTAGTTTTCATGTTAGAGAATAAAGCTGTACGATGGTTATTTTATTTTACGAGCGAGGCAGAGATATCCAGGAAGCAGCTACAGCATCGCTTCACAAAGTCGGTTTCCCTCACGCATACTTAAAGCAGAACTAAGTAACTTGTTTACCTTAATAAATCCTTCCCGTAGTCCCTCTGGGGTAAATAGAAGTGTTAATGGGATCATTGGGGGTCTTTCATCTCCACCTGATGTCTCTGTCCAGAAAACCACAATTGCAACTTTGCCTGCTCTGGGTCGGAGGCCCCAATACACACTAATGGAATTACGAAGAAGAAGCTAACATGCTAACGGGCAAAGCTAACAGCCAAGTCTGAGTGAAAAAATCTCCATTGTGTAATTGGATGTAGAATATCCCTCTGTCCCTTTGTCTTTTCTGTCACTGTAGTATTTACTCTCACGGGCAATTAATAAGAAACAAATCTCAACATGCTACAACTGCAGTTGCGCTTATGGCCTCTCGGGGCAGGAGTTACTGAGTTCTGCTTTAACTCACAAAAATCTTCCATTGTCTCGTCCAAACTCCAAGACTGACCTGACGATTATAAAGTCCCACGACGATTACGGAGATTGACCAAAGAAGAAATTGCGATTTCGACCAATCCTCATGGGGGTCAGGTTATTATTATTTTTTCCAAAGAGAGACAGGAAGCAGGGAACAAAGAGATGCACAGCGGCGTATAGCACATAATGACACATAATCATCTTTTTGACAGCTTCGCGTCACGTGGCCCGTGAGTGTGGGCCCCGGGTCTGTCTGTAATTGCGCTGACTTTGCCTGTGTAATGCGAACCCCACAGTCTTTGCTAAAACGTGTCCTCAGCTTCAGTGTGGCTCAGTTACTATGGAAACTTAGAGCTGTCGAGTTCATGGACATATTTTTACTCCTGCGTCACATAATGCTCTGAGAAAAATAAATTACAAAACAAAACGACCAAACTGGCGTCCGCGTACGTGGCTCTCGGCAGGAGGCCCGCGAACAGTACATCTCCTGTAATTACATACTTAGGACCGCTGGCTCTGGTCAATTATCGCTCATCTCCCACAAACATACCTGTAATTTTGATAATTTGTTGCATCGGGACCCTCGCCTCCGCGGAGCCGCTGGGTTAGTTTGACAAGGGCAAATGGACGTTAGCTTGTTTGGCTTCCGCCGTGAAGGCTGCGCGCACTTGTTTTGCAAAGCTGGCTTTATGTTAGCGCCGCGAGCCTTTCAGACGTCCACAGAGGGATCACTTAGCCTCCTGACCTCCGCAGAGTGCGCTGCTAATACGATGTTCTTTCCTGCGGCTATTCAAAAACATAGGAATACATTCATATATTATACAATAGCATGATACTAAATGTAAGACAACTGTTGTGATTGGGATGAGACCAAGGTTATAGGCAAGGGCTGATTTTCTTTATCTTCAGACCAGGAGCCAAACCTCCCATTCCTGGCCTCAAGGAAGCACCAAGCACCAAGGCGCGAGTGCATCTCCGCTCGTTCACTCCTCCAAGTTTACCATAATGACCTCAGTCGTGGGGGAATTCATGGCAGATTTACAGACTCCCCCTCCCCAGCTCTGACAAAGCACGTTCCTAAAAGGGCGGGATTTTCACTGTAGACTCGGCTAGGGCTGTGCAATTAATCGAAATTCGATTACGATTTTGATTATTACACTAGACGATCACAAAAATAGCATAATCGAGAACAAACGATTATTAAGGATGCCCTCCCGCTCGTCCATCCAAAATGCAAAAAGTCCGTCCTGCGCGGTTTGTGTGAGCGCGTCTGATCAGCTGAAACACCAGCGCAGCGTGACAGAACTGTAAAAAATATCGTACTAATATTTTTATACCTAACTCTTGAGATAACGCCTCTGTTAAGAGCTCACCTTGTGCTGAAAGAGAACAGCTGTTTTAGAAGCCTCGACATCCTTTGCTCAGATACTGGTTTTGTTAGTAGAAAAGTCTAAAACTCTTCTTCAGGAGCAGATCAACGGAGCTCAAACAAACTCTCATTACTTCATGCTGCTGTGATTATTGTTTCTGTTTCCTTCGCATTTCATGAGCTGAAGGCTCAGGCTTTGGTTTGACATAAAAACATTAGCGCTGTGTGATGATGTCATCAGGCCGCGCGGCTCTGTTGGACAGGTGTGAGGGCTGGCCAGCAGGGGGCAGGTGTCCCTATAGGATTAGTTTAGAAACGTGAGCATATAAAAAAAAAAGTTTTTATTGTCCAATGAAAATGTCGTCCATAGTTGTTTTTTAAAATAACAATAAAAATGAATAAATAAAATAAAGATTTTTTTTAAGGCAACAAATAATCGTTTGAATAATCGTGATTTCAATTATTACTTAAATAATCGTGATCATTATTTTTTCTATAATCGAGCAGCCCTAGACTCCGCCCTTGCATGACGTGTAGCTCACGCTGCTCCAATGCTAACAGTCCGACCCTCATTAAGTACGAGATTTCTAAAATTCTTCTTACGAAAACCAGCCTGGTTTCTTTAATTGTGACTAACCCAGCGTTAGCACAGGAGGAATATCTATCCTAGTCTAGTGTTGAAAACCAGGTTATAAAGTTGTTTTTAAGTTGTCTAAACTCCAATGCTTTTCAATGGGGGACTAGCGGCGATGTGGAGGTACTACAGCGATGGCGGAGCAATGGCGGCCTCCAGTGTCGTGGACATAAAGCAGAGCAGCCAGCGGCCATTGCCCCACACTCATGTAAACCAGAGGACACTCGTATCAGGACAGCAGTTTGGCGAACAGAAGTGAGAAAAGTCATATCTGTATTTGTCTCAAAGTGGAGTTCAATCAATCAATCAATCAATCAAAGTTTATTAATATAGCACTTAACAACAACACAAGGAAGACCAAAGTGCTTCACAGAAAGATAAAACAATTAAAAAACACAACATAGACATAAATCAGTGAGTTCTAGGTGTTAAAAGCCAGTTTTAAGAGACTGATCTGTGAGAACACGCAGGCTGAGGGGCAGCTGTTCCATAGATTAGGCGCTGCAACCGTAAAGGAACGATCGCTCCACTGTTTGTACCGGGACCTGGTCACGTCAGGCTAATTCTCAGTGCTAAGATAGAAATACTGATAGACTGATATTTTGGGTCCGATACCGATATGAAGGGTATCCAATATATATTTCTGGGTTGCAGGTTCTAGAATGTGATGATGCCACAGGACCCAGAGGGGGGAGGAGCCAGTTTTTCCTATTAACAGCATTACACTTTCACAAGTTGCAGCTAAAAAAAAAAAAAGTATGAATTACAAAATGATTATTAATATCAGTCACTGAGTCCATGATCTCTCTGTACAAGACCAAAAATGGTCATAACATAACATAATTTTACCTCACATGAAACCCAGCAATAAGCCGATATTTTCATTTTATGTAATTCTTTTTAGTTTACTATTTATCATAATAGTAAAGGTTTGTATATGTATAGAAATGTATCTAATAGTGGTCGACTGATGTGGGTTTTTCTAAGGCTGATGCTGATCTGCACCGCTGATATTTTTGGCCAAATTTTGAACTGTCTCGTCTATAATGCTGCGTTTGAAGCTTCTTAATGTGTCAGTTTTGAACTGTGACAGCAGGGGGTGCTGTATGAGGGGCATAGGGCTGATTTAGTCAGGACATTCATGTTTATACTTCAGAGAGAGGTCGTTAAAAAGACAAAAATCTGTAGATTCCAAACTAAAAAGGGATAGTCTCTTTCTCTGGTTCTGAAATTATAAGCAAAAGTCTCAGACATAAAATAGGTGGACAAACATGTGACTGATTTTCACCAGGATGTTTCTCCACTGCCTTGAGAAACTGGGAAGTCGTCATTTTAAAACTCTGACTGAGCTCTTTCCAGTGCAAATGGGAAGTCTCACTTTTGGAGATATCGGCCTCATACCGACGTTAGATCAGCCGATATTGTAAAATACCCCGATATTGGGACCAGAAGTGAGAGAATGTGACCATTTACTATTTTAAAAGTGTCGTCCTAAACCCCAGCCTGACAGTGGCAGACGGTTAGTGGTTCTCACACAGTCATTATGTTCCACTTCTGCCCGGCACTAATTACTCCGTGTTACTGATTTTGATAATAAATGGGTTCGTTCCTGGTCGATTAGCCTTGTTATGAGTACTGTAGGGCCCTTAAGTGGACATTTTTTCCTCCAACAAAGGCTAGTGTTGTACACTGTCCTTATGGGGAGAACCGGGGGGGGGGGCATTTTAAAGAACTGACTGCATTTTTGTGTGTGGCATTTTTACTTTCCTTCTCAAATGAACAGACACTTGTCAACCTTCAACAGCCCTTGTACTTCTGAAACCTCACTGTAATAGGCACTAATGATCTCTCGTTCGTACAAAGCCACAGACGATTTCACTTTTCTGTACTCAGAACAGAGCCACATGATTAAACGTAAGACCAGAATATATATACTGTATAGATACTGTCGATAGATAGATAGAATTCATCAATTCAAACAAAGCACTACAAATTACGGTAGTTCTGGCACTTCATCCAAAGCAATCACTGACTCAATTATGAAAAGCAAAGAGTGTAATTTCACATTTCATTTGTTGAGTCTAGCAGAAGTGGAAAAATTGCTTCATGAACTGAAAAACAACATTGGTAGACGAATAAAATTAGCTGCAAGTATAAAAGCCCTACCAGTTTGTCATGCAGTTGTGCTCGAAAGTTTACATACCTTGGCAGAATTCTTGATTTTTGTTTTTAACTCATGGTTAATGGTTGTGTGAAGCCATTTATATTAACTGAGTTTGCTATTTTTAAATCATAATGCAAAAAGGAAGTACCAAAATGACCCTGATCTAAAGTTTACACACCCCAGTTCTTGCCCCCTTTTAACATGAGTGACAGCTTGGAGTCTCCTGTGGTCATTGTGGATGAGGTTCTTTATTTTTTTCTGATGGTAAAATGGCTATGGCTATCTTGCAGAGCTGTACGCTGGAGCTCTCCCCACAGTGGTTCAATGATACTGAGGACAGGAGACGGCACTAACGGGACCTTCACTTTATTCTGCTGGAGCCACTGGCATCAGCAAATCACCTCCATATTTCACAGTAGGTGTGGTGCACTTTTTCATTATGTTGTGTCATCATAGGCCATCATCAAGGCTTATGATGCCTATGATTAAAAGGCCACACAGACCAACAGAGAACAAACAGTATGGGGTACACTCAGCGGGGCCTGCGATGGCATTTTTAAAATGAGCCCTCCCGCATATGAGTGCCCCGTACCTCCGTCCTGAGGGCACAGGGGGGAGGTTTACATGCAGGGGTGTGTGGAGTCCTGTTCTATGGAGAGTACAATACGTCCAATGGCCCGCTTGGTCAGATTTGTTACACACACCGCTCCGATGGATAAGAAGCTTTTTAACCGGGAGATCGCAATCTATATTTTTCAGTGGAAGTTTTTTTTTTTTTTTTTCACATCAAGGTGTGCCACAAGGCAGTTGCCTCGGACCATTGCTTTTTTCACTCTTTATTAATGACATGCCTTATACTGTATGCGCGTCTCTATACTGATGACTCTACTCAGTTATGCAGGAAGTAAAGACTCAGAGTAGAAGACTTGAGTGTTGTCCATTGTGATATTTTCTTAAATATCTGCCGCAGTAGACAAACGTTTACAGTATGTGAGAGATCAGCAGTTAAATCACCCGCGGTCTTTAGCCCGTCCCAGACCCAGAACTGAAGCTGTTTGTAATTCTGCAATGGTCAGAGCTATAACTATGTGGAGCAGGCTGTCACTTTCTGTCACTAAAGCTACTTTTAAGAAACTTTTCAAAGACTCCATGCTCTCTGGATCTTTGTAAAAAAAACAAAAACAGTCCAAGGCAGTGAAGAAACTGAACCCTCTCCCTTTCTGGCCCTTTTTCCTTCATCTTCCACCTGCAGTCACAGACCAAGGTCCGCTCCAGCTCCTCAAAGACTGTGAACTTCACCCCCATCCCTTTTGCACCAAGGGTTTCATAGAAAATCAATTTCCATCCCTGTGTGTTGACATCGCCGGCCTTTCCTTTCATGCCTCATATCCGCAGCGAGAGGGACATAAATAAAAGCGTGCGGGTGAAATCCTGGTTTCAAAGGCGCCACAGGAGCCGGTACTGTTTCAGCCAGAGGATGTCGCTGAGTCGCCTGATGACGCGGTAGAGTCCTTTAGAGCTGTAAGTCTCAATGTACAATACACTACTGGTCAAAAGTTTGGAAACACCTTTTTTATGTTTTTTCTTTTTCCTCTATCTCAAGAGTATTAACCTTATTTCAGGAATGAACATGTACAGAAAAGTTAAAATAACACCTCGCACCTCGTCAGTGCGAGGTCTAAAGGCTGCATTTAGAAACACGAGTTTGGGCCCTAGTGTCTAAACCAGACTTAGAGCGACTATGCGTTTGTCTCCAACATGTTGGAGTAGCGGCTGCTCACTGGCCTCTCTAATGCTGGGTTTACACATAACAACGACAAGTCACGAATGCCACGAATCCACAATCGTGGCCGAGGATCACAAATTTTGTGTGACTTTTCTTTTGCTACTGCAGGTACGAAAATTTACTTTTCGGCGTAGCGTGTGTTTCCATCAATTTTGTGCGTGAAAACAGTGATTCTGCTCTACGAATGCTGTACGAATGCTGTACGAATGTTCTCACTTTAGCCGTAATTTTTAAAGTAAAGACGCAGCGCTGCTCTGTTTCTGACGCGCGGGGCTCTCTCTCTTTCTTTCTCTCTCTCTCTCTGCAGCTCAGAGTTTAACAGCGCGTGGTTTTGCTTTGCTTTAATGCGTACGGAAACTTAAATCGTTTTAAAATGACGAGATGGCTCTCACATCGGAGCTAGATGAGCGCGCGGATTATTCTTACGAAGAACTGAGAGAGGAAAGAGAGAGGAGGGAAAGAGGCGGTGCAGGAGTTACGAGGTTACGAGCACACGGACCGGGCGGCGCGTGGAGCAGCTTCAAAAACGTAAGCTACGACGCAAACTTCTAAATATTGTCCCGTTCACCCATTGTTTCTTAAACATTACGTTAAAACTGAGCAAATGCATATAATAAGCTCCGATTTACATTTGTATTAGTGTGATAAGAGCCTTGGAGTTCACGCTCTGAATAAGTCGTTCTCCTCTCAGACTTTACGCACGAGTTTTAACACATTTCTTTTGCAAAGGTCGTGTTCCGTGACTCTGTTCAAATCATGTTTAGTTTAGATCCATTTATCCTGCAATCTCACATTTTCCTAGCATACATAGTAATATGCAGCATATATATAGGCTATGTAAATGTCTTTAAAAAAATGCTTATAATGAGAAATGGACGACATCATTTCCCTGTAAACATCGTTAATGGCCAATTAAGGGGACATCGCCCAACCCTACTCACGGCGCTTCTCTAGCGGGAGAAGGCCGAGTTAAGAGGGTGGCTCTGATTGGTCTACCACCTTCTCCTGAGACCATTATCGCGGAAAATTGCAGGGAAAGTCCTGTAAAATGCGTAGTTGGACCCGCTCATGCCTGGCCTCTGTTGCTTTTGTCTCTGGCGGCATGGGGTGTTCACGAGACGCTTGACAGAGATCCCAGCTGCAGCGAGGAGGCTCACTCTGCGACTAGCCTTAAAAATAAATCATACTGCCTGTTGTCAGTCGCAGCTCGTCTTAGGACCTAAGATTTTCCCCACAACGAGTGATCCTACGCTGCCTTTATTGTTCGCGCTTTGCTTTCCTGGCTGTGGGGATGCTTGGTGATGATATCAGCCGTGACTGTGAAAACTTTGCTAATTTATGTGTTCTGATACCTGAGGCTTTTTCCACATAAGCAGGAGAATAGCCATCTATAAAAGCCACAGATAAACTGTTTGTAAAGGGCTCTAATGTGCGATTCAAGCGTATCCTTCCCATCACACAACACCTGCTCCATCTCCATGTCCCGCCGAATATTAAGCTTTTCAGTGAGAATCCTTTTAATCTTCTTCAGACTCAGAAACAGTTGCTCTTGTGTCGAATTATTTCTCAAACCCCGAAGCTTCATTTTCCCTTGTATTTTTTTCTGGCGAGCGGCGGCTGCTTATCACCCCTGTGCAGCTTAAAGAGATAATTTGTCACCGGAGCGCACATTTGTCCAGGTAATGGCTGGGCTCTCAGCTGTGGAGAGGGGCCGATAATGGAGGCTCATTAATAAAAGTCATTTATGGATGTTTACGGCTTACGCATCATCGGAAACGGAGGTGTTGCATATATTTGAGAGAGTGTTCAGACCTACTTCTGCAGATGGAATAAAGTTTCACCATTAGCATGATGAAAAGTAATTGAATGGTTGCACTGTAAGTGTTCATTATAGAGTTTTGTGCAATGACTGAAGCAACAGGTCTAAACTGGACGACATTTGAAGGCACATTCACACCGGTGTGATAATCTCCAGTCACCTCAGGGACCTCAGGGACCTGCAATTTCCTGCATTCTAGGGAATTTTAGCCACCTGCACAAGTGATCACCTTCAGTTAACCACTTATAAAGAAAAGAGGTCCTTATAAGAAAAGATTTTGAAAGACTATTGCAGAGCGGAGGGAGCTGCATTGCGGGACACCTCGCTCTGAAACAGGGACAAACCCAGGAGACGGTGCACTGTTCCAGAGGAGCACTGAAGGAAGCCGGCCAGGTTTCCTCCAGGTGCTCTGGTTTCCCCTCCCTGTGCACAGTCGCAGCGGTGCAGGACTAGAACCTGAACACAATTTCATTGTACAATGACAGATAAATGTACTTACTTGAAGCAAGCCCTTTTGGGTCAAAGAGTTTGAGTCTGAAAAGAACAATATGAAGGTAAGTAAGAAAGTAAATGCTTTATTTGTCACTATACAATTGTACACTCGGGCCCCCAGGAAGAATAGTGACAGCATGACTGCGCTAATGGGGATCCTTTTAATAAACAATAAACAAATACTCCCCCACCACCTCCTCTCTCCTTCGCCGTCGTCCCTCCCGGCCGTGGATAAATTCTGGTTGGAAGAACAAGGTTATTCTACATAACATCGCTATTGGCCATGGATGTCTGTCCAGGCCACATTCAGCCCATTTAAGACGCCAGGTCTGGACCTGGAAGATCTCACAGTTTGACCCTCGTCAGCAGCAAAGTCTACTCTATAGTCTGCTTTCAGAAACACAAGATTTGACCCCTTGAGTAACTCCCAAAGCTGCGCATTGCAGGCTGTTTTCTTCATTACTTTTCATGTTGTGTGGTGTGATCTGGTGGTACGGAGGCAGCACAGCGCTGACGTCAGTGAACTCCTCTTAGGCTGTTGTTGTTCAGTGCGAACATGAGCAGACCGGGCGGGGGGTCCCATGACCAAAGAGGGACTGTCCTCATGAAATACCTACAAATACAAAAACGCCTAATATCAGGCAGATTATTTTCTGAAAACCACAAGATGAAATCACAATAAGACCAGTCATTTCCTAAACCTTGAACCTGTCTCTCCTTAAAGCTGAAATTAAAATGATCAGGTTTGGGAACATGTGAAACCTTCGTCACGCTGACTCACCCGAGCCTCTCCCTCCGGAGCAGAGTGATCCACCTCTGCCCCTCGGGCGAAACAAAGTGCACGTCCAAAAGTCACGCTCCATCCTCTGCTCCCGTCTAAATGTCAGAGCGACCTGTTGCGCTGCGAGTCCTTGTTTTAATGAAGTTGGGCTCGCTGTGCAGAGAGCAGACTTCAGCCATACCGTACGTAATGTTTTTAAACAACTTTGAGAGACAACGGATACTCTTTTGCAAAGAAGACACAATGAGTGAGTTCGAATGGAAAGCAGATAATGGCAAAGGATTTATACAACTGTCAGGCTTTGTGGATTGTGTTGAAGCTTTTATATCCGAAAAGGACAAGAGCTGAGGCGCCTTTGTGCTTTTTTTCCTTGTGCAGTTCTATTTATCTGACTTCAGCTCCAGACACAAAGAAAGAAACTCCTCGACCTTTACCAAAAAACAAGTGTCTAAGAAAGAAAGGAGCGAGCGTACGAGTTGTCATGGCTCTTACTATAAACCTGTAAATCTTGCGAAAACATGATGGATGTCGAGACAAAGTTCGAAATGGAGAATAAATGAAACACAGTCATCTCGATTGCACTGATTCCTATTGATCTGTTTCACAAGGTGAGTCGGAGTGGATGAGATAAACAGAAGAAATGCTCCTCCATTGACTTGTTTCAGCCATTATTTTAGATTTTTCCTTTGTCACATAAGTTGCGTCTACATTAAGATCGATACAACACCAAACTTTACGGTGGAAAATCAATGGGATTAAGCTCTGGCCTTCTTTCAGGGAAGAAGAAACCCACTGATGCATGTTTATTTATACCATTCATTTCATACACAATGAAACTCAAATGCGCCTTACAATAATATAATAATAGTGCGATATATTGCCATGCTTTGTAGCGATCGTGCAATGAAAAAGCTCGGGACCTCTGATCTTCTTCCGTTGCCCCTTCTAAAACCCCCCTCTGAAGGTCATGTGCACTCAGGCCTCCCTTTTTGTGGATCTACATTTGAAAGCTTTCATCCACTTCAGCCTGATAACACGGGAGCATGCATACAGGGACCGGAATTCATTCAGCGCATTACAGCACAAAAGGAGCCCATAAAAGCTTCCAGCGTTATGGAGCGTGCTGTCAACAACGCGGGTGTCAACATTAGAGCCGGCGCATGATTTGCCTCCAGAGTTTGCAAAGTGAAAAGGCCACAGCGCGTTCTGCTTTTACGGGGTTTTACAATATCCGTAGCAGAGCTGTTCTCAAAGCTGGTGCGATTCGGAGCTGCGTCGGACACATGCCTGCAGTGAATGAAGTCTCCTCAAAATCCTGTCACGTAAAAGTTGCCTCTAACATATCACACACTTGGAGACACACGTTCGTTCCTAAATACGGAAAAGAGGTGGTGTGTTCGCTGTTAATGTCAGAGCGGCAACAAGACTAAGCAGTTCTTTATGATGTGTCAATCAAGGCCAAAGTTCAAGACTTTAAAACCCTAAAGAACAAAAACCAGAGCGGTCAAAGATATGACGCTCCCCTCTGGGTTGTCACGGGAGGAAACTATATGGAAACATTCATATTCTTTAGAGACAACTTTTTTTTTGTTTGGTCTTATTTTTGTGTGGCCAACTGTGGTGCAGTTGGTAGAGTGGGTCGTCTCATGATTGGAACGCAAACATATTTCATCAGTCCAGTGTATCGTGTTTTGGGGGTCTGTGAACATTTTCCAAACTAGGTCCCAGAGTGGAAAGATCTCAAAACACTGTTTACGTGGCTCCATTGTTGCAACGTCTCTGCAACTTTTACTAAAACGATGACAGAGTGGTGTCTGTGATCCATAATCTACTGACCTTATAATGAGTTTTCCTCATGGATCTGTGATGGTTTGACTCCGCTCCTCTTTGCTCCACTGCCGTCCACAAGCCACAGGTGACAAGTAGAAAAACATGAGTCAGTCTGTGTTTTTGGACTGACAGTAAAAGTCACTGACAGGTTTTTCTCCTTTAGACCCGTTACGTGTGAAGAATAAACTCTCCTCCTCGTCTCTTCTGTAGATCCTAAATCCTTGAATCAGTTTAATTTCCACAAAAGTTCACTGAGCATGCGCCCTCTACATCTTGTTCTATTATCTGTGTTAGCGTCACAGCGCCTCACACAGGCCTGGAGGATGAACTGCGCCGTTTTCACAGACCTGAGTCGACCCATGTGGACGCACACATTTACTGAGCTGGCTTCGTTTCTGAAAACATAAGCGTTTTGTATTCGTGTGGATATAGCCTAAGTTGAGACCGTTTACCATTTACGTCAATGGTATAGGAATAGGGTGGGGTTTATCTCCATGGAAAAGTGCAGGACTCTGGGGGTGCTGATTATTTTTTGTTGACGAGACACTTGACAGGGATCATCGCTGCAGAGAGGAGGCTCACTCTGAGACTAGCAAAATATCAGATCTCTGTCGTAGCTCGTCTTTGGTCGTACGATGGTTTTACTTTAAATCTTCGTCCCTGTCTCACTGTACGACCAAAGACCTAAGATTTTTTTTGAAGACTGATCGTTCGTCTAAATCGGGCAGTGTTCACCGGGCAGCATGGCTAAATCAGTTCTAGAAAGGGATTTGCTCAAAGAAATCTCATATTTGAAAAAATGGGAATAAAATTGTCTCTAAAGGTTTCAAACGTAGAGGAACCTGAGGCCAGCAATACCAACATTTCAACATTTGGAATATACGTAGTTCTCATTAACTTTACACACCTTGTTCCACTATCGGCCGAAGTCTTTGTAGTTTCTAACCTTTTCCGTGGTCTTTTAAACGTTTTTTTTTTTGCCGTGAACCTTTTCTGTTTCCGGCAAGCGAATTTCTGTTACCATAGTTCCGGGCACAAGGAAGTCAAGACGATGTTGGCCTTTACAATTTGTCAGACAATCCCCAGGTAAGTGCCTTGTCGTCACTTACCTGAAGCAAACTTTGCCATGGCAACAGCTTCGAAAGTCCCCAGTCCGTACGATTCCACTGGAACATTGTATTTGTGAATGGGAAACGAGGCTAATCCTAATGGCGGTGACAGAGAACGCAAATGAATTTCTTTGTGTGGATGTAATGAAACAACAGTGATGTCAGAAATGAGTCAGAAATGAATGATGAGCTGCGGCGTTACGTTAAATGAAGAAAAGGAAACCAGGTCAAGTTGTAGAAAGCGCGTGTCTCCCGCGGATTTCCATTTCGGTTTTGTTTCATTAACAGAAGTGAAGATTAGGGAGGGAATAAAGTGAATTTGTGATATAAGTGTTGAATTTTGCAGGAATGGTGGTTTTTTGGGTTCGCCAATAATGTGTTCGAAATGGCCCAGCAGAGGATGTTCTTCCTGCGGCAGCTGAGGAAACTGCAGATCAAGATGCTGGTGCAGTTCTATCATCGAGTCCATCCCAATGGCCGCTGGCTGCTCTGCTTTTTGGCCACAACACTAGGGGCCGCCATTGCTGTAGCACCTCCATATCGCCGCTGGTCCCCCATTGAAAAGCACTTTAGACACATTAAAAATAAATTTAAAGCCTAGTCCCAATTTTTTTGGAACTATGGAGAACTAGATATTCCTGTGATAATGCTGGGTTGGCTACAATTAAAGGGACCAGGCTGGTTTTCGTTAGAAGAATTTTTGAAATCTCGTACTTAATGAGGGTCGGACTGTTAGCATTGGAGCAGTTACACGTCACGCAAGGGCCGAGTCTACAGTGAAGATCCCGCCCTTATGTCCTTTTTAGGAACATGCTTCGTCAGAGCTGGGGAGGGGGAGTTTCTAAATCCGCCATGATTTCCCCCTTGAGCGTGGTCATTATGGTAAACGGGGAGGAGTGAGCAGAAGCTGTCCATTAGTCTATGGTCCATCTTCACCTCCTCCATCAACGTGTAGTTCCCCGACGCTACAGACCGGGACAAGCATCGACTGCAGCGCATTGTGTGGGCTGCTGTGAAGGTGATTGGCTGTGAGCTCCCATCTCTCCAGGACCCGAAGGCGTGTAGGTCGGATCACAGCTGACCCTTCTCACCCTGGACACGGCTACAGTCCATACAGACTAGGGATGGGACGAAAAAACGATTTGAATCGATACACCGATTTGCGCACGAGAGATGCGAGTGCATCGGCAGAGAAGCCACAGATCGATGCAGTTCAAAGCATAAACATAAGATGCATCGGATTTTACGCGCTCATATCGGTTTAATGTAGATACGTTACGGATGTAAAGCCCCTCGGGCCACTGCGCACGTGCACATGATGCACATGAAGCCCGTGTGTCTTACCGGTAAACTTCAGGCTGAGAGCGGCAGAGGTTCAGAAACGCATCCGCGGTGTGGAGTTGGGTTGGCCTCTGCGCTGTGTTGAATGAAGGACGTCCCGTGTGCAGAACGCGATGACAAGTTGCAGATAAATATTCCAAACATCGCAATGATCAGCCATCTTCGTTTGCCCAAGTCATTATGTCACTTACAAGCGTAAAGAGTCCAGAAAGAGTCCAGAAATCCACTTTACTGCATTTTAGCCAGGTGGGAGTACACGTGAGACTGCGCTGAGGCAGAGGGAGCCCCGCTCATTAATTAGCATAACCATGTGAGCTTTTCTGTGTGCGCTATTAATGTGGAAATAAAGCACACAATCGGCTTTTAAATTTAGCAATACTGATCATAGATTAATAATAATTGTCCCCCCAAAATTGTTGAAAAAATTAAAGAACAAACAATCTTAAGCTGGATAAACCCATAGCGTATATAGGATAAAACAACAAAAAAAGTTTAAATATGCAGTCTACATAAAAAAAAATATGTAGTTAACTTTAAAGTTGTCTAATATCAATTAATGGCCTCAATAATTGTGAATATTTGTCAAATCTTAATTTGTTTGAGCTGGTTCTGTTGAATCATTGCATCAAGCAAAGCGTGGATCACGAAACATCGAGATGCATCGTGATAATTGGCCTAAATGGAATCGTATCGGGCTGGTGGTGGTTACAGATGTGTGGATCCAGATGCATCGTGGTCTTGGTGATGATTCGAATCGCATCGCAGCTCCGGTATGACCAAGTGTGTCTTAAATTAATCGATTCATGGCAAGTGTATCGAGATGCGAATCGGATCGGACAGTGGCCTAAGATTCCCATCCCCTACCGCCTTTGCTCTGCCCAATCCCGTCAGACCTTGGAAGTTAAGCAGGAAGGGCCTGGTCGGTACTTGGATGGGAGACCGTTTGGTAACACCAGGAAGCCTAGCGAATGTAGTGAGTGAGTGGTTGGTGGTGGTCGGAGGGGCCGATGGCGCAGACTGGTTGCCTCGCTTCCGTCAGTCTACCCCAGGGCAGCTGTGGCTACAATAGTAGCTTACCACCACCAAGTATGGAGTGAATGAATTGTGCAATGTAAAGCGTCTTTGAGTGTCCAGAAAAGCGCTATGTAAAACCGATGCATTATTATTATTATTATTATTATTATCCCTAATACAGACCCATACCTCCCGCCACATGAAGAGTTTGTTCCCCTTCACCATCAGACTCATGAACAAAAACAAGACCCAATAACTGAGTTACAAACTCATGAATGTAATCTGCTCTATTGCATCTGTACATCTGTAACTACACTCACGCTCTTGTTGTTGTCGTCTTATCATAGTTTAAATATAATCTTCTTACACATCGTCTTATAGCCTTATAGTTTAAAGTTGTTATAGTATAATATCTTTCTCAAATATGTGTTATAAGTGAAAATAATGTTGTTCAAATCATACTGTCTTCAGATAGTTTGGTATTAAAGCTAGGCTGGGCACAGACATGTGTGTATACGCTCTCAAAGAAATGATTGCTAAATATAAGAGTCAAAACTTCTCCGTTTTTATGTGTTTTTTAGATGCCTCTAAGGCCTTTGGCAGAGTTAACCACAGGAAGTTATTCATTAAACTAATTCAGAAAGGAGATCCCAAATTTATTGTGTGGATCTTGACCTACTTGTCTGCTCAGCAAAAGATGCAGGGGGGGATTGGTGTGTCTGCTCCATTTAAGGTCAGCAATGGGGTCAGACAGGGGTCACACTATCCCCTCTTCTCTTTAACCTGTATCTGGACCTCTGGTCGAACTATAAAAAAGGAACTTTGCAAAGGCTGCAGGTGGCCTATAATGACGCTCTGCGAGAGCTTCTCAGGAGGCCGAGATGGACCAGTGAGAGTGAGATGTTTGTCACTGCTATAATAAACACCCTGTAAACCATATTGTTGTGTATTGTTTTATATAGGATAAATAAGTCGGTGAATAGAGTAATTGGTTCAATGGTTGATGTCACTGTAGTGTCATTCGCTATCAGTCGAGAACAGCTGTCTTTTTAAAGTCACTGTAGTTTTTTGAAGTTCCATGTTGTTTGTTTATGACGTGTCTTTGGACCTTGAGTCCGTAATAAAGTTGAATTGAAAAATGTAATTGAATGTTTTTTTGTTGCACGATCGGCCGACAAAAAAATCCCAGTTGTGAACCAGTTCCTAACCAGTAAAACTGATTCTGATTCTGATGGACTTGTCATTCAAAGTGTCAAACTGGACTTTCAGAAAGACGCCATTGTTTCGATCTCGTAGTGATGGGATTTTCATTCATTTTATTTCATTATTTAAAAATCCTGTGTCAGTGGTTCCCAGTGAGGCCCCTCTCCTGTGGGCGGGGCAGAGGCATGTGGTGTTTAATAAACCAAGCCTTTTTACAGACTCGACCCATCACTGCCCTCTCCATTAAAAGTGTTCGGTGTTTGGTGGTCGTGAGGAAGCTGGACATACTCTTAATGCTCAAAACTTTCTTTCTTTTTCCCCAAGACCCGGTACTTCAGGAACATTGGCGGCTTTATTCCACCCAGCTGTTTATCTCGCCGTGAAAGATACTTCAGTTCTGCATTAGGTAATTTAAAAAAAGATACTTCTATCAAAGCTCTTCCGTAACCCATTTCTCAGAGGAGACGTATTTTAAGGCACATTTCCTCAGAAAAGATGAATCAGAACACACTGCTCCAGCACCTGTCGCTTAATGTCAGTCTGTAATAAAAGATTGCTCTGTAAAATCACTGTCATTTCAGTGTGAGCTCTCTCAGATGGAGGCTAATGGAAGACACAGCTGAAGTTCGCACCGAGACGGGGGCAAAGATTTCCTGTTAAATCTCAGGAACAATTATGGATGTTGTTTCTTTTAATTGAGATTCAATGTGTCAAAATATTGGTAATTTCCAAAGATGATAATTGTTTTTTAGAGAAATTTCTAAGTGGAATGAATGGAGGTCGTTGGCTTCTTGTTTGTTGCTGCCGGCTTTGAGATTATGATTTATCAATAGTACTCACTCCTTATTGATCCGGTGCTTTAACAGTGTCTTATTGGTGCTTTAAAACATTTTTTATGCTATTAACAGGCTTTTGGTCAGATTTGTCCAAGGTGTGGGCCCTAAATGAAAGCTTGGGTCTGTAACCCGATGGAATATGGATCCTGTTTTCTCCCTGTTGTCTCACAGCTAGGGTCCAGAGAGGTTCATCCTGCTTGTTTAATAAAGTTTATGGGCCAGATCTTGTGGCGGCGCACGGGGCGGCGCAGGCTCTTGGCGAATTATTTTCCGAGTGGCGGCGCTATATGTGCCATTCGCCTCCGCCACCTGTGAGGGGGCGTCACAAGAGGAGGCGACTGCACTGATGGAAACACGGCTGACATTCACTTCCTCGTTTACATTGCGCTGGCTTGCGTTCTTTCTTAAGCCTTAGGCTCTCACAAGTCAAACTAAAAACTTTATTTACCCCATCGTGAGCTAAACGATGTTCACGTCTCGAGAGAAAAAGAGCTACAGCGTCCGCTGTGGCGCGGATCGGCCGCGCTTGGCGTGAACGCGAAGCAAAACAAAAGCACAAGTTCACCCCCCACTCCCACACAACCACTCTCCTGGACGCGGAGTCGATCTGGTTGGAGGAAAATGTGTATGTCTCAACCCACTTAAATGCGCCAAGTCTGGAGTGGCAAGATCACAAAGTGCACCCCGACTGAGCGCAAAATGTCACGCTATCGTCTCCGTTTTGATGCACATGATCGGGCCCGGAGTCTCTCTGTTTTGGGGTTGTGGTCCTTGCTAGTGAGAGCCAAGCTTAAACCAGAGGCGACTTCTCTGTGGAACAGCCTCCGTCAGTCTGTTGGACAGTTTAAGTCTACACTTCTCCCTGGCCTACAGTGCACTGGCCAGTGTTGGACAAGTCACTTTAAAAATTCCATCCATACATCCATTTTCTTCCGCTTTATCCGGGGGCAGCAGTCTCAGCAGAGATGCCCAAACTTCCCGATCCACACAGACCTCCCCCAGCAGTTCTGGGGGGACCCCTGAGGCGACACCAGGCCAGCTCGGAGACATAGTCCCTTAAGTGTGTCCTGGGTCTTCCACGAGGCCTTGTCCCACTTGGACATGCCTGTAACACCTCCTGCGGGAGGCGACCAGGAGGCTCCTAAACAGATGCCCGAGCCACCTCAGCTGCTCCTTTAGACGTGACGGAGCAGCGACTCTACTGTGAGCTCCTCCCGGGTAACTGAGCTCCTCACCCGTTATTGAAGGGTGCGCCCAGCCACCCTGTGAAGGAAACTCATTTCGGCCGCTTGCATCCGCGATCTTGTCCTTTCGGTCAGTACCCAAATCTCATGACCGGTGGCCGATACACACTCGGCTGCAAACGCGAACGTGAAAGCGAACTTTAAAAATTGCAATATATATTCTGTGCGAAATACGGGGAGGTGCGGGGTGGGGGGTCCGACCCCTCGATGAACCCATCAGACCCCTGGGGCCCGTGGTCGGCTAAACACCACGCCGGACACCAGCGCCGGTCCGGCTTCTGAACAGAAACAAAAAGCAGGAGTGAACGGATGGTCCAGGCAGTGCAGAGGAGGGGGATGGTACACTGGTACAGGAGATTCAAGAGGACATGCATGACCCCTGCTGCTGCGTCGGCATTCGGGACGCCCGTGGACAAACAGACCCAGGGGAGAGACACAGAGGTCAGCTCTTACATAAGCCCTCCCACTGTCCCGGAAGGATGCGCTCTGACAAAAGATCATTACAGTTTGCAGCCACGGCAGGTCACTTAGTAATGTACCGGGGCTCAGCTGACGCAGGAGCTGGTCTGAAAGTCTGTAATTATGGCGGAAAGTTTCGTTGTCATAGCAAAAAGAAAAGCCCCATGTTCTCATTCCCCAATCATTTGCTAGGTTTCCAGATCATATTTTGTCCTTTTGAACAAGAAAAGTGGGTTTTTCTCAACACGTCGGGCATCTAGGTACAAAAATGTCCATCTGTGGCGACATAGCAGGCACTAGACGGCAGAGAATGCTCCACTTATCTATGGTTCGGCATCGTTGGCCCTGTGCTTGTGCAGTCGCCTTTAAAGTGTGAAATTTAGCTGCAAATACGCCCCTCCGTCTGAATGAAAGTGCCCGTAAGAGGAGTGAATGGTGCTCTTCAGCGTGGATGAGCCTCGTGTGCGTCAGACGAGAGGCTGAAGTGGGTTTTCTCCTGTTTTCACTTAGCGGGGAACATATGGGGCTCTCTTTCAAAAGCCAAAGACACAAAGGAAGCAGGCGTGGAGCGAGAGGACGGTGCTATCACTGGGAACACCGTGGTTTCAATCAGAAAGAGCGGACCTGAAAGGCTGTATTTCGTCAATGTTGAGATTTTTAGCAAGTTTTCTCTCTTAACATCTTTGTTTTAATGTCAGAACAAAAAAAGTAGCCCAAACTCACCCTTTACGATGCTTATTCCTTGACTTTCCCACGCTCATTCATTCTCAAATATCCACCTGTTTGGTATCCATGTGCAGCACGAAAGGCGGCCGAGATGAAGCTGTAATCCAAATATGGTCGTTTCCTTTCTGGCGGACGGTAGCGGCAAAAAAGTTAGAGATATACACAATCAGATTCCAAACTTTACAGGCTTGGATCGAAATGTAGTGGAGAAGAAATTATTATACTGTATTTATCGTTCAAATGTAGTGGAATCAAACTAATAACTTCTACAACGAAAATACAACTGAAGTAAATATCCTCAAAAACTCAACTTAAAGAGATTAAATGAAAGTTAGTCATTTTATACTCACTACTGCCACCTCAGGTCTTACGTGTAACTGCACCTTCTATATTAAGCTCGTGCATGACGGCACTTCGGACCCGAATTAACAACTTTTTGAGTGACAGTGCAGGATTTTAGAGGCAGTTGTGGTGAAACAGGTCTGAGCTCATTCGACACATTGGACATCGCTGGAACGCAGTATATCTCAGTATGGAAAAACGGTGGCCTGTTCCTTTAAGTGCAGTGCAGTGGATTTACTTCTGCACTGACCAATGTATTGATGTAAGTGGAAAGTTTTCATGAAATCTGCTTGAAGCCTGACTCTTTATTCTAGCAGTGTAACTAAATTTGTTTTGTTCTCCTTTAAACACAGGCATTTGTGTGGAAAACACTGTGCATCGAAGGCTGCGTTCAGACTGCAGGTCTTAATGCTTGTGAGGAAGCTGGCAACGAGGGGTCGAAATGGGCTGGCAGACTGACAAATATAGCTCTTACCAGACATTCTTCTTCTTCTTCTTCTTCTTTGGTTGTTTAACGGCGGATGCAAACTCAACAGTGCATTTCCGCCACCCACTGGCTTTAGTGTACAATAACAGCGTTCAACCAAATTGCGTTAAAAATAGTCCCCACTCCGCTTCAAACCCAACAGTGATTGCTACTTTGACCCTCCTTCGCACCCTTCCTTCAGAGTTTTAAACAACTCCTCCTCAGTGATCCCATCCATATTCATAAACTTCCTTGCCGCTTCAAGAATCTTATGTATACAGTCAGTTTTGCTCTGTAACTCTCGCACAATTTATCACCATTACCATGAACGCCAAAAATCCCCTCAGATCAATCATAATTACATTGTCATTTCGTTTAGGTACATCATTTTCTTCACACACTTCGATCTGTTTCACTGCTTCAGCATACGTCACTTTTTTCTCCTTTCTCAGGTTATCAATTTTCTCTTCTGTGATTCTTCTGGGGCATACGGCTGCCCCGACACGATGGCTACCTTTGCAGTGCAGGCACTCCGGATCCTCGTCTGGCTTTTTACACTTTTCGTCAGCACAGTCACTTCTTCCGCAGAAAACACACCTTTCAAGCTGAGCCTGAGACTTGCAGTCAATTATGACGAGGCCACTTCTTGTTACCGAAACCGAGCGAACTTCTCCAACATACTTTTCCACCTCGTGTGGCCTGCTAAATATTCCATCCGGGCGACCTACAGCCACCATCCCGACCAAAAATGATCCCTCATCATCACTTGATCCACTTGTAGACACTTCTATTTTCTTCCTCTTTTTCTTTTTTGCTCTCTCTTTTTGAATTTCGCTCGCTCCTTCCACCACTTCCGCGTTCATGGTCCTGACCATCCCTCAGAACTCGGCTGTCACCCCTCTACCGCTCTCCAACAAAGTGTGTCATGTCATCTTACCAGACATTTATTTTGCAAGACCAACAAAACTTCTCAGTGACGCACATGTCACACACAAAATGGCCCCCAGTGACCTCCCACCGGAAAGTACCATTAGCTCAATGGGTAAGTTCCACATTCAAGTTCAGCAGGTAAGTTAACATTTTACATAAAATGAAATGGTGTGTTCAAAAACAAAGACAAAATACAAATCCAAAATCATACACATAAGGAAACACAAAGCAAAGTTAAACCGGTTTCCCCCTGCCACATGGTCCAGCCTAAGATTTTAAAATGGCCAACAAAGACCACGCCCCTTCCTTTCTCACCAGGTGGTACAGGTAAATTTCTGAGTAAATGAATAAACAAAGATTTAAATGGACAATGTGATATCATTATTAACTTAAACATGAATCTGAGGGTTATTGTTGGCTGGTGTATATTGCAAATGAGACAAACAAAGCAAAGTAACCAAAATACATAATGGGACAAACCCACTTTGTCACAATGCTCAATTATATTACTCTCAAACGTGACCTGTATGTCATCCTCAGTCTGAACGAGATGCGACTTGAATGTGTCACAGCGCAGTGGTGGAAGTAAGCATGGGTTGAAGCCAATGGGCGAGGAAAGGGCTTCTCTTTGGTCCCCATGGCCGGCAGCTGACATCTGGAGTAGGTACAGTATAACATTTTAACCACGCTGGTTTTTGTACATCAGAAATAAAAAGTAGCCGGTCCGTCCCCCCCATGATTCCAAGGCTTCCCACCTTTTTTGCCCTTTTAACGACCAGGCTTTTTCGGCCAATCGGGATCATTACTATGAATGGATATCCGGCTATCTCTTGTATATTGTATCTATGATTGAAAGAAATCGCTGCTGATCTGGCAATACATGGATAACCTAACCTTGTGGACTCTGGACTTAAAGAGGGGGTGTTATGCTTTTTTCAATCACGTAGCACCAGTCTATATCACACTACAATGATGACCAAACCTTCTGTTGGTCTGTAAATGCAGTAAATTAGAATAACTTGTATAAAATTGCTCTCTCAAAATGGCTGTAGTGAATGCCTTGAAATAGGCCTCTGTCTCTTTAAGAACCTCTGACCCTTTCAGACACGCCCCCTCCACACTCTGTCTGTGGCATCAGTGGGGAGGGGGTTCTGCTGAGGAGCAGTGGTTGGTTACTCGGCTGGTGACGAAAGCTCGGAGGCGTCTCCAGGAGGTGGGGGCGTTCCTAGGAGGACTCAGGCAAACCTATCCCTAAAATGGCCGCCATCAGAGTTTTTACAGATTACTCAAAAATTCGTGAATGTGCCAAGGCAACACTTCAGGCATGTTTTTAATGAGGGAATGACATAATAATAAGCTTGAAAAAGTTGATTTTAACGAGAAACGTGCCGCCGTGGAGAGGGAGCTGCTTCATTCATAACAAGTGCACGTGTTGTTTTCCAGTCCGCTCCCGTCTACTTTAGTGCAGAGTGAAAGGCATTAATCGATGAAATGTAGGTCGGACAAATGTGATCCGGCCGTTCAGACTGAAGCCATAGCAAAAGATCAGACACGTTTCAGATTCAGGACATATCCAAGTGGCCTGGGCCGCATTTACATCAGGTATCCAGATGAGAGAGTTTTATATGTCATATCTACTTAAAAAACATTCGCTTCCCCTGCGCCTCCATCTGCAAACACAACAGAAATGTTTTATGAAACCCAGCAACAGCAAATGGGGAAATTTACATATCTATCGTTTCGTAACAACAACCCCCCAACCCTGTTATTCCAAGTGCAATTTTCTTCCTCCACCAGCAGAGAAATAAGGGGTAAAGCATCACTCAGAAAGGCCGACCACAGACGGCTTCACTTCGAGAGGGTTTTGTTGTCTGACCTTTTCTCATACGGCGACGGAAGTGGTTAACCCAGTGAGGTTCGAACAAGTTTGAATGAAATCAAATCAGAATCATAATTGGTTGTGATTAGCAAAACAAATAGCAGCAATTATTTGGGCTTTCAGCAGAGAACTGAGCGTCCCTGCGCGTCCATCGGTGCTTTTATTGTGCACAAAACCCGATCATGCTCTAGTTTACAGCATAACAAATGAATGCATTGGATCGGCCGCCGCAGAGTCCAGATCTTAACCCCATTGACAGGCTTTGGGATGTGCTGGAGAAGGTCTCACGCAGTGGTCACATGCAAGGTCTGGGTGGGACGTGGATCTTTGGATGAAAAGCTGTTGTTGTGGCGAGAGGTATAGGTCTGTATGGACCGTAGCCTCCTGCCTGAGGGGAGAGGAGTGAATACTCTGTGTCCAGGGTGAGAAGGGTCAGCTGTGATCCGACCCACACGTCTCCGGGTCCTTGTACAGGTCCTTGAGAGGTGGGAGCCGACAGCCAATCACCTTCTCAGCAGCAGCACAATGCCCTGCAGTCGATGCAAAAGAACATATCGAACATTATATAAACAAGACGAGCAAGGGGAGAAAAGCTACAATATGTACCAGAAGCACACTCAACAAACACTTACAGACTGGACCATTTTAACACTTAAGGGAAGGCTCTACCAGAGTCTCTGGTTTACAGCTGTGATTTCAGCCCCTCCAGAATCATTTCATTGGATGATCTTAAGGGAACAGGCCACCGTTTTCCCACACTGAGATATGTTCTTACCTGAGCTTAGACGAGTTGATGCGTACCTGTCTGGTCTTTGTGTGTTCCCTCAGTCACGCAAAACAACAACCCAAGATGTTGTTAGCATGTGGTCTCTCCCAATGTATTCCTATAGCTTCAAACGGGGGTGGAGTTGGAAGCTACCACGCTCTTCCACCTAAGCTCAGTTAAGAACATTTCTCGGTCTGGAAAAACGGTGACCTGTTCCTTTATGGTTCGACCTGGATCACGGACGGAGTCTACCCTTTCAAACATTTGAAAACAAGGCAAGACACGGCAGGTGGCAGGTCCTTCAGAGGGGCTACACTGTGGAACTCTCTCCCTACGGCTCTGAAACTGCAGACAAACGTTACCATCTTCACCAGAGAGCTTAAACAGTGGCTCAGATCGGCCCAAAGGTGTTCACATGTGTAAAATGTGCCATATTTAGTTTAATAATCTGTTTTATTGTAACTGTGTTTAATAATGTGTTTTATCTTTGAAACCTAAAAGCCCCCTATGGACAGGTGTTGAAAATTAGCACATGTGCTATAACACTTTAAACAATGCATCTGGTTCGTCCAATGTAATTGCTATGTCCATATTAAATAAATAAATAAATGAAAAAAATGAAATGAAAGTGTAGATTTTTTCACACAGTGGTTGAAGTGGAGATTTTTTATCTATTTTCCTCCCTTTACATCGTAGTTTTCATGTCAGAGAATAAAAATGACAAAACTCACCCGCATTATGTTTTATGTTTTGTCCGTCTGCAAGGCGGAGATAACCCGGAAGTAGCTGCTGCAGCTCGTAGAAAGACCGTCTTTCCCGCGGGTATCCATTCATAAATATTGACAGATTTTACATCCACGTGCGCTGCGAAGGGTCCCCGTGATGGCGCTTTCACTCAAATATGGATTTGTTCCTCCTGCGAGACGCTGGTGCGGAAGAGTCGAAAAACAAAACTTTAGGGCTGGTTTTCTCTGAATGAGAGAAGCCGCACTCGGGCAGAGCCTGAGCCCTTATAGAAGCTCCCACAGACTCCAAACTTTCCAGTCTTAGACTTTGCACTATTTTTCAACATCTAATTCCTAGCCTGATTTATTCAGCTTTGAACCCAAAAAACAGGCAGAAGTTTGAGTTTTTACATATTTTTTCACTAACTATATATGACAATATATCAAAAATCCCTTCTGAAAAAATCTTAGTTACTAATACGTCAATAAAATGAAGCCATACATTTTAATCTGGCTCAATCCATCATTTATTTACATTTCGTTGCCCAAAATATAGGCCATTTTGGCCATTTTCATGCACAAAATGCCTTATTTTTATATGAACAAATAAAATGACAGAAAAAAATGCAATACATTTTGTTCAGCAAAAGTTTCAAATTGAAATCTCTACATTTTATTTTTTTCCCCCTATTCACCTGCAGTGTCTCACCTTAAATCTAATCCTATCCCTGACTGGAAGCCCACAGGACAGAGAGTATTACTAAAAGCTAAGCCTCCATGTAAACATCTTGGACATTGCAGATGCTTATTGAAACAACGCCACAGCGAATGTGCTGTAAACAAAGATAAAGTACAAAGATAAAGGTCTCAGGCCGTGTGTGTATTCCTAATGTAATCCCTGTTATTTGCTTGTAGTCAATTAAGAGACAATCTTATTTCAAGTAAATCATGTTTTCTTCCATCTGATTTTTTTCGAATGAGATGTTTAGTCTTGATTTAAGTGTGGAAAACTTGCCTTATGAACACATTTATTGAAATTTCTTGAATCAGGGGCAATGATTACCATGATCATGAGTTTAGCAGCTCATGTTTCAGTGCTTTCCTAATGTTAACGTTCCTGAATATGGGCTGTGAACGGACATTCGATTTCAAAACCAAAATGAGCCCATTCACCCGTCAGCATAATTGACAGTAAGTATTTTTTGCCATTATTTGCACCGTTATTTGACAGTTTTCATCTTCTCCTCCACACGTTTCACCGTCATGACCGACAGAGGTATTTAGCCTTATTGACTCCGTTACCAAAATTCTAGGAAAAAGCTGTCGCCCAAACAAATCTCTCCAATAAACTGCGCAGTCCCGGTGGCCGCTCGCTGAAGAACATATTAACCTCATTTGTTCCAAAATGGCAGATTTATGAGGGAAATGGTCTCGGAGGCTTGTGTAAGTGCCGGTTTGTGCTGAGAGACATGCGGCGCTCATATCCTCCGGGGCGGACGCGGAGTCGGTCTCCTGGTTACAGCTCATTCATTTCAGACAGACAGAGGTTGTTTAATGAGAGGCGAGAAAATAGAACCGTCTTATGAAGGTGAGACAAGTGTTGGAGGCGAAAGGGAAACGCTGAGGCCATTAGAGCACTGGAAGAGTCATGTGTGAGGATGTTTTACCATTTATTTGCTCACACCAGGCTCCCTATAGGTTGGGAAGCTGGACGAGGCATTTCTGTGTGGAGTTTGCATGTTCTCCCCTTGTCTGTGTAGATTTCCTCCAGGTATTCCTTTAAAAACATACACAGCTGGCCAGGTGCACGTGGGGGATGACGGATGTAAATGAACTAACTAAGCAAAAATCCACACGGAGGCCCTACAGTCGCATCCCATGGTTATCCGACGAAGAGTGAATCTATTTACGGTCAAAAACAGTTCCACTGTGCAGTAGTGCAGGGCAGAAGGGGAACATGATGACCTCAATTCAGGCCCTGACCCTCTGTGTAAGAACCACTAACCACTAAGCCTAAATCAGACTGGGATTTAGGACGACTACTAGTCTATTTTTACGTGTAACTGCAACTTCTATATGAAGCTTGTGCATGACGGCAATTCAGACCCGAAGTAACACCTTTTTGAGTGACAGTGCAGGATTTTAGAGGCAGTTGTGGTGAACAGGTCTGAGCTCATTCTACACATTAGGACATGGCTGGAACATGTAGGGGGAGGAAAATACTTCATTTTAACATTTTTAAACCCCGTATAGTCCCTTTAAAACTAACTGAAACCTGCACCTGACGGCAGTGATTTGATCCCCTGTTTTCTCAGTTTTTCAGGGTTAAGGATCCGGGAAATATTTAGGAGGATCCGGCATCTGATATAATGGTGTTTAATGAGAGTGTTCCGGCAAATGTTTGGGCCTGTTCCCCGAATCCATCACTTCAGACCAAAAGTCCATCCATCCATCCATTTTCTTCCACTTTTCTGTTTCCGGGTCATGGGGGCAGCTGTTGGATCTGCCCAAATCACATTGCACCAGCCCCTATGGCTCCTCCTGCAGGTGGTGGGTCCCCAGAAGGACGGCCTCACGGTTCTCAGGCCTGTTGGTCTCTCATAAGGGGCTTCTGAACCGCTCTTAGTCTGACCCGTCACCTCGGACCTGTTTGCCATGGGAGTCCCTACTCTCTTCTTATTGTCTCTAGTGGAGAATCAGGACAGTACTTTGTCAAATAGACGAGAGTAAAGCCGTTCTACGTGGCCTTTTTGTCTCAAAGAGGAGACAAAAAGGTGCTTCGTGCCCCTACGAAGCCCCCGACAACAGAGCTCCCAGGATCATTCAGGTGCTCAAACCCCTCCACCACGTTAAGGTGGCGGCTCCAGGAGGGGCAGACCAAAAGTGTTCCTGAAAATTAATTTACAATTCAAGCACTGCCTGATTTCTGTCTGACCTCTGAGAATCAGCCTGTGAGTTTTAGACTGTGCACCTTTTTGTCTCCTCTTTGAGACAAAAAGGCCACGTAGAACGGCTTTACTCTCGTCTATTTCACAAACTACTGTCCTGATTCTCCACTAGAGACGATAAGAAGAGAGTTTAAATGAGCGTGTAGCTGATGTATGTAATGGTTTTACATAAGGGCTCCCAGTCGTCGCGGATGCCACAATAGACTGAAATGGATGCGTGACACGTGGTCCATAAGGAGGGAACGCGTAAACACTCGCAGCTCATCAGTCGTTCTCATCCTTCATCCGTGACAAATTGTTTTTCATTCGAAGCCCAGGCTCTTGGTGAAGCTCGAGTGGCTGTTGTTATGTAACGTTAATGTGTGGAGCCTCATTGAAGGAGATGAAATATTGCAGAGGTCTATTGGTGGTTTGAATACTAAAAAGAAAAATGTAGTCCTGTCCTTTGTGGAGTTTGCATGTTCTCGTTGGTGAGTTTCATCCATGCAGCCCTCTTAGACTTTAATATTAATCAGAAGCTTTACGCATTCCTCAAACATTTAAAAGTTTTATCATCGCAATTACCCTGTGAAGGCATTAGTGAAAAGTGAATGTCAAATTCTCCCTCACATTCTACGAAGCGCGTGGGCAAACGGTGTCTAAAGACTTTGAAAGCTTCTGCGAGTAACGGTGAAGTTGTGAAGGAGTCGGTGTATCGCCCACAGATAACGTTCAGAATCTTTTTCTTCACCGCTGCTTAATTAAGGCTGAAATAAAAAGAAATGTTTTACGCAGCTGCTGCCGAGTCTGTGATATTTAGAAAAGAGTCTGAGTAGACATCTTTAATTAAATCGTGTCCTATAATTAAAAAAAAGGAGTCGTTATCTAACATTGGCGGTGTGTGTACGCTGCGCCAAGGTGGAACTCTCCTGCTGCACTACCTGAATGTAAAGGCACATTCATCCAGGGTTTGGTTCACTTTTGGGTCGGTGCTCGTGTGCGTTTGCTTTGTTCATGGATTAGGACAAAGAGCAGAGGAAAGCCGTTGTGGTCGACATTGCAAATACCAAGCGTTTCAACATCAGGGAAAAGGAACATGAGAAACGAGAGAAGCACCAGGGGCTCAGAGAAGAGCTGGAGAAAACCTGGAGGGTGAAGGTCAGTGGTGCCCGTGGTCGTTGTGACCCCCAAACTGGAGGAGTGGCTCCAGCAGATCCCAGGAAATACATCTGACGTGTCAGTCCAGAAAAGTGCAGTTCCAGGAACAAATGTTTTTATTGATTGTATTTGTTTTCTTATATTTATGCAACTGTGAAGCACTTTGAATTGCCTTGTGTATGAATTGTGCTCTACAAATAAACTTGCTTTGCCAAGGAACAGCAAAGGTACTGTGCAGAACCCTCAAGCTCCCAGGCCTCTGGTAGAGGACCCGAGGTTGGAGAAAAAAAAGAGAGGAGGGGGTGAGGAAGAGTAATTAAATATATATATAATTATATACATATTGTATACATATACATATAAATATCATTAGGGCTATGCACCTGCAGAGAACAAAACATAAAAAAAAAAAAATCTCTTTTCTTTCTTTCTTTCTTTCTTTCTTTCTTTCTTTCTTTCTTTCTTTCTTTCTTTCTTTCTTTCTTTCTTTCTTTCAGGATCAGGTTCTTTTGTATCACGCGAGAACAGTTATTTGGATATAGCCAAAGCATACACTGGAGATAGAAGTTGTCTCAAAGATAAGGCTTTTATTGCCATTGTTCCTAGTTACAAAGTTGTATAACCAGCTGGTGACTTCAGAGAAAGAGAAGAAGTGAAGTCCAGACCTCCGTTGACAGTCTCGTTTTATCCTAGTCTTGCACTTCTCTGCACAGAGAGGGTGACTGCCTATCAGTGAGTCAGTTGTTTGTGTCTATGTGTTTGTATATTATCTGTACTTCTCGTTATGTTCAGAATGATTATGGTGTGGACCATTGTCTATCAGCTCATCTCAGTGACATGGTCTTCTTGTTCTGTAGCGTGTGAGCAAAGCATGAGTCAGAGGCTTGTTCAGATTTCGTTAGAATCCTTACATTTCTTTCTTTCTTTCTTTCTTTCTTTCTTTCTTTCTTTCTTTCTTTCTTTCTTTCTTTCTTTCTTTCTTTCTCAATGTCAGCGTATCGTTCCATTGATCAACTCCACACCCTGAGATTTGCTTTGCATTTATTTATTACATTGGTGAACATATGTGCGGATCTCTCTTCTATTTTTTTCCACTGTATTGTTTTTTGGATCCAGCACAGTGGCTGAGAACTGTGGATGTGCGTGTCTTTCCTCCAAAACCTTAGTCTAATTTTTGACCTGCTTTAGCCAAAGTTTACACCCAATTGACTTGAGAATCAAGCTAACGGTAGCAACGGTTAGCAAGCTGAAATGAGTCAAATTGCAGCGCTACATGCACCACTGACGAAGCAGCAAGCTAACTTTGTCCCCTGGAAGCAAAGACAAGCACCACACCTCCGTCGCCTCTCAGAGAACCCCCCAACACACCTCAAACGTGTGCAGGGATCGCAAATGTTTAAAGCATGGATGGATGGATGGACGGATGGATGGATCTTAGAGAAATGGCTTAATAAGACAATTTATGCTGATTTTTAGTAGGTTTGGACTGTCTTCAAATCAGAGCCAATGGAACAGGCCTTACTCTGCTTAGAATAAGAGCAAATGACTGATTGACCAGAGCTCATTCCATCTGCGATAACATGGTCCAAACCTTTTACGTCAAAACTACTCAAATAAAGAGATACATGTACATCTTTCACTCAACTTTAAGCTCAAGAATACTTCAATCATACAGGCTTTTTTACTCAGTTACTCAGATTAAAGGGACGACAACATGTCCCTTTTCACAGATCTTCCGGACTCGTTGGATGTGAAAGAGCCGCACGGGTGATTCGATTGGGTGAAGTTCGCCGCATCAGCGATCGATTAGTTTCTGTTTTAAGTGTCTGGACTGTGAAGTGTTGAGTCACTAATGAACATGTTCTGGACAGATGCTGTTGTTCGAACGCTCACCCACGGTGTGTGTCCTCGGGCTCCAGCCGTGTGACCACAAACCCACACTGTATTCTCCTCTCTCCTCAGAGCAGTGAGGCAATAATGCAGCAGTTTCTCCCAGACCCTTAGGAGAACTCGGCTATTTCAGATTCAAAAAGAAAAGGAAACTAATAGAATTTCAAAATCAAATTCAAAGGAAAGTTAGCTTTAAGTCTGTTTTTCAGTCAAAGTGTTGATTTTGAGAGGATTTTAGCTTCATTTTGATAACGCTGAAAACCCTTTTAACCCCCACCTGAACCGAGCACGCTGTCTCCTGTTTGGATTTACCCAAATCTAAAAGCTTCTTGAAAAAAGCGTCGAAATAGCAATGAAAATGAGACGAAAAGAAGGAGGAAAATGTGACAAAAGAGTGACAAAAACATGACCAAAAAGAGTTGACAAAAGGCGATGAAGATGTGGGAAAAAGTATGATCACTTTTTAAGTCACGTTTTTGTCGCATTTAAGATAAGATAAGATAAGATGAGATAAGATAAGATAATCCTTTATTGATCTCACAAAGGAGAAATTCACTTGTTACTGTCGGCGTTCAAGAAGATCACTCAGAGTTAATAAAGTGCAGCTGATACAGAGATTATTGCACATGTTACTTCACAGTCTTATTGTACAGTCTGACAGCAGTGGGGATGAAGGCTTTGCGGTAGCGCTCCGTCCTGCACTGAGGGTGTCTCAGTCTGCCACTGAGAGAGCTGCTCAGCTCCTCTACAGTCCCGTGCAGTGGGTGGGAGGTGTTGTCCATGATGGAGGTGAGCTTGGCTAACACCCTCCTGTCCCTCACCTCCTCCACAGAGTCCAGGGGGCAGCCCAGGACGGAGCTGGCCCTCCTGACCAGCTTGTTCAGTCTGTTCTTGTCCCGCTCTGCGCTGCCCGGGGCCCAGCACACGGCAGCGTAGTGGAGAGCAGAGGCGACCACAGTGTCATAAAAAGTCCTGCTTACTCCGAAGGACCTCAGTCTCCTCAGAAGGTGGAGGCGACTTTGGCCCTTCTTGTACAGGGCGTTGGTGTTGTGGGACCAGTCCAGTTTATTGTTGAGGTGAACACCCAGGTACTTGAAACTGTCCACCTCTTCAATGTCCTCCCCCTGGATGTTCAGCGGTGTGTGCGGTAGTGGCTTCCTCGTGAAGTCGATCACCATCCTCGTTTTCGTCTCATTTTTGTCACTTTTTCCAAGACGCTTTTAGATTTGGGTAAAGCCAAACTGGAGAAGATTTGCTAGGGTCACACGAGGGGTCACTGACATCTAATCTAAGATTACACAAAAGTTGATTGTTGTCACTGGTTTTGTATTTGAATATTGAGATTTCCCAAATAAGCACAGATTATTGTTTCTGGCATCAAATGTGGCTTGCTGCTTTAAACCCACAAACGAAAATGACATGAAATTTAGACTTTTGCCAGGTTGACAAACATTAAATCATTACACAGGAGTTTTCATGTCCTCACAGCAAAGTAAATCTCCAAGGATACACTTTCTCCATTCACTGGTTGTTTTTGTAATAGATGGAAACATGGCAGACTGTTCTTCTGCAGAATACGCCTCTCCTGAGTAAACAGTCTGTTCTTTAAGAGAGAAGTGCAACAAAAGTACAACCCTGAACCATTTTCCTGCCTCCATCACTGTGGGCCGACCTTGGAGGAAGGGGAGACATCCACAGGAAACCTGGCTGGCTGCCTTCAGTCTCCTCTGAAACGATGCAGCGCCTCCTGGTCCTTGTTTCAGAGCATGGTGTCCTGCACTGGTCAGCTCCTCCTCCTTATTCTCCTGTGAACGTCCATTAGCCAGAACAATAGAAGGCATGTGTGGCTTACAGTAGCTGCGAGTCTAGCCTGGATACCTCCTCATTTGTCCTGTTTTTGTTTTCCTGTAGCACTTCTTGTGACGCCTCCACTGTGCTGCATGTGTTTACTAAAGCTGCCTCCTTCTCTGCAGTCCAGTAAAACAATGTGGAACACAGAAACCATAAATGCAGTTTGAGAGAATATCACGTTGAAAGTAACGCTGGCATTTCACAGAAGCGCTTGTTTGTTGTTCTCGAAAGCACATAATTGTTGGTATTTTGGCGGTTCACGATCAGCCGCCTGCTGTTAAATAATCCTGGAATATTCCTGTGCGCCGATAAAATCCTGTCCTCAAACACAGATGAGCAAACAGACCCCGACGAGGGCTTTCATAACGAACAAACTCAGTATTAAAAAGGTCTGGAAAGCGCCTAATGATCGATGGTGATGTAAAGTCTTCAGTGTGAATCTCATTTGTGAAAAGAACTTTTTCTTTCTGTTCCCTAATATCTCACGAAAACAGTATGACAACAACATAAGAAAGAGAAAGCTTTTTGCTCTAGAACAAGGGGAAGGAAAGTTTGTTTGTCACAGACTGATCTTCTTCCTCGTCAAAAGTCCAGAACCTCCCAATCATAATTCACTTTATAGTGGGTTTTATAGTGGGGTAAGGGGGGGATTAGAAACAGTATTCTGTGCATTTTACAGGACTTTAAGGTTTCTGATGTAATAATATTCATGAAAATCATTTTATGTTAGAGAGACAGATTTTTTTGGTCTGACTGCAGCCTGTCCAGCCAGACTACACACTTTCCTCTTCTTTACAAAGACGTGTATCTGGGATCTGGGGTGATTTCTTCAAATTCCGGATGAGTGTGACTCGTATTCACCAATCGGAGAAAAGATGTTTATGTTGCATATTTTGTAAACAAGGAAGTTAGTGTTTTTTTTCCGATGCATCGGCCAAAGATCGGCCAAATGTTAGTGATATATGTCGTATTTGCCACAAAACAAAAGAGGGTCGTTAAAGCTAATGGGTCGTCCATTGAAGTAGAGCAGAACAAAGATTTGTTGGTTGAGTGATACTGCAAACAACTTGAGTAGGAATGTTTGGCCGTTTTGGTTCCCTCCTCCTGGGTGGAGCCTGAGCCCTATATAGACCACTCCAGTTTGGAGTTAAAGGAGCTATCCTTGATTTTTTTTTATTTACTGTATTGGACTAAAATTTGTTTTGTTCTTTAGTATATAGTAAAAGCAGACATTTATCCAGAAAACAGCCTTTTAAATAGTCATAAAATGTCAGGCTAGTAGGCATTTTTTACAGTGAAGTGACCAGTGAAACTTGGTTTAAACTCAGTCCCTGTGACAAATTTTGATGTTGGAAATGCATTAGGAAAGTTTGAGATGAGTTTGGACCAGAAAATAGTAATTTGAGTGACCCTGTTTCTTTGTATAATCAGGTATAGCTCCTTTAAAGATCCAAGAAGAAGCCTCTGTGACTGAAAGAAAACATCTGCAACTTTACCATGGGACTCCCTGGATGAATGAGAGCCTTAACAAACAAACACCGATAAAGTGACTAAAACCTTTTAAAGGGACTGTACGGAGTAACTGCAGTTACACATAAGATCTGAGGTGGCAGTAGTGAGTATAAAAATGACCAACTTCCATCTAGTCCCTTTAAGCTTTGCTTGTTGAATTGATAGTTTATTCCACATTTCTCTTCCACAAAGAGCCGTTGCCTATCGCTGCATAGTGTCATATGACGTTAGCCATTAGCTGTTAGCCGCAGAGCGCTAATCGTTCTCTTTACTACTGTTTTAGGTGGATCTGAGCTTGATCACTGAGGGAGACCCTGGCCTAAACTGTGGCTGTTCTGATCCGTAGAGACATCACAGTTCACTCCAAAACAGCAGTTTGATCTGAGAGCACCTTGAGCTAAACTGGGGCTAACTAGGCTAGCTCTTTGCTAAAAACAACATAGCAGCCAAAGGTCAACTGGAAATGGAGCACATAGCCATCAATCCCCTGCCTCCTGCTGCTGCCCAAGGACATTCAGATCCATGGCCATCATGTAAAGTTAGGCCCTGATCACGGCACATTGAACAAGGCTAAAAACAATCGCTTTAAGACTTGCAAACTGAACACAGAAAGGCAGAAAGTCAAGAGTGTTTCGCTTCAATCAAGTTGTAAAGGTCATTTTTTTTTCGGCCACAATCTTTCAATTATTTGTCCCTTTTTTCATGCCTATCGTTTAATCATGGGCCGAATTGTCGCTGGTTTATTGAAAACATTTGAGTCTGTCATTTCGAGTGCGCTGGCTTTTAGCGCTCCCCACTCACCGATGCAAATGAACGAGAGTGCTTCTAACGAACAAGGCCTGCTCTGAAACGCTAATGAGGGAGAGAACGTACTCGCTAATGCCACGTCTGACGGAACCGCGGACGAAATGGGTCTATTTTGCAAAGGTAGAGCCGATTTTTGAGTGGAGGAGAATGTCACTTTTTTTGTTTGGAGCCTGACTTCATCGGATTCCTTTGCTCTTTTAAATGTCTCCTTTCGGTGCAGAGGAATGGGCTCAATCTCAGAAGAAATGACAAACTTTACTTCATACAAGGCCTTTTTCCTTCCTTTTTTAGCATGTTGCACCAAATTTACCTTTTGAAATGGCCTGTGTTACAGCTTTACACAGCGCCACAGCGGGTCCGGCATAGGCTACATCTCTTTCTCTCAAGACACATAGTAGATAAAGGAGACCTGGGGTTCACCAGAGCCACCACCAAAGAGTTCACAGAGTCGTTGAGGCGGCAGATGACTTTAAAATACAAAGTTCTCATTAGTGCCTGCAACAGAACAGACCAGCAAACTGGAACTACTGGACCTGGGCTTTTTAATAGCATCCTGAAAGCATCATTACATCCTCACATCATAGTCTGGTATTGCGCTACAGGTCATTGAAAGCCACATCAGACAGATTTAAGAACAGTTTTTTCCCTACTGCCATATGGACACTAAACAAATGCCGATAGTAACTGTACCTAACTGTCTGTAATGTTGCATTTATCTGTATGTGACTGACACAGGAGAGATGTGAGCATGATGTGCTGTAGGTGTTATCAAACACCTGCAAAAAGCATAGTACCCGTTCTGTACAAATGTCAACTGAACAATCTTTTCAATGAACGGATCCCAAAGATTCGGCTCCCATCCCTAACAGGCACAAATTTGGCCTCAATTTGATTCATTTCGAGTAAATATATAAGCCATGGAATAAGCATTGTTCCATCTTATGAGAAAACATGTCTTATAGTATCCATTGACCTGGTGTCCATGTCTCCTGATGACACCACCAAGAGGGAGCATATACAGGTTAAAAAGAACTGGGCCTAAAATTGAACCCTGGGGCACGCCACATGTGATTTTATGGACCTTAGAGGAGCAGGTATCCACACTTACCATGAACGTCCTGTCTGTGAGGTAGGATGTAAACCATTTGTGTACAGCACCAGAGAGGCCGATGTGTTTTAGAAGAGATAAAAGAATAGTGTGGTCGACTGTATCAAAGGCAGCGCTCAGATCCAGGAGAACCAACACTGTGACCTTCTGTGAGTCATTATTTAATCTAAAGTCATTTAAAATCAGTAATATCAGTAATTAAACATTTAGTTTGATAAAGACAAGTTTTTCTAAGATTTTGCTTAAAAATGGCAGGTTGGATACTGGTCTGAAATTGTTAAAATCACTACAGTCCAAATTGCTCTTCTTCAACAGGGGCCTCTAAGTAAATTGACATTTATTACCTGATTTTAAGTGCAAATTAGATGTTTTTTCCTCATAATTTAAGACACCGCCAAGACTGTTTCCAGTGAAAGGAGGTTGTCGCTGCTTCCGTCCTCAGTTCCTTGTTCGGAACCCACTGATGCCTCTGAGTAAAATGCCGAAGATATTACCGCAAAGTCACATCCAGCCTTTTTGTCTGTCTACAGTGTAATGCATTATGCACCGTCAGACGTTCTTGGCCCGGAATAGAAACTCAATTTGAACTTGAGAGCGGAGCCACTGTCTGAAAGCGCCCCGAGAGCCCCGACAAACAACTCCAGAGAAAATGTAAGAGGAAGGAGATCACTTCAAGCAGGAAGCTCCGCCTTTCAGATTTTAAACTCCGGCCAAAGCTGCTGCTATTGTTGTTGTTGTTGAAAAAAGAAAAGGCTTCATCAAAAGTCCAATCACGGAGGAAATGGGAGCAGAAGACAGAGTTTTTTTTTACATAAAAAAGACTCAAATTAAGAATGCTTGAACATTTCATGTAATGGTCAATATTGATAGACCAAACCCTCCCTTTACAAAGCTTGTTTTAGGATGTTTTGTCAAGCAGCGCTTTATAGTTTTCCATGAAACAACTACAACGCTTCTTTCCCACGCTCATTCATTCACAAATATTTGGTTTGGTATCCATGTGTAGCACGAAAGGCTGTGACCGAGATGATGCCGCAATCCAAATATGGTAATTTCCTTTGTGGGAGACAGCAGCGGCTAAAGACAGGAGAAATATACACAGGGCGCATGTGAAGACTTTACAAAACTTAAAGGAACAGGCCACCGTTTTTCCAAACTGTGAAATGTTCTTACCTGAGTTTAGACGAGGTCATACGTACCTGTCTGGTCTGTGTGCCCATGGAAGAGCTGGGTCGCTTCTAACTTCACCCCCGTTTGGAGCTATACTGAGAGAGGCCAAATGCTAGCAACATCTTTGGTCGCTTTGCGAGACTGAGGGCACACACAAAGACCAGACAGGTACGCATCAACTCATCTAAGCTCAGGCAAGAACATATCTCAGTATGGAGAAACGATGGACTCTTCCTTTAAGGGCCCGTTTTCTCAAAATGAGGTTTTTGTTCCACTCTTGCAACAACGTCTCCACTTTTGTAGACTCCAAACTTCACTTTTAAAGAATGAAACAAATCCTTTGAGATCAAATCTTTGTAAATAATATGTCAACAAAATAAAAAACATAATTTAAACCTGGATCTACTATTTTGAAAATATCAGCAATCAGCAGTCTTATTTTTATATGAAAACATACAATGACAGAAAACTTCCAATACATTTGTTCCTCGTATTTATGTCAGTAATGTGCAGCATAATCTCTACATTTACTTTTTTCTCCTATTCATCTCGCCTTAATTTGGGCAATCTGAATTTACTCAGTAAAAGATCTGCCAGTCGTTTTTGCACTTAACATAAAACAAATGAAGTAAATTGAGATCAGATCTTTCTAATTCAGTCAATGAGACTGTGCACAAATACATGTTCCACTGGCAGATTTCTTTTTCCTTCCCTCCTCAAATGTTGCGCACATGAAAATTACACTTATGTCTAAAATGTACTTAATTATTACTATTTGCAGTGAAGAAAGCCCAGCAGCTTCATCAGTAAATCGATAGTGTTCTTTGAAGTACCGCTTCACATGAGCAGCATGAGCTGGTTATTCCTCTCTCTGTAATTAATCAAATATTAGCCGCGCTCTTGTGTTCACAGATTTGATTTTAATTATTACAGAGAATGTGGAAACCGCAGCGAGAAGCTCTGAATAATGTTTTTCTGTTTCCTCTTTTACGTCGGTGTTATTCAATCTCTGTATTCTGCTGAGATCACCGCAGCGTCACATCGCACAGCGGAATGGAAATTGCTTTTAGCGGAAACCGGTTTTGTAATGTCAGAGGCAATTTGATGTTGTGTTGGATTCGTGAAAGTACTTTTGGCATGTCTCGACTTTTTTCTTTCTAGCTTTTACCAATGTTTCTTGATCCCTGGAGTATCAAAGCAGGTCAGCAACCAAACAAATTCACATCCCTCCACCGGAATGCACATGTACACAAGTGTTCTGACTGTTTCTTCAGTCCTTTGCTGAGGGTCTTTTGGCAGCGATTACAGCCTCAAGTCTTGGTGTGAGGGATTTGTGCAGGGGCGGATCTCGAAAAAAAATCACAGGGTGGCAAGCAGGGTCAGGGATCATTTCAATTGTATGTTGAATGTTTATAGTGTTGGTACGCAAGTGCAATTTTTCTGTTTAGATCAGGGGTGTCAAACTCATTTTGGGTCGCGGGCTGCATATAATAGAGACAATTTTTCAAATAAATTAATAATAATAAGCTGTAATTTTGTCAAAGCCCCAGAATGACTATAGCTTCATTAATAACAACAGCTTACACTTGTATTGCACTTTACAAGCCTGTGTCACAAGCTCCTCAAAGTACGACATAGTCATCATTCATTCACTCCACACTTGGTGGTGGTAAGCTGTTATTGAAGCCACAGCCGCCTAGGGGCAGAATGTCCATTTGCCACGTGACTATATAATGTGTTGTTCACATCCTGAGCTCTGATTATGTCAGTGCCCTCGGCTGGACACATGTGGAACTCTTTCTTTTTTTAATGCCCCCTAGTGGCTGGAATGAGCATTCTGGTTTTTCTTTAAAAATTCATAACTCCGCACAGGAATGGGCTAGAGACTTACTTACTTTTTCTATTTTACATACTCTGGAATTTATGCTCTACAAGGCAAGGGCCGGATTAAATCATCTCGGCCCGATGTTTTTTCTCTGCAGATCTCCTCTGTCAGGTTAGATCTTCATTCGGGTTCAAGTCTGGGCTACTCCAGGACAATAACAGGCTTGTCCTGAAGCCGCTCTTTCGTTTTCTTGGTCGTGTGCTTCGTGTCGTCCTGTTGGAAGGTGACTCCTTGTATCGTAGATCGTTCACATTAGTCTCCGCTCTTCTGGCCAATGCCATTGTAAAACTTAACTTCCTTGTTTACAAAATACACCGCATGCTGCCTGCATCATACCCGGCTTTCCTGATTGGTTATTCATCAATTCCGGCCATTGGGAATTCGAAGAAATCACCCCTGATCCCAGGTGTTTGTAAAGAGAAGTGTGTATTCTAGGCCTCTTCCTTTACCCAGATCTGTGCCTCGATACAAACCTGTCTCGGAGTTCTACAGACAGTTCCTTTGCCTTCAGGGCTTGGTTTCTGCTCTGACATCCGCTGTCAGCTGTGGGACGTTATATATAAATCAAGTCCAGGAAATGTAATGTACCACAGGTGGACTCCAGTCAACTTTTAGAAACATCTCGATCAGCGGACACAGGATGCACCAGAGCTCAGTTAGCTCAGCAACACAGCGAAACACATGCACACATTTGCTTTTTGCTTCGGAGCCGTTGTTGACATGCAGTGGAGTGAAAGCATTATGTTCACTTTACAAATGCAGTGTAAGAGGACCTTGAGCCACATGCATAAACATATAGGCTGCATATTTCTTTAAAGCTTATGCATTTGTGGTAGTAAAGCGAGACTGTATGTTCGTTGTCAGTGCAGCCGCATTACATACAGCGCAGTGATGAATCTCCATGGAAACGCTCAGAGACTCACAATTATAAATCTGTACCTCATCAAGCCGTGCATTGGCTGCATCGGGTGTTATCTGTGTTGAAAACATCACTGGAGTTCTTCAGTGCCAGGATGTTTTTCTCTCCACACTTGTCGAGCTGTGGTGACAAGTGTGAAAACCTCGTGTTCAGCGGAAGTTGCTCTTTTGTCCTTGTCACCGTGTTGTCCCTGTTATCATTAAGAGCTGAAACTTTTTAAATTTAGCGTTGGAACAATATTAATGGCTTTGATTTGTCGGTAAAAGCTTGGCGACCTTCTCAAAGTATAAAACTGTTTGACAAAACTGACGGCCTCCGAGATTTAATCTGAACAAACAAACACACATTGTACGCATTTGTTTAATTTTATTGACACAAAAAGGCATTTTGTGCAAAATACACAGTGAAGGTTGAGGAACTCAGAAGAATGCTGGAGAAAAACATACCAGAAATGTTCCCACTGCTGCCTTTTAGTTTACAGAAGCATAATAATTACATGAGCTTTTTAAAAGTGCAGAGAATCATGAAACATTTCTGTTTGCAGTGGCCCCACAGGATTCACGGGCCTCACATGGATTGGTCAGAGTCCAGATCTGAACCCCATTGAGAATCTTTGGGATGTGTTGGAGAAGGCTTTGAGCAGTGGTCACACTCTCCCATCATCCATGGTGTTGATGCAGGGAGCACTGTGAAGCGTGTTCTCGGCTCAGCCTGGTATAAAGCCAGACTGACTTTTTGTCTTTATTTATGTATTTATAAATACATATAAAGACAATTGTGGTAATAGGACGTGAATTCCAAATCCAGACTGGAGGCGGGGCTAACGATCACGGTTTGAACGGGAGCGAACCAACCTACGCTTTGCATTTCCGTCCTCCGCCATCATTGTTTGTCGTCCACACGTGCAGTGGAGTAAACGTTCCGGTGAAAGCCCTCAGAGCAGCTTCTTACTGTGGCTTTTTTTGTATTATGCTTTTTTCAATCACACAGCACCAGTCTATAGCACACTGTCGTCATCATTGTAAACCTTCTGTTGGTCTGTAAATGCAGTAAATTAGAATAACTGCCTTGTATAAAATGTCTCTCTCAAAATGGCTGTAGTGAATGTCTTGAAATAGGCCTCTGTCTCTTTAAGAACCTCTGAGCCTTTCCGACACGCCCCCTCCACACGCTGTCTGTGGCATCAGTGGGGAGGGGGTTTTGCTGAGGAGCAGTGGTTGGTTACTCGGCTGGTGACGAAAGCTCGGAGGCGTCTCCAGGAGGTGGGGGTGTTCCTAGGAGGACTCAGGCAAACCTATTCCTAAAATGGATCAGAGTTTTTACAGATTACTCAAAAATACGTGAATGTGCCAAGGCAACACTTCAGGCATGTTTTTAATGAGGGAATGACATAATAACATCATGTAAAGCTTGAAAAAGTCGATTTTGCTTAATACCCCCTCTTTAAGGACAAGTCCAGCTCATTTAAAACAGACGAAAGGGCACTGGTAACTGGTGTCTTCACTGTTTTGGTTGCAGCTGGAGAAGCACTGGTGTTCGAATCTTGACGCGGAAGATGATGCACCATTAACTCCCGCCTCCCGTGCAAGTAGTTACCAAACAAATTAGTTATGAAGTCTGTGATTGTTTTTCAATGTTATAATGTTATAAGTAGGACTTAATCAGGCAAAATAGAAATAAAATAGGACATAGACCGTATTTCTCAGGTGCACACATAATAAAGGTTTAATTATAAACAAAAAAAGCAGGTACTGCCCCTGTAATGTTGATCAGGAGTTCATTGATCTGTATTGTCCGCACTTTAAGAGTCTTTTTTTAGCAGTGAAATCCCATTTGTATCCAAGGTAGATCCCGCTTCATACTGTCTCTTGGTCCCCAAAAAAGAAAGCCCTGTAAAAGGCACATAGACTATTGGTGCGAGGCCGTAGCTGCAGCGCGTGCCCGTGCAGGCCCACTACGCAACCCGAAAACAAACAAGACGCTCTCACCGGTCCTGTTGAGCAGTGTCCAGAAACTCAAAGTCCTTCAGAGTCAGGAAACCGCTTCAAACCCGGGCTTTAGTCTGTCTTGTGAGCACCATTCACAGTGCCGTGTGACTGGGGCTCAGTCAGTCAGGCTAAGGTCCGACAAGGAAAACCTGCATGATTTTTTAAAGAGTTACTAACCCCCCCTTCCAGAGCCTCAGCCTCAGAGTCTCAGATTGGAAAAACCCAACATAAAGGGGCGTTGCCTGGAGGACTAAGGGGCACGCGGGAGGGGTGAGCGGTGGGAGGGGCCTGGGTCTGTGATTGACGGGCTTGAGGCTTGAGGCTTCTGACTTCGACGCTGCACCTGCAGCGCTCCTCGTAAACAAAGTCCGAGCATGGAGAACTCTAAAAAGTAATGCTAACAAAATTCCTGGGCTAAATTCAGCTAACTAATCGAACAGTAAAAGGAACTACTAAAACTACAATATTCAAGAACAACAGCGCTATTAACACTGCACAATTATCTCTAATACAAAAAGCTATGCTAAAAAATCGACCTAAATGCTATAACTAATCGCAAACCTGACAATCGATGAAAACACTCTCTCGCTATTCCTTCTCCAACTCGCCACGGGGGCGTGTGCGAGACTGGGCCGCTTTTCTACCCCAGAGCGGCAACTGACGTCAGGCTTCACCGCTGACACGTCAGGCTTCACACCTGCGCAAATGGTGCGGCCAAATTCAAAATTCAGATGTAGTAAATACAGGTCGCCTGCAGATGGCGACTCACTGCCGGTTTTAGGCAGAAAGTTGATCTATGGGACACTCATTTATACCGTTTATCAGCAAAAAAAAGTGGATTTGAGGGTGAGTTTATCTTTAAAGTCTGAGGCAACAGCTACAAAAGATTCTTCCTTTCTTGTATCAATTACAGCATGATGAGATAACTCTAATATGGTGCAATGGTGGAAAATAAACGGAAAAAGTGAGACACAATAAAGTTCACCTTACTTTGCATTTGGGTGCATTCTCCTGCAATCAAGCTGTCTGTGAACATTAATGCCATTAAATAGATAAAACCGCCCGTGGACCAGACTACCTGCGCTCTAATCAGCTGATTATAACGGAGCGGGTCTAACCTTTACATAGTCATTAGCTCTAATACGGAGACGTCCGGCTCTGGCAGCAGGAGACGCGGCGGGAAAGTGAGTAAAAGATGTTTTAAGTTAAAAAAAAAAACTAAAGACTCTCTGCAGGTACAATGTTGATAAAAGTTTATGCAGCCCATGATAATGAAATATAACTCAAATGCACTCACCTCCCCCATGCCCTTGCTTTACTATAACCGCCGTAATGTGCTCAGCCTTGATGATGCATTAGATTAACGACCGCTAATACCAATGTGTGCTAATCGCAGTTTGACATTTGCAAACCGTGGAAAAAGCGCGGTTAATTGTACATCCTGACCTTATCCTTGAATCTGATTGTGCTAAATGGACGTCGTCTCCATTAATCCTGCACTTATATATATCGAAATGCGAGTCCTCCACTGCCGGGAGTGGGGTGGAATCCTAAAGCGATGTCCAGGCCGGCCTTAAGCATTCAGCCCATGTCTCTGGATGGGATGTCCTGTCAATGGGATGATGTGACCCGCGCAACAGGGGGCAGCGCCGGGACAGGGGGAGGAATTTCAAACAGAGAGCATATGCAAATATTGGGAAAGTGATTTTTTTTTTAAGGATAAAGCCTTTTCAGCTCATGGTTCTTGTCTATTGTCGTCACAGTTGGTAAAAAGCAACAGGAGGAAATGCTATCATGGCTGAGGTTTCCAAATGTTCTGAATAAAATGGCACACTGGCCTTGTAATAAGTATCAACTTATTTCAATTTCAACACCATTCACACTGTTCATCGATTCTGTGTCCAACGCGTCGCCTTTTCAGTCTCGCTCTCAAAACCGCCGTTGTTTTGCTGGATGAAAATCCGTGCTGTTTTTCCAAATGGCACCTGTCGATCCTCTGCTCCCACACAACAATCCCACGCCGAGCACCACGCGCCGCACAGTGACGGCACAAGTGTTCCAGATAGTTTCAGGTTTGCCAAGTTTTGATTTTTGATTTGATTTGATTTATTTATTTCATTCAAAAGTGATGTTATGCAATCACAATAAAACCGCCAAGCCAACACGGTATGAATGAAACGGAGCAGAGGAGAAGAACAAGTCTTATAATATCTGCCCCTTTTGTTACTTCACACTTTACACTTCACACTGTTGTCCTATGGAAAATGGTATGTATTTATGTCTACATACATATATTTACAGTATTAACAGATGTTTTTGTATTCTATATTCAGTTTTTTCAATAAAGAAAATAGAGAACCTTCGTATTCTTGAAAATGTTTACAAATGGTCAAAAAGAAACAAGCCGTCGTATTCCTGTTTGTTCAAATCAAATATGGTAAATGGTAAATGGTCTCAACTTATATAGCGCTTGTCCACCTACATTAGGCACTCAAAGCGCTTTACAGCAAGGATCCACTCACCCATTCATACACCAATGTACGCAGACACTGGGGGCAATGTGGGTGAAGTGTCTTGCCCAAGGACACAACGACAGTGTGCACTTTCAGGAGGTGGGAATCGAACCCCCGACCTTCCGATCACGAGACGACCCTCTCTACCATAATATCCCACATTATTCATGTCCAAGTACTTCATACTTTTTTAACATTGTAGCTTTTATGTGTATTTTAAACTCCAGGAGAGATTCTGACTTTTTTCACTTCTTTCTGGAGTTTATTCCATAAACTGATTCCTGTCACTGTAACAGTTCGTTCCATTGCTTTAAAATTGAACCTGGGTTTGTTGAAGATGTCTGTTCCTTTTTATAACGCAGAACACGACTAATATAACAGTTCTGCAGTGGGTTTTCAAAATAAGACATCTGGAGGAGGGTCATTCTATGTTAAATCAAACTTTTGAATCTACTTGTCCATATGAAATTGCTTTATAAAAGGCACAGTTCAATTATATCACTGACTGGAAGTTTTGAACATGAGCCAGTGTGATATGAAACTACACAGTCGGATGATGAATAAACGGTTTCATCCACAGCTCTGTCACAGAAATAACAAATATTCCTCCAAATCCAAAGTCCTTTAGTTCCCGCAGGCGGCTGCCAAGCATCTTTCTTTCCCTGTGGACTGTGAAATGTGAACAAAAGTGCGTTACGTTGCCCTAAGTTCAGATTTTATAGTAAAACTTTCAGATGCTGCTGTGGCTCTAACACTGCAGGAACTTCTTTATACTTTCATATATTTAGGATCATGGTCATATTTTTATTGAATGAAACATGACGCAGCAAAACTGCAAACGGCAAAACAGTCATTTTGCACTTGTGCGGAGTTCGGCGAGTGTGGAAATCTGTCATGGCTGACGCACGTTCGAGTCAACGATTAGGAGGAGGTTCCTAAATGCAGCCAATCATTAAGTTTAAAGGAGTGGGCGTGTCAGGCCAGGCACTTCCAAGTTTTGACCCTGCTCTAACGGCTGAACTTTTCCCAAAAAGTGTGGAATTTCATGGTTTGTTCGACACATTATTTAGAACACTCAGCGCAAAGCAAAGGATTCAGTCTTGTATAATATTAGTTCTGGCCTGCCGGGTATTAAAAACATGTACCATAATTTGGTTGTTAACTTTACAATAAAATAATGTACATCATGCCTCTTCTTAAGAAACGTCTCAAAATCCGCACTTATGGAGGCAGTGTCAGGAAACTGCACCAGATTCACCAAAAGTTAAGTTGGGAAAATACTTCGCACCTGAGTTTGGTGAATCCCAGCTTTGAAGCTCGTGCATGTGAGGACTAATGAGTATATGTCATGCCTCTCATTCACCATATAAGGACAAAAAGTGCTGCGCCAATGTGCGAGGAACGCTTCTGTATGGTCCTTATGGTGGGGAGCTGACATTGCTGTAATACCACCCCCTGGTGGCCAAGGGCGACTCCAAGAGACACTTGGGATCATTGATTCTAATGGGACTTGTGCATGTAGTAACACTGTTTTCAGTGACAGTGCAGGATTTTAGAGGCAGTTGTGGTGAACAGGTCTGGGCTCAGTCTACACATTAGGACATGGCTGGAACATGTAGGGGGAGGAAAATACTTGGTTTTAACATTTTTAAATTTTGTATAGTCCCTTTAAACGTTCCAAGAACAGGTTAAAAGCCTGGCTTTTCTTTTTCTAAAAATCGCTCTGACCCATGTGACCACGCTGGGGCAGGTGAAATATTTTTTAACTACGCTAGTTTTTGTCTATCAGCCTGAAATTTTGAAGCATTTTCAGAACTGACTCTCTGGCTCCAGAGCCTGTCAAGCTCTGGAGCTCTGTGGAGGATCCGCCCACCTCATGAGTGCTGGGCTTCCCGCCTTTTTGTCCTTTTAAAGGAACAGGAGGAGAGAGAGCGGCCATTAAGGTTCACACACGACTCTGGAACCTTTTTCAATGAATGTGGCTGAATGGGACCCGCTCATCTTTGTTATACTATATCTGTGCTGCGCGCAAAAGACAGACAGAGGAGGATGTGAACGACAAAACATGAATCCAAGGACCCTTGAGTAAGTAAGTAAGTAAGTAAACTTTATTTGTATAGCGCCTTTCACAGACACAGAGTCACAAAGCGCTTCACAGTGTTAAAACATAATTATAAAACAGCATATTCATTGCAATAATTCAATATACAAGTGGTGTCAGTATTACATCAGCCGGACTCAAATGCTTTCTCAAACAGATGGGTTTTAAGGTGCTTTTTGAAGGTAGCTTCTGACTCAGAGTATAACCACGCGCCCTAATCTTTGGGCGACTTTGCTCTTGTTACAAAATGTTTGAATAGATATAACCTGTACATCGCAAAAGGGTTTTCCTTTGCTCCCCGGTCGGTCCTTTAAATACATTGCAGTGTTGCAACATACTGCCTGCATAGCTCAGCAAGTGAGTGCACGCATTTGTATTCACAAGGTCACAGGATCGAGGCTGACGCTCGTCTTTATCAAATTATACACGTTATACTGTTTGTGAACAGCGGCATTCATAAGCTTTAGCAGGAATGCATTGGTACTTAAAGGTAAGCTACAAGTGATCTTTCTGAATAAAGGCATCTGTAATTTAATATAGGTCTAGTTATATTTACATTTTGGAATTAATTAATGCATGATTTGATGTGTACAAATATAAGATTCAGAATGTTGGGCTCCATCAGTTGCAGGATTGTGAACAGATATGACACATATTTTTATGCCTAAGTCCTCCTGATTTGTTCTTACAGAGGAACATTTTCAGCAAAGTTTTATGAATTCCAGAAACTTTCTTAAGAACAAATGTGTGCGTAAGAATGAGGCCCACTATTTGGGAGAAATGGGTCTATTATCAATCTGAATCACGAGAAATAACTTCACTCAGGTGGAAATAAACATATTACCCCAAAGACTTTCAGTGCATGGTGAATACGACTGATTTATTGTCATGAGAATTATGTGAAAAGTCTGATCAACTGAAAAAAGTGAAGCAGAATCTTGTTTGTAAAGGCACAAATCTCCCCAAAGTCTTTGAGTAAATGTAACTTCTTACATCTGGTTATGTAAAACGTTTAGCTCTGTGCTTTGGCGGTGGAAGCTCTTAAAATCCATAATCCATTAGCTCGTCTGGTTGTACAGTATGTTATTAACCTCTTTGCTCTTTCGATTTTCCCTCGTCCTGTTGTTTTATTCAAACTCGGAGACATTTCTGACTGACATTTGCAGATGCATGTTTTATAAGATCCATCAAACTACTTATTAACCCGTCCAGATCTCTTTAGCAGCTGCCGTGTCCTACTGTGGAGCGAACTGAGCTGTAACAAATAAACAATAAAGAAAAGGATTAGGTAACCATGAACAGATGTTACTGAGGCTTATCAAGAAAGTGCGTTTGCATAATTTCACACATGGCCACAGCGGCTGTCAAGAGAAATCCTCCTTCCAGAGCAGTCAGAGACGAGTCTGAGCCCCAAACGGACTTCAGAGTTTATGTTTTTCATCAAAGGAAAAGTCTGGTCTGGGCCTGAAGGGGGAACAAGTCAAAAGATTTGGTCCGATCTGTCCATCTTCAAGACAAAACCTGTCATTTCCCGCAGCAGCAACATCTGCGACGGAAGAAAATTGAGCGTTTTCCGAATTAAGTTTGATTTCGTGTGAGCTGCCGGCCCTTAGAGTCAGAGGCGGCCAAGGGCTTGATTTTTTTTGTTGTAAAAGCACAGATCAAATAAAGGGATTCACTGATCTGCGCCGATACCCGAGAAAACGAAACACGTTATTCAACTAAATCTAAGTGAATATGGACATGCTGTAGGGGAGGCGGGTATGGTCGTAACATGGGGAGAGTTGTAGCACCACCAATTCCACCACTCAGGGATAAGACAGGAGTCACATGATCATATCATATGTTTACCCTCTGATCCCACATGGTGGTTGTTAAGGTTGTAAACCGGTTCATGCAGATTCTATAGAGATAAAAGAAAGTACATTTTTTGACCAAGACTATATTTTGTTTAGAGCTTATTCTGTTGCACATAAAACCATTTGACTTAGATTAGATTAAATTGTAGTTTCTCAGGCAAAATGCGATGCACATTTCCCCTGCTAATCTCAAACCATTCTGCTTCTACAGCTAAACAATGGCTGACAGGGATGGGGATGGTTGTAACACAGTCCTCCCCTATATACAGTTTAAAACACTTACTTGATTTGAATACTTTTACACAATGCTTAGACAGTGGAAAAGAAAGACTGACAGATTTGTGCCTGCAAATGTTAAGGAAAAAAAAAAAAGCATCTGATGAGGTCAGAAAGAAGGGCAGGTCAGATTAGTTGCAAAGGCTCATGGGATCTGCCATGTAAAACTGAGCAGATTCTGCAAAACACTGCAGAAGCTGAGAGACCGAGATCAGCATCAACACTTTTCTCTGAGGTTCAGGAGGAAGTGTTGGCTGATTATTTGACTCAGACAGACCTGTAATATGGACTGACTCCACCTGAGGTTAAGCGTATGACAGGTTAGAGAGAGAGGGACATCGTTCTGGTTCTTTTATTGAAATAAACCTCTTTTTGAAGCAGATCACATGACGTGGCCTCTGTTTTTGCTTTTTTTGTTTAACTGTTAAAACCTACCCCATCATGTGTTACAACTTCCCCCTTTAGTGGGGTAGGTTGAAACAAAGGAACACCATGTATTCAGAGCCGTGGGAAGATATTTTAGTTAGGGGGTGCTGAGGGACAAAATTTACCCCCAAAATACTTTTTCTGTGCAAAAATCCTATTTATTAACCTCTTAACTCCCATCCGAACTGAGAGCATTTTCTCCAGTTCAGCTTTACCCAAATCCTGTAGGCCAGTGTAACGCCTCATTTAAAAGACAAAAACTAAATGGATCTTTTTCCTCACATCAGATTTTTTTTCATCACTTTTTTTTTTTTGTATTTCGGATGCCTCCTGGCCGCCTCCCGCGGGAGGTGTTCCAGGCATGTCCTAGTGGGACTAGGCCTCGTGGAAGACCCAGGACACGGTGGTGGGACTATGTCTCCGAGCTGGCCTGGTGTCGCCTCGGGGTCCCCCCAGAACAGCTGGAGGAGGTGTTTGTGGACCGGGAAGTTTGGGCATCTCTGCTGAGACTGCTGCCCCCGCGACCCGACACGGATAAGCGGAAGAAAATGGATGGATGGATGGACTTTTTTTGTTGGGCAGTCGTCTCATTTTTGTCAAATTTTCGTGACTTTTTTGTCACTTTTTCGTCAAATTATTTGCATTTTTTTTGTCAAATTCTTATCACTTTTTCGTCCATTTTTTCTCACTTTTTTGTCAAATTTTTGTCAATTTTTGTCATTTTTTGTACATTTTTTGTCACTTTTTCGTCAATGTTTTCTCACTTTTTTCACATTTTCATCCTTGTTTTCGTCTCAGTTTTGTTGCTATTTCCACACCTTTTTTCCAGAAGCTTTTGGACTGGGGTAAAGCTGGAGAAAATGTGCTCGGTTCAGGTGGGAGTTAAGGGGTTAATATTGCCTGCAGTTCACAGACTACCCACCAGGGGATGCTGCAGCGCCCTCAGCACCCTGGGTTCCCACGGCCTTGCATGTATTTGACATCATGATCTTCTTGCAGAGGTCTGAATTGGAGCCATCTGTAGTGAACAAATGTGGGTCCTTTGTAGCAAAGTTTGAGAAATCTAGCTTAAAAAATTCAGTGAGTTAAAGGAGCTGAAGCAAAAAGTGTTTCAACCACACCCGCTCTCCCCATGTCATTTTGAAGCTCAGAACCTGGAGAATCCAAATGTAATTAGGAGCGCCGCACAAAATACTAAAATGCTAAAGGCAACTAATTGATTGATTGGCACACATAAAGTAGCGAAATGAAATAAATGTGGGAAATAAGCCTCAGTAACGTCTGCTCACGTTTATCTGTGTTTTGCCGTCGTCATGTCGATGCCACGAAGGTTACATAAATCTTTAATTTCATTGTTTATTTGTTAAAGCTCAGACCGCTCCACAGCAGGACACGGCAGCTGCTAATGAGATCTGTTTGATGGATTTGATATAAAATGCATCTGCGTTCACTGCGAATGCCAGTCAGAAATGTCACAGGTTAATAATATACTGTACAAGTCCCTCACCAGACGAGCTAATGGATTATGGATTTAATGTTGTTGTCGTCAAAGTGTTTTTATTTTAATTTATGAAATGCTGTTCAGGTATGACATGTTTGGCACAAGTTGTAATGATCAGATCAATTTATGTGAGTTGTTTATATTGATGTAACCTTATTAGCCGGTCATTATTTCGTATAGAAACCCCAGTTTTTCTTGCTTAATGTCTTTCCGTTATGGTTTGTTCAGATATTTGATCTTGTTTGCAAGAAACAATTAGGCTATATTTTAGTTAAAGGGGCTAGATACAAGTTGGCCATTTTATACTCACTACTGCCACCTCAGGTCATACATGCAACTGCACCTTCTATATTAAGCTCGTGCATTACAGCACTTCAGACCCGAAGTAAGAACTTTCTAAGTGACAGTGCAGGATTTTAGAGGCAGTTGTGGTGAACAGGTCTGAGCTCATTCTACACATTAGGACATTGTTGGAACATGTAGGGGAGGAAAATACTTAATTTTAACATTTTTAAACTCCGTATAGTCCCTTTAAAGAGACTATACGGAGTTAGAATGATGTATTTCCTTGAGCATAGGGACCTGTGGAGGTTCCTCACCAGAAGTTAGGAGGTATGTGCCATCCCATAAGCCACCTTTTTTTTTTATTTCTGCCACTGTGACTATTAAACCTGGGATTTTTAAAGAAAGAGTCTCTTCCGTTCAGATTGTAGTGACTTTCTTTTTTTGTCAACCTTTCTTGGATGTTCATAGGCTATATTTTTTTCTACTTGTCCGGAGGGGGCAGAGCAGAGTTCACTACTGACACCTACGGACAATTTATTTTTTTTATAACACATAGTTGAGGGCAGTTTCCTAAACCAAATGCACTCTTTACTCTTGGCTATTGGCCAGTGTAACCCCTTAGACCCACAAAATGTATATTTTTTGCTCTCGTTGTTGCTGTGTTTCATCGCTTTTTTTAAAACTTTTTTTTCTCATCTCATTTTTGCCATTTTTTTATTGCATTTACACCCTTGTTTTGTTCTCGTTTTTTTTTTTTTTTTTTCAGAGAAGCTTTTAGATTTGGTTTATGCCAAACTGGAGAAAATGTGACCCTAACCCAAAAGCAATGTCTCCTGTTCTTCATTTTTGATTTAAAATATGCCATGGGCTTTTACGAATGTGAATGAATCTTTTTTTTTTTTAATTTATGGCCTTCGCAAACATGATTACTCACCCATGCATGAATGGAAGAGAAAACTACCCCAGGTATAATTTGGAAACCAGAATGTTTTCAATGTTTTTCATAACGAGGGACCTTTACAGAAAACATGTATCATCTCCCAAGTTAGTCACCGTGACGCGAGACCCCGGCGGTCCACGTTTTAATGAAATCTGAGATTCAAAGAAGCCATTAATTTCATACGCACTAAGGCAGGACAAATTATATACTCGGGGACTGAAAAACAGACCATCTTTCGCGGACAAAGGCTACCTCGCTTCCTGAATAAATTTGTTGATCGGAGGAGCAAAATGCAGAGAGGGAAATCCATGTCCCGGCTTTGATTTGTGCCGAGAACAGCGGGTGCAGAACAGAGAGACCGGACAGTATCGACCAGACCGCGGCACAAACAGGAAGAAACTTTTGAGATATTAATAAGATATTGGCTGTTTTTATGGTGTGATTTATGGATATCTGCCGAAAGTCGTCTAGACCAGTGGTTCCCAAACTGTGGTACGCACCAGGGAGGACGCAAAGACATGTTTGGAGTTTAAAAAAATACTGTTTATCATATCAAAAGGTGTTTTTTGTAATTTTTTAAAGCAGTACTAAGTAGCTCCTGCAGGTGTCGTAGCATGTTGTGTTTTTTTTATTTATAGTTGTCTTGGAGAGTAAATACTACGCTGACCGAAAAGACAAAGGGACAGAGGGATATTGTTCATCCATTTACACAATGGAGATGTACTGTAAATACTGTTTAAGTGGCGCTAGCCCACTGTTAGCTTTGTCGTTAGCATGTTGGCTTCTTCTTCGTGATTCCACTAGTGTGCATTGGTGACTCCGACCTGGTGGCAGCGAATTTGCAATTGTGGTTTTCTGCCCAGAGACACCAGGGGGAGATGAAAGACCCTCCAATCATCCCAGTAACACTTGTATCACCCCCAGAGGGACTACGGGAATCATTTATAAGGGTAAACAAGTTAGTGTTGCTTTAAGTCAACAATAGAAAAACTGAATGATTTGTTGTGCAAACTTTAAATGTATGTTTTTTTTATTCAAACATTTAACCTCTTAACCTCCACCTGAACCGAGCACATTCTTTTCTCCAGTTTGGCTTTACCCGGATCTAAAAGGAAAAATGAGACTAAAACAAGGATGAAAATGCAGCAACAAAAAAAAGCATCAAGACATTGCAAAACAGCGATGAAAAGGGTGACAAACACATTGAATAAGCAATGCAAAAGTGACTAAACGTGACAAAAAGCATCAAAAGAAGGAAAGAACAATTTAAAAGGGTAAAAAGAGTCAAAAAAGGCTAAAAAAATATGTCAAGAAAACACGAGAGGAAAAAGGCGTTACCCTGGCCTACAGGCTGTGAACTCCAGTCAAGCAGCTTTTAGATTTGGGTAAAGCCGAGCTGGGGAAAATTACCCAGACAAATTGTATGAAAATAGATCAATATTTTATTTTTGTATTCTCTATTTACACTTATATTTTATTTAGTTTGATTACTCTGATCTCCCAGCCCCTCAGCAGACCTAACTGTCTCCCCCCCGGATGAAACTTCTCTTCCTTCTCATTTTGTGACGTCACTTCCCTTCCCTCTGAAGTGTTTTATTTTTCGTCAGCAGCTCTTTTTGGACCATGGCAGGACACATGGACACTTGTATTAATAAAGAAAAGCTTTTATTGCTGCTACTTTTCGGTCACTCTGACCTTCATCAGGCTTGAAGGTCCGCTTGGTCTTTTATTAGGTCATGGACCGCCCCCAGCAAGCAGTGTCCAATCAGGAACAAGTATAAATAGTGCCTAATCAGAACACACAACAAAAATATCAATGAATGAAATGAATCAGCGAAATGTTCTGGCTGTGGAGAGTGGGTCTTTAACAACTCGTCCTTTTACGTGGCTAGTACTCGCCGCGCTCCCTCGTCTGTCCCACGCGTTCTCATTCACAAATATTTTGGTTTCCGTGAGGTCACTGGGTTGAAATATATAATATAAATAGGAAGACGAGATGACGCTGAGATCCAGTCATTTTCTTTTCTGGGAGACGGAGGTGGCTATAAGAGGAATACACAATACAAAACTTAAACAATTAAAGAGGAAACCATCCATCCATCCATCCGAACTTCCGAACTTCCTTCCGAACTTCCTTCCGAACTTCCTTCCGAACTTCCTTCCGAACTTCCTTCCGAACTTCCTTCCGAACTTCCTTCCGAACTTCCTTCCGAACTTCCTTCCTTCCGAAAGAGGAAACCACTAAATTAGAATGTGAGTTGTGGTTCAAACTCATACCGAACTTTCCCAGTTGTTCACAGGGATGAGTTTTCTGGCACATTTCACAACTGGCTTTTTAGGGCCACAGAAATCCTACGTTCATGATACAAATGCAATTATTAGATGATCCTCAGTGATCCTCTGAAACGGTGCAGCGCCCCCTGGGTTTGTCCCTGTTTCAGAGCGTGGTGTCCTGCACTGGTCAGCTCCTCCACCTCTTCCTTCCTCTTCCTCCTGCGCAGCTCCCTCCGCTCCACGACAGTCTTTCACCATCTCCTCGTTTGTCCCTTTTTGTTTCCTATAGCTCCTCTTGAGACACCCCCACTGTGCTGCAGGTGTCTTCTGACGGATGAAAGTTGTCCCAAGTCCATTAGTTTGACTAAATCCTTTCACCTCCTCTCAGGAAACAACACGAAGCTTCTCCGGTCTCTCAAATGAGAAGTTTTTCCTCCGATCGTCCGTGAGCTCAGAGCTGCTCCAACAACGAGCTCCTCGTGTTTGTTTACAGGAGACGCTTCCTCGTCTTTCACCTGTTAAATCTCCGATGGGCGCTTAGCCTCAGCTCCCATTGGAGATTAATTATTGCGTGTCTCTGATTGGTTGAATTAATGATATACAGTGACGTTTTTATACCATATCAGAGCGCCATTGGTTAGATCGCGTGGGCGCTGTTCCTCGCTGCCCCAGGCACAAAACTACACATTTATGATGCTGTTGCAGCACAAGATGAACCAGGCAGACAAAATGACACGCTCCTTCACCTCCGCTCCCCCTCACGCCAGTGTAAAAAAACACCTGTACATAAGAAAGTTATGATTTTGCTAAACTTAAAAGTTTTTATTTTATTTGCAAAATTGATAGGAGGGACGGCGCCCACCGCCCATAATGGACCAGCCGCCACTGCACTCCACACTCAAGTAGAAGCGACTGTTGTAGCCACAGCTGGCCCGGGTTAGACTGACGGAAGCCAACGTTAGCAGTTTGTTAGCTTTTAATCTCTTACCCCCTGCCTGACATTTTCTCCAGTTCGGCTTTACCCAAATCCAAAAGCGCCTCAACTTTGGAAAATTAAGACCTGCAAAAGTGATTAAGTAACTTTTCTAACACGTGGTCGCCACCTTTTTAAAGTATTTTTGTTGTGTTTACGCCTCTTTTTTGTCACTTTTTTGTTGTTTTTCCGGCATGTTTTTTAATTGCGTTTTCATCCTTGTTTTTGTTGCTATTTTGATGCTTTTTTTGCTAAGCTTATACATATGAAGCTTCAGCGCAAATTCAACATGGAAGACGTAACTGCAGCCGTCATTCATTGGCTGCATCCGAAACCATCAAATTGTAGCCTCTAAGCACTAACACTAGCAACTAATCCTTAACCTTTCATGGGGTCGACTGTTAGATCTATGCAGGTAGTGAACTAGAGCTTCAGAGCTACAATCCGTGCACGTCGCCCCCTACAGTATAGTGTCCAACAACAACAATAACATAGTGTCCAAACAATGACATTTAAGGAGAAAAAAAATCCAAATGAGCCATACATTTCCCTTAAGTGTTATTTTATCTCAACAGCTGTTTCATAAAGAAGAAGAAGAAGAAGAAGAAGAAACTTTATTTATATAGCACCTCTCACAGATAAAATCACAAAGTGCTTCACAGAGAATCACAGAAAACATTACATAGTTTACATAGGAACAATCACAGCCTTGTCAACTAAAAGCTCATCTGAAAAGCAGCATCTTCAGCTGCTTTTTGAAGGAATCAACAGAGTCAGCTATACGTAGCGACAAAGGAAGGTCATTCCACAATTTAGGAGCAACGGCTTCAAAGGTAAAGTACGTACGTAGTAAAGCTACGGTTGGAAATGATCCATGTGGTTTAATTTTCTACTAAATAAAAAAAATGCATAAACTGCCTTAATTTAAACTATTTCCTGAGTCTTTAACACGCTGACATGTGACTGAGCTGTGGGGACGACAACATGGATTTTGTCACTTTTATAAAGTTTGGCTTGTGCAGAATCTTTTTTTTTTTTTCATTATTATTTTTATTATTAAATATGCACCTGTCAATCAACCGTGGTTGCGCATGAATCACATGAGGGTGGGGCCGAGGGGAGTCCCAGAGGTCCCTATGCTAAAGTGGCTAAATGATAGTTAGCATTGAGGCTCCTTTCCCAAACTACTTCCTAACTGACCGACCAATTCGGAAGCATCTTGTCATAGCGGACACTGACGCACATCCGGTTTGGCGTAAGAGCTCTTACCAATTTACCGCTTTTGGACGCAGCAGTAGCCTCATCATCAGCAGCCTTTACCGATCATCCAGTCACGGCCACAGCTCAAGCCGCACTTACGGGTCAGCCAATCATCTCCCTTCTTTAGCTCCCCGGTTAAATACTCGGCTGTTTCCCTGCCGTGCTGCGACCCTCCTCCGCCCCTCCTCCACCTGGCCTCTCCTCGGCTCTGCTCGTCGTCGCCAGTAGCAGCCCTGGGTCTTGTCCTACCACCACTAGTGTCCTAATGCATTCTGTCTCTCAGTCTTTTCAGGTTGAATTGGGTACAGCCAAACTGGAGAAAATGTGCTCGGTTCAGGTGGGATAAAGATTTAAAAAGCCTGGGCCGTTCATGGTTTGCATTAAAAAAAAAAAAAAAAACATCCACTGAACCTCCACAAAAACACAGCAAAGATGAATCCCTCTCCTTCGCACACACATCTACTGAAGAGTCTCACACATCTGTACTGAATGTGAGCCTTGTCCACACAGAAAGAGAGCAGATGGCCGTCGTGTATTGAGCGGTGACTGGTGTGAAACCTTGTGTCCTTGTTCAAACATGTGACGCTGTAACGAAGTCAGAGCTTAAAGAACATCACTGTGTATTAGTCACTGCCTCCTACACTCCACAAGGACATCTGCCTCAGACACACAGCAGCGCCCACTGGTTTATCTTTACATTCACGCTTGTTTTCCTTCACGCTGAGCAACAAGTCGAGGTTCACTACGCTTTACACAAATCATCGTTATCGCAATGTCCACGATGGATCGCAAAATCACGGATTATTTTACACTAACTTTGACACATTCAGTAAAATAAATCCAGTACAGTGTATTCTGCTTTGTAGCAACCTGTAATAACATATAGTACATTCACAATGGAATAATACGTTACCACTTAATGTAAGACATACAGTGGGGAAAAAAGTATTTGGCCAAAATCCAATAGAAAGTGTCTGGGGAACTGACCAAATACTTTTTTCCCCACTGTAAGTGCAGTTGTGCATAAGACCTGAGGTGGCAGTAGTGAGTATAAAAATAACAACTTGCATATAGTCCCTTTCTTCATTCTCCCTTTCAGTTGAATGTATTTTTGGAAGGAACATGAAAAAACATCCATATGGACTTTATTTTGGCTTGACTTTATTGATGTGTGATAAATATGTTTATAGTACAAAAGAGTGAAACATTGTGATTCCCATCAGAGGTTTTCTTCCCCCTTGGTGAGGCCACTCCCCCTTGTATTGTACTATATTACTGTAGATCTATATGGGTTCCAATGGATTACCATGGCAACGCCCTAGAGTTCTATGACAGCTGTGTGGAATGTTTAAAGCTGTTCTAAATGTGATGATGTCATCATTTCTGTATGACCTCATACCTCAGACAGTCATTCCTTCACACACCCATGAGCCTTTCGACGCATTAGACACACTTTGACGTATCTCCACGCATTTTGACGGTTTTCGACGCATTGAACTGCATTTTGTAGCATTTCAACGCATCTGCCACATACTCCGACACATTTTGTCGTGTACTAACGCATTTTCCCGCTTTTTTCACCAACGCATTTGTGAAAAAAGCCATGAAAATGTTTGGGAAGAAGCGTTCTTCCGACGCCGCGCTCATTCAGGAGCTCCGGCTTGCGCTCTGTTCAGCGGAGAGGATCAACCTCTCTTTGCAGGAACAGGTGCAGAGCGAGCGTCAAGTAAACTCCTCATTAGCGAGGGACCTCGCCGACAAAACCCTGCGTTCACAGGACGAGCTGTACGTGGCCAGCGAAGCCCTGAGGCACAGTAGAGCCGATGTCCTGGCTCTAAACGCCCAAAACCAGGGTCTGAACGAGGAGAACTTAAGGCTTCAAGTCTCCATGTCGGAGAAAGATGCCAAAATCCTCCTCCTTCAGCAGGAAAATGATAACCAGAAAGACAGTTTGATGCTGGTTATCAACGCCCTGAAGACGAACTACGGACAGTTAAAAGTAGCAGACGCGAGACTTCGCAAGAAGATTAAAGATCTGGAGAACCAGGTCGGACAGAAAACGCTTTTGCTACAGCGGCAGGACGAGGAGCTGGCGGAGGATCGTCTCAAGCTTGAACATTTTATGCTGCTTGAGATGAAACACGCCGCCCTGAACGAGGACGTCCACCAGATGGAGGAGGAAATGAAGACACTTCAAGAGGAGCAGCTGTCCATGAAGGAGGCCAGTAAAACCGCAGCAGAGGAAGCCAAGGAGACCATTCTGGCTTTGAGGAAAGAGGTTGAAGTCCTCAATAAAGATCTGGACTCACAGCAGAGAGCGAACCACACTCTGCAGCTGACCCTGGACAAAAAAACGGTGTCCTGCAAGAAGATACAAGACCAGGTCCATCAGACAAGTCTAAAACTGATGGAGGAGCAACAAAAGAACCTTGTGCTTCAAGATGAAGTCTCTAAACACTACGACAGCCTGGAGGAGAGTATGAGAGACAGACTCCACGCTCTCCAAGAGTCCCATCGTATGTTCGAGACATTTCAACAAGAGAAATTAGTAATGAAGACGGACTGTGACAAGGCTAAGGAAGAAACAGACAGGTTTAGGCAAGAAGCAAGCGTTCTCCGTGGACAGGTGGAGAAACTGCACGAGAATTTGAACTCTTCTGCAGCTGACGGAGAACGACTTCAGTTAGATATTCAGGAAAAAGTTAAAATAATCAGCCACTTTGAAGAAATGTACAAGTCGCTTGTGTCTCAAAAATGCGTCCTCGCAGAAGAGCTAAAGACGTCGAAAGCACAAACATCAGGGACCATATTACAGCTGGAAACCCAGCTCCAGGAGGCCAAGATGGAGCTGGAAAAATCAAAGAACTTCCAACAGCAGCTGCAGCCGAATATGGAAACCGACCTGATCCTGAAGAAACTGGAAGAGGAGAAATTAGAAATGAAGGCGGACCGTGATAAGGCCGTGGAAGAGGCGGACAAGTTGAGAGAAGAAGCTCGGGCTCTCCAGATAAATAATAAGGTCATTTATGCGAATCTGGAACACGCCGCCAACGTCTATGTGGAAATGAAGGACGACATAGAGGCACTTCGGAAAGACAACATTAGCCTTTTACGCCAAAACATCGCTTATGAGAAGGCAGCGAAGGCAGCAGCCGCACAGCAGGAGACGAACGAAAAACCACCAGATCTGCTGAAAACCGTGGAGCCAGAGAGGAGCTCAGAACCTCAGGACACACGGGCATCCAACAACTACGCCTCACAAGACATCAGGAACCGGAGACAGAACGATCAGAGGAACGATTCTGACCATAACACGCCCAACGTTCAAGGCCGGTGGAGGCAAAATGGCTTCAACAGGAGACGCTAGGAGGAGCAGGGTCAGAGGAGAAACGGTCACTGGGCCTGAGGGGAACCGATCTCTCTCGAGGTCTGAGGGAACAGATCTCTCGCTCGAGGTCTGAGGGAACAGATCTCTCTCGAGGTCTGAGGGAACAGATCTCTCTCGAGGTCTGAGGATGACAGATCACTCTTGAGGTCTGAGAGAACAGATCTCTCTCGGGGTCTGAGGAGGACGGATCTTTCCGTCCTCCTCAGATCTCTCACGAGGTCTGAGGGAACAGATCTCTCTCGAGGTCTGAGGGAACAGATCTCTCTTGAGGTCTGAGAGAACAGATCTCTCTCGGGGTCTGAGGAGGACGGATCTTTCCGTCCTCCTCAGATCTCTCACGAGGTCTGAGGGAACAGATCTCTCTCGAGGTCTGAGGAGGACAGATCTCTCTTGGGCAAGACACTTCACCCGCCTTGCCTCCAGTGTCTGACACTGGTGTATGAATGAGTGTGAATGGGTGAGTGGTTCCTTGATGTAAAGCCCTTTGAGTGCCTCAGGCAAGTACAAAAGGTGATACATATATGGGACCATTCACCAGTTCCCCTTCTCTCTCTCCCCCTTCTTTCTTCTCCCCCTTTTTTCTTTTTCTGGGGTGACAGTGGCACTGGGTCGTCGCATATGCGGAATGTCCTGTAGGCGCACACTGTCGTTGTGTCCTTGGGCAAGACACTTCACCCGCCTTGCCTCCAGTGTCTGACGCTGGTGTATGAATGAGTGTGAATGTGTTTTTTCTTTCTCTTTTCCCTTCTCTCTGTTCTTCCTCCTCTCTCCATTCCTGTCTTCTCTCTTTCTCCCCCGTCCTCTCTTCTCTCCATTCCTGTCTTCTCTCTTTCTCCCCGTCCTCTCCTCTCTCCACTCCTGTCATCCATCCTCTCCTTAAAACCATCTCATTTCTCTTCCGCAGACCTCCTCTCTCTCACCAACAGATCCTGTAGTCTCTTTGACCCTGTAGACCCTTCTCACCCTGGACATGGACTATTCACCCTGCCTGTCAACTGCTGAGGGATCCTTCGGCCCTGGGTCTCTATAGCCTGTCCGTCCATGGGAGTGGATCTCTCCTTCTGTGGTTCTCCCCAAGGTTTCTCTTTTGTCCCGCTGGGTTTTTGAGTTGTTCCTTGCCGTACTGGAGAGTCTAAGGACAGGGGACACCCACGCCGCTCGTCGCCGCCTGCTGCCGACTTTTATTTGGACATTATGTTTTCCTGGATACTTCATTCACCTGAACTTTACATTGTCATATTTATTGCTCTGTTTTTTTGGGCGATACAAAACCATTGACTCTGTATCAGACTCATGAACGTTCCAGCACGTTTGCACTGCTCTATTGCACTATTTGTATAGTTTATTATTTATTTAAGTTATGTGTTAAATGTTTTATGTTTCATGCTGCATGATTGAACCAGAAAGAATTCCTGGTTGTGAACCTGTTCATTAACAATGGCAAATAAAACATTTCTGATTCTGATTCTGATAAGTCTACGTCTGCTTTCTGGTCACATTAGCATCATTTTTCTTACCTGACGGCTTTACTTTTGTTTATTTCCTTTGAAACAGCTCGTCCTGGTAACTAAGGCCTGTATTAAATGCTTGATGTCATTAAACAGAGTTGAATGAACATCTAAACTACATACGCAGGAAACAAATCCCAATCGAGACGGGTTAGTGAGTTTCATATTACTGACGCACTCGGATACACAAAAATATATCAACAAAATAAAACCATACATTAAACCATAAATTAAACCATACATTTAATCTCCCTATATTAAAGTATTGATTTTTCACACAGTGGTTGAAGTGGAGATTTTCGTCCCACAACATTTTAGTTTTCAAGTATCAAATTTGTCAAAACTTACACTTACACTGTATGATACCTATTTTGTGATGTTTTGAAGAAGCTGCAACATCTCTGTGGCTAATATCGACATATTTTATATCCACTTGTCCTGCGAAGGGTGTCCAAGATGACGCTGTAAACCAAATATGGAGTTTTTCCTTCTGCGAGGCACTCGGTTCAGAAGAGCGGAGAAATGTTACTGAACAGTTTGGGCTTTTTATGCACAAAATGCCTTATTCTTATCTGAAAACCAACGGGTGAGGAAAGCTCTTCTCTTTGGTCGTTTGCACTGCTTAAAAGCCTGGTGAATCTGCAGTTACGCTTAAGACCTGAGGTGGCAGTAGTGAGTATAAAATGACGAACTTGCATCTAGTCCCTTTAAGTATAATTGTCAGGGGAGTTTCAGCCTCAGAGGCGATCATATTGAACATTTATTGTTTAAAGTAGTGCTAAGTAGCTCATGCCCCTAGAGGCAATAAGCGCCACTGCAGGTGTCGGAGCATGTTACGTTTATTTTACTTATTAATTGTCCGTTAATATACTGACAAAAAGGACAAAGGGACAGAGGGATATTGTACATCCAATTACACAATGGAGATCATTTTTTTCAATCAAACTTGGCTGTAAATGCTGTTTAAGTGGCGCTAGCCCTCAGTTAGCTTTGCCCTTTAGCCTGTTAGCTTCTTCTTAATGATTCCTTTGTGTGTTTTGGGGCGCTGGGTCGGAGCAGGGAAAGTTGCAATTATGGTTTTCTGGCCAGAGACACCACGGAGAGATGAAAGACCCCCCAGTCATCCCATTAACACTTGTATTACCCCCGGAGGAACCATGAAAAGGATTTATTAAGGTAAACAAGTTACTTAGTATTGCTTTAACACTGCTAATAACAGTGCTCTGAATCAAAGTCGCCACCTCACTGGAAGAAGAATAATCACCTTCAGGAAAAAAGGAAATCAATAATCCTGACTTACAAGATGAAATCTGAGGTTTAAAAAGTTAAAAGTTAATTTGTCTGATTTCAAATGGGATTCCTTCTTGTTCCATTGGTATTTGCATTTTTCTCTCATCTCAGATTAGTTCAAACCGACAACAACAACAACACAAACAGCATTTATTCAAGAAATTCTGAGTCATTTATCAAATTTAAGAGGATTATTTTTCTAGTCCAAACTGTTATGATCTTCAGTTGGTCAGGTCTTGGTTCAGTAACACTATGGGCCCAAAGAATGAGATCAGCAGATGACCTGGTCTTCCTGAGGTTCATGGTCATTCAGGGAGGTTCAAATCCGTAACTCTTTACCTTCTGTATTTGGTCCAGCACTTTCCAGTCAAACAGGGAGCTTTAGGTTACAGTGAAAGTGCACATTATGGAAAAGCTGGAGTTTTTTTCTCTGACAAAAGCTTTGTCACATATCGAGAGGGCACATTAGCGCATTCCAAAACTCCTAAAACTAAGACCCTCAGGAAAAAACTTAAAAAACATACACACATAAAGGCAGTAGCAAGACCGTAAATTTAGATTGAGGGAGACAAAAGGGGGCTTTGGGCAGGGCGGTTGGCGAGGGCCGATAATCGCCGTTTGCGGCTATATTTCAGTCTGTTCTTGTCCCGCTCTGTGCGGCCCGGGGCCCAGCACACGGCAGCGTAGTGGAGAGCAGAGGCTACCACAGAGTCATAGAAAGTCCTGAGCAGAGGCCTGCTCACTCCGAAGTGTGTGGAAAAATACCTACAGAAAATACTTATATTTCTCACAAAAATTTGTACTCCATAGTGGTAGAGGTACAATATATCATATAAATACCTATACTTTACTTTGGGATGGCTAAAATAGCAGGATATAGAGCCTTTAAACATTTTACAAACTAAAGACCATTAATTCAATTCTTTCCATATTGACTTTTTTGCCAACACATTTGTTCCTGAAAGAGTCAGACCTTCAAGTGAACCATTTCTTTTTGGCTTTTCTGCCCCGGCTGTAATTCCCTTCCTCTTCTCCAGCACTTTGTCCGATATGAGTTTCGTCTTGTCAGGAGCAAATTTCAGTCCTTGTTCAGTCTTTTGTGGCGAGTGTTTGACCTGAAGGCAGCGTCTCGGCCGGAGCAGGTCGGCCTGACTTTAAGCTCCGACTCTGACGCCAGACGCGGAGCAAAGACACAACAACAATAACGGGGGATTAAAGATATTACTGGCTGGCTTCACTCAAACTGTAAAAAACATGTTTTGTTCCGGCTTCTTATTAGCCATCCAATATTTCTTTGGTCACATTAAAACATTTAGACACCACTGTGTGTTAGATGTATTTACCAGCAGTAACTCCGCAGCTAACGGAGTTGTTCCACGGCTTTTTTCTAAACTTTTTATACTGTTTTTAGCTAATGTTAGCCAATGGAAATGTATGCTAACAGCTGCAAAGATGGCGGATCTCCATGGTAACTGTAGAATATACAGCGTGCTACAGCGGGACTGCGGCACATTCTCTCCTCTCTCTTTCTCTCTACTGTTCACTTCACAGTGGGGCAAATGCAACTCTCGGTCCTGTGAAAGTGTGAAAGGTTGTGAGGAGAAGTTGTGATGAGCTGAGAGGGAAGGCAAAAGGGAGAGAGATGCTCTGTGGCGGGGGTGACAAAAGGAGGATTTCGACAGGACCAGTTCATTTCACTTGAGACCAGTACATTTAGGGAGGGGCTGCCCCCGCAAGTTTGTGTTTTAAGTGACTTTAGGGTAAAGCGTCTGGGTCGTTGTGGGAGTGGCCAAGGGCATTTATATTCATGCCTGATATCACTGTGCTTTAGTCCTGCATCAAAACACCTTTGTATATACAAAATGTGTCCATTAGGTGAGGCTCATCGACAAAAAAAAACGTACGTAATAATTGTATGTTATGCCTTTTACATTTGACAGCAATAGGACAAATCATATGCAAATGCTTTTTTAACTAATTTATAAAAGACTTGGCTCAATCCATACAGAAGCGAGAGTAAAAATCAGCTGCACCGTGCGTGTGTTTTTAGAGCTGCGAGCTGTAATAAAACCAGATCAATCAGTCGATCAATGGGTTTGTGTAGTCCAATATCACAACAGAAGCCGCCTCACAGCTGCACCAAACATTAAGGCAGAGCAATAAATATAAAAATATAAAGTTCAGGCGAATGAAGTATCCAGGCAAACATAACGTTCAAATAAGCGTCGGCAGCAGGAGGCGACGAGCGGCGCGGGTTTCCCCTGTCCTTAGACTCTCAAACCCGGCGAGGGAAAACTCAAAAACCCTCAGGGATAACGGAGAAACCTCAGGGAGAACCTCAGAAGGAGAGATCCACTCCCATGGACGGACAGGCTATAGACCCAGGGCCGATGGGAGTCCCTCAGACAGGCCAAGATCGCAGACCGTCCAGTCCTCCATGTGCAATTCCAGGATGCAGGGTTCCTCCGTTCAGCCGGGTTCCTCCGCTCAGCCGGGACAGGAGACACCATGTGAATGGTAATGAACCAGACCACAGATAAATTAAATATTGTATCTGTCTGCAGTGAGGATGGCACTCAGTGGACCGTACTTCCCCCAGCCGTGTTCCTCCTAAGGCAGCTGAGGTAGAGCTGATGAACTCGACTCAAAAAGATTGAATAGCATAATAAACAATTTATTTTGTTGACCAATTTTTTACCAATCCGCACATGCACACTCGCAAGCAGACGCCGGTTTTTGCTGATATGAGTCACTTTTTCTCCTCCAAAGAGAGAAACCAAGGAGAGGACAGAGACGCACGGCTGTATTATAATACAACAGCATCAGCTTTGACTGACTCGTGTAGTGTGTGCTCAGCTTATGATGTTTGTGACAAAAACATAGCTACAAATTTAGACATTGAACCTGCCGTGTCTTGCCAGAAGAAGTCAAATCCATAAAGATGACAACAATAATAATGGCATTTTACATCACATTGACGCCGACAAACACGAAGACACGGCTCTAAATATGAGCATGACAAGGAAAATACCCTCTGAGTATGATTTTTTCTCCTGGAGCCACCATTTTGTTTTATTTTTATTAAATCCACAAAGCACTACCAAAACGTGTTATTTTATCGTCATGATATCAGGCGCTCAGCAATCTCGACATGACTGGATCTTCCCCGGAGGATTGTTCATTTCAGAAAGATGGACGCGGCACACGAGCCCGAATCAACTCAATTATTCAAGTTAATTACAAACATCACTTCACTTCGGTCGCTGAATCCGTTCTGGAAGTTATTGGCTGAGGGGGTTTTATTATTTTTCCGAGAGGGAAGAGAGAATGAGCAGAGATTATTCAAGGACAGTCCATTTGTGACGAATCAATGTGTAAATTCAACCTGGAAGACTAATTTTGGCATCACCTACCTCTCGTTCAGCCTATCTGCGCAGAGCCACACCTTCGTCGCAGCCAATCATCGCCCGTGGCCCTTCGTTCAAGCTCCAGCGTTCAGGGCTCGTCAGCTTTCCAACTGTGCTGTGACCCACCTCCACCCCTTCACCGGCCTCTGTGTCCAGGCTCCTATGACCTGGCAACGGTCAAGTGGAAGAGGATGGATGGATGGATGGATGAATGGATGGATGGATGGATGGATGGATGGATGGATGGATGGATGGATGGATGGATGGAGTTACATCATCTCTCCACCACTGCTCCGTAGCGCTGTCCATCCCCGTCCTGCTGCTGCTTTAGTGAGTCATGGTCCCCTAATGTTAACTTATAATGACCAGTGGACAGACTTTTTTACTCACGGCTCCACCAGATTACATTTCTAATCGTGAAACCAGTTTATTGTAACACTCTTCATGACTTAAAGAACCTCAGCTTCTGTTCTGAGGACCCAAATTATGTGGGCCACCAGAGGGCCCCCTACCGACATTCTTGCTTGGGGCCCCTTCTTCTTCTCCTTCTTCTTCTTAGGGATTATTCCGGCGGTTTGCCACCAAATGTTAGGGCATTACCGCCACCTACTGTTCCAAGGATGGGTTAAACTCCACAGCCGCCATAGTCTAACAAAAAAAGAATACCTAGATGTCCCTCTAAATCCTCTCAAATAGCCCCGTTTCCTTTAGAAAAGCCACTACTGCCCTTACATGCTCCCTGCCACCCTTATCCAGCACACTCTTCAAGTTAACCTCCCTAACTCCCAGCTCCTTAAGCCTCTGCTTCATAACTTCCCGACACGCACTAAACCCCCTACACTGCTCCACGGACTCTTCCTCCTCCTGACGCACCTCACACAGACCTGTTGCTTCCCTATGAGATGCAGTGTCTTGTTCAGTGCACTAGCAGTGGACAGACGTTCTTACTCATGGCTCCACCAGATTACATTTCTAATCGTGAAACCAGTTGATTGTAACACTCTTCATGACTTAACCCCTTAACTCCCACCTGAACCGAGCACATTGTCTCCAGTTTGGTTTTACCCCAATCCAAAAGCTTCTGGAAAAAAAGCTGGGAAAATAGCAACAAAACTGAGACGAAGACAATGCTGAAAATGTAACAACAAAGTGATAAAGATTTGACCAAAAAATTACAAAAATTTGACAAAAAATGACCAAAATTGTAACAAAAAGAAAATTACAAAAAATTGATAAAAAATTTACGAAAAAGTGAAAAAATATGGAAAAAAAAGACAAAAATGTGATAAAAATTGGACACAAAAATTAAAAAAAAATGACAAAAAATTGACAAAAAATTGACAAAAAATGACGAAAAATGTGACAAAAATGTGACAAAAATGTGACAAAAATTTGATAAAAAATTTGATGAAAAAATGACAAAAATGTGACAAAAAATGACAAAAATGTGATAAACATTGGACACAAAAATTACAAAAAATTGACAAAAAATGACAAAAAAATGACAAAAAATGTGACAAAAATGTGATAAAAAATTTCAGCAAAAAATGACAAAAATGTGACAAAAAATGACAAAAAAGTTACAAAAATGAGTTGAATACCCAACAAAAAAATGATGGAATAAAAATCTGATGACGTGAGGAAAAAGATCCTCTCGGTTCAGGCGGGAGTTAAGAGGTTAAAGAACCTCAGCCTTCTGTTCTGAGGAAAAGTGACCCGCTCCTGCCCAAATTACATGGGCCACCAGAGGGCCCCCTACCGACATTCTTGCCTGGGGCCCCTTGGTGCCATTGCTACGCCACTGAGTGACAGTAACTACACTTGGAACGCACAGATCTATTTACGTACGAAATGCAGGAACTGGAATCAAAACGCCAAACTAAACCCATTAATCGGGCGACTCGCTCTGCCATCCCCTTGGCCACGTCAAACAATCAGATTTGTTTATTTGCGTCATGCGTTTTCCGCGATCAGCGTCACTTACGGGAATCGGAATATTAACGCTAAACTATTAAAAACACCGCATCGCCGCCCTCGATGCTTCCCGTTAGCTTGCGTACGTACCGCTGTGGGAACTGGAATTAACGTTACGGTCACCAGACGCACTCGCCGCTATGAGTTTCTCTCCGACGTTTATATTTAGTGCCAGGAACTGGAGACCCGTGATTTAGATATTTCTACAAACTCGGGCACCTGCTGAGCGCTGATTGACTCTAATCACACGTTTAAAATTTCATCCGCGGTTTTGCTCCCGGCGCATGTTGAGCGGCGATTAGACGCGTTGCGAACCTGGATGATCTGTTCTCGCGGCAGAGGCGGCGCCGCTCTGATAAATAACCGTTTAAGTGATTCATTCGGAGGCTGCAAATGTGCCTTTTTACTCTCAGTCACACGCCCGGAGTGAATAGTCTCAAGGACGACGACGGTAAATGGCAAAAGCTCTTTGGAAATTAACACACCGTTTGGTTCAAAATGTGAAAAAAATTAACTCATTAAGGCGTTGATATTCAAAGGACATTTTAGTCTAAAGGATTAATAACAGTGATAAGAAAAAGAAATGGGCTTAAAGGACAGAAATGTGTTTGGTTCCATTCAGAGTTTGCGTCGTGAGCTTTGATGAAGCTGAAGGTGATCAGTTAGAAATCCAGGCCAAGGCGAGTAATGTGAAGATGAACCGGTTTTACAATTATTCCCTGAAGAAAGAAGAATCCATTGTTAAATCCCCCTCAACACATGACGTCAGCGGCAGGTTCAGAAATCCAATGTGCAGAAAGCAAATGGCAAAGAGTCCCAAAAGAATCCGCAGCATGAAACGACGAAAGTGAAACCGTGCGTGAGCATGGACATCAGCTTGTTTATCTTTTGAAAGCATTCACACCAATTTGCTTCCTCTTTAGATATGGCTACTAATAATATTCTATTGCCGTCCGTCCGTCCGTCTGTCCTTCCATTTTCTTCCGCTTTATCCGGGGCCGGGTCACGGGGGCAGCCGTCTCACCAGAGATGCCCAGACTTCCCGATCCACGCACCCCTACTCCAGCTGTTCCGGCCCCCGAGGCGACACCAGGCCAGCTCGGAAACATAGTCCCACCAGCGTGCCCTGGGTCTTCCACGAGGCCTCCTCCCAATAGGACATACCTGGAACACTTCCCGCGCGAGGCGACCAGGAGGCGTCTGGAACAAATGACCGTGCCACCTCAGCTGCTCCTTTCGACGTGAAGGAGCAGCGACTCTACTCCGAGCTCCTCCCGGGTAACTGAGCTTCTCACCCGATCTCGAAGGGTGCGCCCAGCCACCCTGCGAAGGAAACTCACTTCAGCCGCTTGTATCTTGTCCTTTCGGTCATTACCCAGATCTCATGACCATAGGTGAGGGTGGGAACGAAGATCGATCGGTAAATCGAGAGCTTTGCCCCGGCTCAGCCAATCGTTCAGTTCAGTTTTTTAACACTACATGACCCATTACCCCCTTAACTCCCACCTGAACTGAACCGAGCACATTTTCTCCAATTTGGCTTTACCCCAATCCAAAAGCTTCTGGAAAAAAGGTGTGAAAATTGCGACAGAACTGAGACGAAAACAATGATGAGAATGTGACAAAAAAGTGAGAAAACTTTGACAAAAAAGTGACGAAAAATTGACGGGAAAAAAAATGATAAAAATGACAAAAATTTGAAAAAAAAAGTTACAAAAATGAGTTGAATACCCCCAAAAAATGACGGAAAAAAATGATGATGACATGAGAAATAAGAGGTGTTACACTGGCCTACAGGATTTGGGTAAAGCTGAACTGGAGAAAATGTTAAGAGGTTCAACATGGGACAGTGATACAATGAATGCTGACCAGTTATACTCATTGTTTGTGTTTTATTACTTGTAAGTCTCGAATCTCAGTCAGGAACAGGTTATTTCTTAATGTGTATCAGTGGTGGCTGGTCCATTATGGGCGGTGGGCGCCGCCCCTCCTATCAATTTTGCAAATAAAATAAAAAGTTTTAAGTTTAACAAAATCATAGCTTTCTTATGCACTTCTCATTTGAGAGACCAGAGAAGCTTTGTGTTGTTTCCTGAGAGGAGGTGAAAGGATTTAGTCAAACCAATGGACTTCGGACTTTCTTCCGTCAAAAGTCACGTCGAAATGGTGATGACGATGCTAACTAGCTCGTCTGCTTTAGCTGCTGCTTGTTTATCTGACACTGGGACAACCCTCGCTGACTTGGACACTCGTGTCCCAGGACGTGGACATTTGATGGAGAGAAGATTCAGGACAAGGAGGAGGAGCTACGACAGGAGAGGGGAACGTCATTCATTCACTGAGGGAAACAGAGGTGGAGCTCCAGGTGCTACAGGAGGAGGAGGACTCTCGTCTATACGTGAGCTGCACATTATTTCTGAGCGGATCATTTGTCTGACGGTTTATACGGGTTTAAACCTGTGGCTCTGAGGCTCATAATGAAACCACAGCAGGTCTGGGACTAAAACTGTACATGAAATCAAAGAGGAAACACCTCCTGCCTTTAGTGACTATCGTTACACTTTAGTCCGAATTTTTTGTTGTTGTTGTTGTTGAATAAAACTAAACAATAAGTTTTGAATATATTCTACATATAATAATAATATTAAATGCCCTTTTTTTTAAGTTAAAAACAATGTTTATAAGTATCTTCTAAAATATAATTGAAGGTAGGTAGAGGCAACTGCCCCCCTGGTTTTCACATCACCAGCTGCCACTGGTGTGTATGGGTTTTTAGTCATGTCGTTTTTACCCGTATTAGCTTTGTTTTCTCCATTCATGACCAGGGTTAGCATTCACAAACCATGTAATAGAGAAAAACGGTTGTTGTTATGTTCTTTTGCAAGACACTTCAACTTTTTTTTTTTCCAACCTCTTTGCCTGTGAGTGACTGGCAGCCTTGCCTCCGTCCGTGACACTGCAATAGTAGCTCACAGAGTGGAGAGTGAAAGAATAATGATGAGAAACATGTCAAGCTACTAAAGTACTATTCCATTCATTTTGTCCCTTCATTTATATAGCTCATATCTGACTTTGTAAATCCCTAAAATCGTCTTCACCGATCAAGAGTATTTTCCAGTCACATAAATTATAGTAAAAGTCATGTAAAACACCTTGGCTTTAAGCTGCACGTTAAGGTCCACATCACCTGGACTCGGTTCAAAGCTTTCTATACATGTCCGTAAACCACACACTGCGTTACTGTATCTGGGCCATTACACACTTTAATGAGATTAGAGGCTCGTTTTAAACTCCCCTCAGGCTGTGACTGTGCTCTTACACTGACCATGTGGCTGTCCGCGGACGTCACGCGTGTCCACATGATGACTGCCATGCGCCTGTAATTGGGGAGTTTAACTAATATGTACGTCTGGGCCGGTTCGAGCTCCAACAGCTTTGTCTGGGGTTGATAAGATTCACCAACATGCACCGTCCCAGCCTAAAGGAGTGACCTCATTTCAGTCTGTTGTGAAAAGGGATGGGACGATAATGACATTTTGGGTCATGATTATCTTGATTGTATGATTATCTGCCAAGATAATTGTGATGAACGATATTAGCTTGATATTTGCCAATGGTTTAAATATTTCACTGAAACTTACAGAAATGACGGGACCTGGGTAAAGAAATATTCCTCTTCATTGTCTGCTATAAATGTCATAGATACAGACGGCATCTCGTCGTAGAAGGGGGCGTGGCTTCACCGAGGGGGAAAATAGAATCTTTAGAGAAACACAATTTTTCATTCTTTTTAGCCATTTTCTGGTGGAATATCAACTTATTTATCACACAGAAATAAAGTCAAGTGTAAATCAGGCCCATATGGATATTTTCTCACAGCAGATTGTTCAGTAGAAGTGAAAAAACGGCAGTTGTAGCTAGCGCTAGCTAACCGTTAGCATTAGCCCGATGCTAACATGTAGCATCAAGTTAGCATTCTCCGTTTTTCATGTATTTATGGGTTGTTGAACCACTTTGCTCCTCCCCATGTCTTTGTATCATTATTTAGTAGAAAACTATATTCATATTTCAGCATTTGTTACAGTAGTTTTTGAATAATTAGAGAAAATGTGAATTGTGTGAATGTGTGTTTTCCCCTTAACTGTTTTCAAAAATGACCATATATGGGTGTGCTGGGCCCCGGGCAGCACAGAGCGGGACAAGAACAGACTGAACAAGCTGGTCAGGAGGGTCAGCTCCGTCCTGGGCTGCCCCCTGGACTCTGTGGAGGAGGTGAGGGACCGGAGGGCATTAGCCAAGCTCACCTCCATCATGGACAACACCTCCCACCCACTGCACAGGACTGTAGCGGAGCTGAGCAGCTCTTTCAGTGGAAGAAGGAGAAGGTCCTTCATCCCCACTACTGTCAGACTGTACAAGACTGTAAAGTAACATGTGCATTAGGGCTGCAACGATTATTGAAATAGTCGACAACAATTTTAATAATCGATTACTCCTTTACTGGCTCACACAAACTTAAATGGAGAAAAAATGACATAAAAATGTAGTATTTTGATGAAAACCTACTTTGTTTTTATAGTTAGGGTCTGCAGTGTTTTGTACATTGTAAATTTCATGAATAAAGCCTCCAACAAACATTTCCCTTTAGCTTACTCCATCAACAGCGCCACTTAAGTTACATGTGATTAAAAAAAAAACTGAAAAAATACAACTTTCCTACACCATTAACAGCCAAGCGATTAATCGACTGATCGTAAAAATAATCGGTAGATCAAACAATTACAAAATAATCGTTAGTTGCAGCCCTAATGTGGATTAAACCCCCTTTGCAAAACTATGTAATAATCTCTGTATCAGTGCCACTTTATTCCCTGTACCAGCATCACTTATTGACAACCTGCACTAGGACTGTCATCCATCCATCCATCCATCCTTCCATCCATCCATCCATCCATCCATCCATCCATCCATCCATCCATCCTTCCATCCATCCATCCATCCATCCATCCATCCATCCATCCATCCTTCCATCCATCCATCCATCCATCCATCCATCCTTCCATCCATCCATCCATCCATCCATCCATCCATCCATCCTTCCATCCATCCATCCATCCATCCATCCATCCATCCATCCATCCTTCCATCCATCCATCCATCCATCCATCCTTCCATCCATCCATCCATCCATCCATCCATCCATCCATCCATCCATCCATCCTTCCATCCATCCATCCATCCATCCATCCATCCATCCATCCATCCATCTTCTTCCACTTGTCCATTTCCGGGTCGTGGGGGCAGCCATTTGAGCTGCCCAAATCACATTGCACATAGCAGAAGGACGGCCTCATGGTTCTCACCGGGCCTGTTGGTCTCTCACAAGGGGCTTCTGAAAGTTGGCCATTTTGTACTCACTACTGCCACCTCAGGTCTTACGTGTAACGGCACCTTGTTATACAACAGAAGGACCGGTGGTGGTTTTCTGCTGTATTTCTTCAACAACTGCCTTCACTGTTGTTTCAAAAAGCTTCCGCAATGTTAAAAGATCCAATGTTGCATGCATTTTTCACCAAGGTCTTGTCTATCTTTCTCTCTTTCTATCTATTTGCATGTTTTGCTTTGTTTTTTATCTGCCAGCAGGGCCTCGTCCAGTGTAAATCTAAAATCATTATCATTATGGGCCCTTTGCTCTGATTTAGAAGCGCCGTCCTCCCTTTACATAATGTCCCGGGAACATTTAATCCATTTGCATGTGTGCAGGAGTGACTGGAAGAACCGGAAACGACTTGAGGCACCGGAGACCTCACCTTCCAGCAGAGTCAGAGCAGATACAAGGGTGTAAAGTCCCTTGAGGAAACCTTATGTAACGTGTAAGCTGCATAAGCGGAGCCTCAGGTGTGTCTCCTCTTCCGTCTGTGGGACGTGTCGATGTAAAGAGCTTTATGTGAAATGAATGACAGGACGTGGTGGACCCAGGTGTGGACCGTCCTATACATTCACTTATGTCCTTTCACTTCCTTCGCGGAGCTTTACCCAGCGGTTATGGGGACAGGAGGCTTTAAATATTCAATTTGGAAGGAATATGCAGTGGTTATCAAATGCTTTGTTGTTTTCCAAATCAGTTTGAGACGATTTTTAGTTTGTTCAGGGTTAGTGGGCCGAAGTAGACTGATAAAAAGAACTCTTTTCACAATCGAGATGCAGTTCGTTGTTTGAGTTGTTCAAAGAGTGTATTTTCTTTTTCTAATATAATCCTCCCAAACCTTTCCAGAGAACATTTCTTTCAATACATATCTTCTACGAAAGGACAGAAACATCTAAATCTGTAAAACTCACTGTTGTTTTGGTCATAATTTCAGCTTTAAAGGTTTATCTGATGTTTATTCAACAATACATTGTGGAGAGTATTTTACATGATATTTAATCTCCCACCTTAACCTTAAAGCTTCTTGACAGGAGAGTAACAGTGGAACGCCTTATTTGAAAACATAATGAAGACTGTTTAGGTCGTTAAAGGCCCTAAACTTAGTCGTGGTCCCAACTCATCCCTCACTTTCCTATATTACATGTTTATATCATCTCAGTTCTTCGCAGGGAAGAGTTTCACAGAGATTTCACAACTTGCTGAGTCACTTTTCAGGGTCACTGTCTCAGACATGCTCTGCAAGTTCATCAAGTTCGTATAAATTCTTTATAACTAGATACACAGTGTTTTTCCTGTACATTCCTGAGTTTGCAATAAACTAAAGGAGGAAAAAACTCATTCACTACTGGAAATAAAGACTCCAGTGCCTTTAAGTGCTTTAGCGACGGTGGCGACAGTGGCACAGTTGGTGGAGCGGGTCGTGTCATAAAAGGAAGATTGGGGTTGTGTCCTTGGGCAAGACACTTCACTCTACTTGCCTCCAGTGTCTGTGTACACTGGTGTGTGAATGGGTGACTGGTTCCTTGCTGTAAAGCGCTTTGAGAGCCTAATGTAGGTGGAAAAGCGCTCTATAAGCTGAGACCATTTACCATTTAAATCACACTTTAAAGGGACTATACAGAGTTTCAAAATGTTAAAATGAAGTATTTTCCTCCCCCTACTTGTTTCAACAATGTCCTAATGTGTAGAATGAGCTCAGACCTGTTCACCACAACTGCCTCTAAAATCCTGCACTGTCACTCAAAAAGGTGTTTGTTCGGGTCCGAAGTGCCGTCATGCACGAGCTTAATATAGAAGCTGCAGTTACACGTATGACCTGAGGTGGCAGTAGTGAGTATAAAATGGCTAACTTGCATCTAGCCCCTTTAAGACACAGCTTTTTCTCTGGCTTTAACCTCTTAACCCCCCCTTAACCAAGTGCATTTTTTCCAGTTCAAATCTTGCAGCCTATAGGCCAGTGTAATGCCTCATAAGACCGACAAAACTCATCAAAACAAATCTTTTTCCTGGCATTTTTTCACTGCTTTTTTGTTACATTTTCATCACATTTTTGTCGCTCTTTTGTTGCATTTTCATCCTTGTTTTCGTCTCACTTTTGTCTCTGTTTTGACAGCTTTTAGATTTGGGTAAAGCCAAACTGGATGAAATGTGTTCAGTCCAGGTGGAGGTTAAGAGGTTGAACATAAGTTGAGTTGAGAGTTTACCAGGCCAGGGCGATGCGGCCTCAAATCTATATCACGATATAAAAAGAAACATCATGATATATTTGACGATATAATTGACAATGGACAAACTACTTAAAAAATCCCAGCCTTACGCCTATAGGGAAGATTAATTCAGGGATATTTTATTCGTTTTTTTAATGGCATACTAAAGTGTTTGTGCTGCTCTGATGGACCTGAGCGTAATATCAATTATATTGTGTCCACAACGATATTAAAAATGTCCCAGCCCAAGTGTTTACCTGTTTTATGTGACTTTTATCATTTTTACTCATCACTTTATTGTTTATCGCTCATTGTTCTGTGTGTGAATCGACCATGACAGGAAAAATAACTGGAAAATCTAATCAACAGCTGAACGATCATGAAACCAACTCTTTTCAAGCAATGCCAGTGCCTTTTCTTACTTTCCACAGTGAAACTTTTGTTCTAAACATCTTCTCACACGGGGTAATTTCTTATTTCTCCGATTGCTCTTCTACTCTGAGCACTGCGGGATCATCGGAGTAAATTGGACAGAAAATTACTTTTCTAAAAGCAAGTTTGAGTCATGATTTTTATTCTTCAGGAATACAAACCAATATAGACTCTTCCATCAGTGATAAGTTTAGACAGTTGAATTAAATTCTCCCTCGTTCAAGTAAAAACACCCATTAGGCGAAGCAAAGCTAATGTTTAATTGTCATATTTATATAAAATGTTCGCAGCTCATTTTATTAATGAGTGTATCGCTCCGTTGCCAGTCTTGCCCTCATGCCCCGGTGTTCGCTCACACAAAAACACGACAGACAAAGGAGACGGCGGCAGCAGCAGCAAATTTAATTAAGGCCAAAGCAACAGGTTTCACAGTTACACAGTCTCAAAGTTCACGGAGAAATGATCGACAGACACGTTGGCAGAACATCACTGTAGCTCCGAGCCGTTTCCAAGGCTTTGGTGGAAAAACATGCTCGAGAACGTATCGAAATGAAGCCCTCCCTGATTGTTGCAAAAGAAAGTCGATTATGCTTGAAGTGGCTTTGTCTTACAGCGGCTTTTAAAAACAAAGCTTTTTTTTTTTTTCATCCCCGGATCCTGAGGTAATGCTCGCAAAGAAATGAGGCCTTGTTCAGACTTTCGCATTGAACATTCATCCTCTTGACGCCTGATTGAACGGATCCAGATGAACAAAACCTCAAGGAGAGGCTTGGCAGGTGAAAACATGCGCTTACAAAACTCACAATGAGGTTTGTGAGGTTCGTGCAACAACACCTCCACTTTAGCAGCTCCTACAGACTCCAATCATTAATGAAATTTTGAAAAGGTATCCAGCGTTTTCCTTCTCTTTTTTCTTTAGAGTTCGAATTAGCTTTAAAGGGCCCAGATTTTGCTAAAGTAAACACACAGCGAAAGGCATTTGAGACCTACACATTTCTTCTCCTTCTGAGACACTGAAGAGGCACCAAGAGCCTTCGCACCTGCAGCACAGTGGAGGCAGCACAAGAGGCGCTACAGGAACAGCCACACTAAAGCTGCATTGTTCTGGCTAATGAACCAACATTAGCCAGAACAATAGAAGTTCAGAACAATAGAAGTTCAGAACAGTAGAAGTTCTGGCTTCTATTTGTATGTAAGCCTGACATACAGAAGATGGTGAAAGACTGTTGTGGAGCAGAGGGAGCGGAGCGAGCTGGAGGAGCTGATCAGCAGTGTTAATATTTAGTATTAATTTTAGTCAAAGTTATATTTTTGTCGACTAAAATTGGACTAAAACTATATCAAAACATTGTCATGAGACTAAAGCTATGACTGAAATGTCCAGATATTTTAGTCGACTAAAAAAAGACTGAATAAAAATGAAAAGGAGAGACTAAAGTCATCCAAACTTCTATTGACAGTCTGAAAGAGACTCAGATCATTTTCATTCTCCGCCAAAGGATAGGCTCTGAGCTTTGTTCATGAGGAGAACAAACATGAAGCAGAGGACCTGATTAAACATGATTATAATGAATATTATAAATGCAAAGTCGACTGAATTTGTCCTACATTTTAGTCGACTAAAACTACACTAAAATTGAAGATTTTTTTTTTTACTAAATCTCCACTTGAATTACATTTTCTTCAGAAGACTAACACTAAAACTTAATTAAAATATGTTGTCAAAATCAACACCGCTGACCAGTGCAGGACACCACGCTCTGAAACAGGGACAAACCCAGGAGGCGCTGCACCGTTTCAGAGGATCAGGGGAGACTGAAGGCAGTGCTTCAGTTTCCTCTTCCTCCAAAAACATGTGCTCAGGTTGGCCCACATTACTCAGGACTAACAACACCTGAGCGTAATTTCATTATACAATTGTACAATGACAAATAAACCACTTGCAGTAACCCCTTAACCCCCGCCTTAACCGAGCATATTTTCTCCAGTTTTACCAAAAAATAAATATCTATAAAGCTTCTCAACTGGAGAGCTTACAGACTATAGGCCAGTGTAACGCCTCATAGATACACTAACACCTAAAAAACACTCATCTTAGTTTTGTCACATTTCAGTCACGTTTTCGTTATGTTTTCATTGCTTTTTGTAGTGTTTTGGCCACATTTTGTTTCTGTAGTGTAATGTAATGTAGATTAAGCCACAAAATGTGACCAAAACGAGTCGAAAAAGCATCAGAAACGTGATGAAAACACAACCAAAAAGGACGAAAACTTCATAACGAGGTTAGCTTTGCTTTCAAATGAGGCGTTACACTGGCCTGTAGGCTGTAATCTCTGGAACTGGAGAAAATGCACTTGACTCAAGGCGGGGGTTAAGACACAGACACATCGACAGCAAACATGTTTATCTCTACACTTAAGTTTTTCCTCCACCTGCTGCACGTCGCGTTAATTCCAACTGGGTTTTCGTTACGATATGAATAAAAGTCTGAATTCCATCATCTCTGTGGGATTCTCTAATGTAATTAGCTCGCCTGCTTCAACGCAACATGAGTAAAAAAAACACTTTGTGTGGGCGGGTGTAGCGTAGAATTTACTCATTTGGTGTCTCATACGGACCTTTAGTCTCTTAATTAAGAGGCGGAAAAGGCTTTGTTCGTTGGACACTATGGAATTACGAAGAACAAATCAACTTCACAATGTTTTTAAAGACCTTGAAATGGCCCTATGGTTCTAGTTTGGGGGATATGATGTTTATAATGGAACTGAGAAATACCCTTTTTACCCACTATGTAAGTAAAGGATGGGGGAAGGTTAAAGCCGGGACTGGAGGGAGTCTGGAGCTGATGGGGTTCATTGAGAGTCTCTTGGAATTGTTTTTTTTGTTTTGTTTTTCCATTGCAAACGCACCTGTTCAAAAATGCCGGTATAAAACCAGCAGCCGCAAAACGAAAGTCGACAGTTTGACATAAATCCGCATTACGAAGCTTCTTTCCATCTAAACTATTCACTACTTTAGTTCTTTCATGGTTAAAATAAAAAACTCAGTCTTCTCTTGACTCCAGAAATAGGAGCTCTCCGAACTCGCCAGGTTGGTTTACGATTAACTCATTGACTGCCAGCCATTTTCAAATCAGAGAGCTCCCCACTGCCAGAGGTTTTTCAAGATTTTGACCCACAGAAAATTTTGATCTAGGTCTATGTCAACACGAAACCCACCAAAAGAAAGATTAGATTCTCTTCTTTCATCTAAAAAAAATCGTCCGTAGAATATAGGTGAAACCACCCAAAATGCTGAGAAAACGAAAGAGCAATGCTGCCACCTAGTGACTCAATAAAAGAACGTGTAGTACTTTTATTGAGCACAACTAAGATTTTAACACCAGACATGCTCAAGGCTTTGCTGCAGCTGTTCCCATTGAAAAACCTAATAGACATCTATAGACGTCATTGGCAGTCAACGTTGGGATTTCAATTGCCATCTATAGACGTCATTGGCTGTCAATGAGTTAATGGCCCATCCGGGTACTGTCCCCAGTCGGAGAATCCAGGTTTCTATAATCAGGAAACTGCATTTAAACGATCAAAACCAAAAGTGGAATATTAAAACCTCTTGAAAAGTGCATGTAAACATACAAAAATGCTGATCCAACTTGGATTATGGCTGATATCTTTGCACTTCCTGGGTCTATCCACACAAAACATGTACAGATCTCTTTCCAGTGTTCACCGACCACCGAGGCTGGTTCAATTTCTCGTTTGATCCCCTAAGTTTGGGATAAATGTTTCTGCTGGGTCTGAACAAGGCCTTTTCAACACAGTGCTTTATGAGATTCAACACAAAAACAACGGGAGTCTGGCTATTTACACAAGCCCCCTGTTCAACCCCCTTTTTTTTTTCTCTTTTTACATCTTTAGAATATTCACAAAGCAGTTACGTTTCAAGATTTTGTCTTTTTTCTTCTCTTATTTTATCAAATATACACATTTTATTAGCTCTTTTTGATACTCAGACATAAAACATAACCAATATAGTCACTCTTTTTTCCTCAGATTGGCACAAAAAGGCATAAAAACACAGATTTCAGAAGTAAGGAAGTAAACTCAGGCCATGTAAAGATTAATTTGCAAAATGGAAATATCGTCACAATGGATATTACGTGGCCCGAGTTTACTTCCCCCCTTCTTTGACAAACAATACAATAAACACTTTTGAAACACAGAGGTAGGTCTAAAAATAATCCGCACTTCTTCAACGTGAGATCTTTTCGAAAAGTTGTAAACAGGACAGAAGCGCGGACCTATCACTCTATATACATGAAATGACACTTTGTACAGTGATTGAAATTGCACTTGAGAACGACACTAAAGCATCTGCACGATTTAAAGTGCGCGTGACAGGTTTATATATGTTTCTAAAGTCCTCAGTTCGATGGGAAAATGCCTGCGGTGATGATTAATTACAGTTTGACGCTAGTGATGTGGCAAAAAGTGTTCGATGTGGCCCTTGTTTACAGCAGTGGCTTTGAGAAATGTTTGTAAAGTAATGATGTCAAACCGGAGAAAACTAGTTAAAACAGCAACATCTTAATACGTTTGTTAAGCTTCCGGGTACTAGCCGACCAGCAAATATACAAGAAAAAAACATAAAAAACTCCATTCCATATTTCTGAAACTTAACGGAGAGTTCCTGAACCTACTTATTTCTCAGACTCATTAGCCAAAAAGGCCACACCTACCAAAAAAGTAATATTTACTAAAATCGCTACTTCCAGGGTTAGTGTAGCGGCTGCGCCGTTAGTATTTATCTCCGCTAACCCGGATGTAGCCTGCTGATTTTAGTAAGTATTACTTTTAGAGCAGTAGGTTCAATATTTTTGATTCAGTAACTCTCTGTTGAGTTTCAGAAATATTGATTGAGGTATTAAAGAGTTTTTTGTAGTTTCTCGCACATCTCAGGACCAGGAAGTAGAGCTGTGACGTCACCACTTAACAAACGTAATGGCTCCTCTTTGCTGCCATTAGCAACAGCTAGCTGCTAGAGGAGCAACAGCTAGCTGCTAAAGGGGAAAATAACTACTCTTCCACTTTCTTCTTTTGAATTAATGTTGTATTTGCTGCTAAATAAAGATACAGCGACGTTGAGGGGGGAGAACTTGTTCAACAGCCCATAAATACATAAATGCTAACCATGATGCTAACGCTAGCCTCATGCTAACCGCTAGCTTTGAGTTTTTTCACTTCTACAGGAATGAAAATGAGGCCAGAATGAGACTAAACAGCTGTGCTTCAATCGAATGGACTTGATTTGAACAAAGCTTTATTTGTGTGTGTTAAATATGCTCATAGTCTGTCAGAAAACGGCTAAAAAGTACTTGGGAAAATTGTGATTTTCCGTAACAAACGTCCTTGCCCCTCGTCTAGGCCACACCCCTTACATCTATGCTGTTCCATTACCCAAAAATGATATATTTAAGAAAAAAATGTAGAAATATTTAATCTCTTAATATTTGCAAACGTTCCAGCAAACACAGGCGCAAGAGAAAATTTGAATATTTAAACGCAAAGTGGATACAACGGGCAACTTCTGCACAAAACTACATTATCAGGCAAAGCTGCATTTCAATGTCTTTGGAACCAACATTTCTCGACAATCTTGTGCAGTAAAAAAGTTCAGAAATGCCATTGCTTTCCAAGAAATTTAGATATAATGCCAGCTGTAATCCTATTTAATATTTTTAAAGTGCATTTTGGGACAATCCATTGTATGATTTCAGTCTAACCAGTCTTATGCAGGTAGTATTCTTAGTTGTCGATACATTGGCAGATTAAACAGAAAATGAACTTCTCTGTATATTGTCCCTCTGCCCTGTATCTCACCTGACCTCAGTGTTTACCGGTGTGGAAAACCCGCCTCATTTGGAAACCTGACTCACCGGTATCAATCATTCAGGATTCTGGGCTAGACCTGGCCCTAACAAGCTCCCTGCGGATTCTCAAACAGGCTGAGCTTTGTCTTGAGGGCAAAGCTGAAAGGGTCGACCCAGACCCGAGAACACGTAGAGTTTTTTCCGAAAAGATTTGGTGCAAGTCACTAGTTTTCTCTCGGTTCGTTGCTACAGGGGAAAAAAGCTGCGCCTTGTTGGACATGTGCAAAAATACATTACTGCAATCAATTATTTTCACCCTAATGTGATAAAAGGACACTATATGTAGCTTTTTCCTTGTATCTGTGTTCTGTTTATGGCAGACAATTGTGCTTTAAATAATAATAATACAGTACAAATCAATAAATAACATAGAAGCGCCCAAAGAGGGTCCCTTAAGAGTTCAAAGGATTGTCTGCGTTCATTGATTTGTGAACAGACTACACTGCCAGTCGTCGTTGGTGTGAAGCGCTCGACTAAACAGAATGATCAATCCTTTGGCAGATGAACTGTTTACACACACAGCCTGTGTACAGAGACGTCTGGGACCCGTCGATATCGCTGCCTGTTCCAAAAGAGCGTCCCGTCCATATTAAAACAAGCATGTGAGACTGATAAACAACGCTCCACTCCAGAACCAGTAAAGCACTAAACACAAAAGTTTGCCCTGAATGATACGTGATGCTTGAGAGAGTCTTCCGCATTACCATTCTGCACCAAATTTGTGGGAGAAATGATTTGCCTTAAGAAAATCCGAGTCCCAGACGCTTTTGAGTAGTAAGTACAGTGTCACCAGGCTACTGTTTGACAAGATATTTGAATCTATAGTTTTCCATCTGCCAAAGAAAAAAGCCATGACTAAATCTCTAAAATTCTGTTCAACCAACAGTAGACTTGTTGCCAGAAATTACCTTTCTCTATTTTGCAAAGCTTCTATCCTCCGTTGCCTTGCCTCGCTGACCTTTTACTCAAAAGGGGACAGAAATCCATTCATTGAAGTGTGCGGTAAAAACGTTGTGTTGGAAATGTCCTTGGTTGGTTCAGTCTGAATTCACAAGCAAAGCAACAAAAATGTCAGTATTTGACACATTTGCTGCAAAAAAATATATTGTTTGTTAAGTATTTTATCCATCAAGTCAAATGTACATCCAGCTTGATCGCTTTATCCCTCAAAAATGTCTCTTAATAAATAGTCCAAAAATGACACAGTGTTTGAGTGGCACAGATTTTTCAGCCCCATCTTTGTTAGTCAAATGGCAGCTGTGGCTATAAAAAAAAAGAGAATGCCTTTCAGTTGATGAATAATGACCTGGTGTCGGGCTTTGAGAAGCTTGTCAAGTTTGTAAAGCGCCCTTTTTTGGTTATGATAAACTTTCGGGATCCCAAAATGTAAAAAGATTCTGAATTGCATGCCTGCAGTACCCTATTTGTCCACTCGTGGGAAAAGCTGGGTTCTCTGGTTGCAGTACCACATTTGTCCACTGGTTGGAAAAGCTGGGTTCACTGGTTGCAGTACCACATTTGTCCACTGGTTAGAAAAGCTGGGTTCACTGGTTGCAGTACCACATTTGTCCACTAGTCAGAAAAGCTAGGTTCTCTGGTTGCAGTACCACATTTGTCCACTAGTCAGAAAAGCTGGGTTCTCTGGTTGCAGTACCACATTTGTCCACTAGTCAGAAAAGCTGGGTTCACTGGTTGCAGTACCACATTTGTCCACTAGTCGGAAATGCTAGGTTCTCTGGTTGCAGTACCACATTTATCCACTAGTCGGAAAAGCTAGGTTCTCAGGTTGCAGTACCACATTTGTCCACTAGTCATAAAAGCTGGGTTCTCTGGTTGCAGTTTCCTATTTGTCCACTAGTCATAAAAGCTGGGTTATCTGGTTGCAGTACCACATTTGTCCACTAGTCATAAAAGCTGGGTTCTCTGGTTGCAGTACCACATTTGTCCACCAGTCGGAAAAGCTAGGTTCTCTGGTTGCAGTACCACATTTGTCCACTAGTCAGAAAAGCTGGGTTCTCTGGTTGCAGTACCACATTTGTCCACTAGTCATAAAAGCTAGGTTCTCTGGTTGCAGTACCACATTTGTCCACTAGTCATAAAAGCTGGGTTCACTGGTTGCAGTACCACATTTGTCCACTAGTCATAAAAGCTGGGTTCACTGGTTGCAGTACCACATTTGTCCACTAGTCAGAAAAGCTGGGTTCATTGGTTGCAGTACCATATTTGTCCACTAGTCAGAAAAGCTGGGTTCATTGGTTGCAGTACCACATTTGTCCACTAGTCATAAAAACTAGGTTCTCTGGTTGCAGTACAACATTTGTCCACTAGTCGGAAAAGCTGGGTTCACTGGTTGCAGTACCACATTTGTCCACTAGTGGGAAAAGCTGGGAACTGGTTGCAGTACCACATTTGTCCACTGGTTGGAAAAGCTGGGAACTGGTTGCAGTATCACATTTGTCCACTGGTTAGAAAAGCTGGGAACTGGTTGCAGTACCACATTTGTCCACTGGTTAGAAAATCTGGGTTCTCTGGTTGCAGTACCACATTTGTCCACCAGTCCCGTAATTATATGCACAAGAAAGCGTGAGAGCAGCAGAAAATCTCCTTGAACGTCTTCCGCATCTCCTGGCTGCGAAAGGCGTAGATGATCGGGTCAATCACCGAGTTGCACATGATCAAGATGAGATACATGTTGAAGTGGGACATAAAACATGTGCAATAGGGGTTCCTGGGGCACGTTATCATCAAGATCAGGTGGAGGAAAAACGGCGCCCAGCACACGACGAACACTCCCAGCAGGATCGTCAGCGTGATGGCGCCCTTCATGTTGGCGCGCTGCTGGATGGGCGCGTTCCCCGGCAGCGCCGCGATGCGCTTCATGTGCAGCCTCGCCAGCAGGAACATGTGCACGTAGAGCGACGCCATCAGCACCAGCATCGTGAAGAACATGGTGATGAGGCAGATTAGGACCGTGGTGCTTTCCGAGTAGATGATGAACAAGATCCCGGAGATGGTGCAGACGGACCAGATGGCGCTGATCACGAGCATGGCCCGGCGCAGCGTGACGATGTTGTGGTACCGCAGCGCGTAGAAGATCGTGATGTAGCGGTCGACGGCGATGGCGAGGAGGCTGCAGATGGAGGCCAGGAGGGAGCTGCAGATCAGCGAATCGAAGACATTGTCCATGCTCCTGATGAGCGTCACGGGGATGGTGATGGTGCCGCCGTTGATCAGCGCGATCACGATGGTCTCCGAGGCGTTGGAGACGCTGACTAGCATGTCCGCCACGGCCAGGCTGCAGATGAAGAAGTACATCGGCGAGTGGAGGTTCTTGTTTTTCACGATCGCCGCCACGACTAAGATGTTCTCCAGCAAGCTGATGATGCCCAGGGTGAGGAAAACTTCGGTGGAGATCAGGAGCTGTTCGTAGCATCCCGCAGAAGCGTCTTTTTCGTCCGACAAGTCCTTGTCCGGCGGGAAACTGTGGGCGTCGCTCGCGTTGCCGCCGTAACCGTGAGTCAACGGGTGCCGATGTGTTCCATTCATAATGCCGTGGGTAAGATTCACAAGTTTAAAATAGACACATCATGGTTAATTGAGTCTTTTTTGGATAGCATGTTCATTTCGTTCTGTTTTTTTCTTTCTCCAGACCCTACGTTAGAGACTGGACTGGTCTGGATTCGTACTGGCTTGGGGCGCTCTTTGCAGGTAGTTGTGGGAATCAAACAGTAACAGAAACAGCTTTCACTGGCTGTTTTTGGTGAGGGACCCAGATCAAAACACTGTTAAGGGCTGCAAAAAGGAGATTTTGCACATCTCCTCAAAGTTGTCCACTCAGCTGCCTAAAAATTACGGTTCAAAGCATTTCTTTGAAAACTTTCAGTTTTTGCCTTAGCCATAGCTATAAATGAGTTGCCAGAGAAGTGCTCGGTGCTCACAAAGTCTATATTGCACACAAGGAGCTCTTTCAATAATCCAGTCACGCTCCTCGCTATGTCAATTGCAAAGTCATGCAGTAATTGCCACTCATTTCGAAAAGCACATCCGAGGTCAGTGATGAGTGTAGTAGTGGTCGCAGCGCCGTAGCTCACATGAATAAAATTGTCTCAAATTAGCGGCAGAGTCAATCAGTAGAGAGGGTTCAATAGACAATGGTTTTCGATGGTCCTTATGCGCGGGATGGCACTTCTACTGGAGAGGCTTTAGTTTCAGTTCATTCACATTCCATGTTTGTATGTCAGTCTACGACAAACCTGAGGTGATTACGCAGTCTTTGTTAGTTCATCATCTTTGCGATTTCAAAGTTACATGCAGTTTAGGTGAACTGCAAGTGTTCTTCGGATGAGTTCGATATAGCTTTTTCTTTTACATGTGCAGGATTTTACACGCTGAACCCTTGAGTCCACATCCAAAGGAGTCTCTTCATAAAGTATTCTCAAGATGGATGAACTTATATTTTCTTTGAGCAATGCAATCCAGTGTTGTCCTTGATCTTTCGATTTAAAAAGTAGCAACAAATTGTAGACTTCGACGGATGTTTTTCGAAGCTTCCGATACTTGCTCCTCTGACAAATCTGTTTCACAAGTTATCCGTGATGCTTTCCTTTCTTGGGAAAAGATACTCGTAACAAATCCTTGCATAAATTTCAATAGTTCCAGCAAAAGTTAGAAGCTCTCCAGGTGCTGTTTTACGAATGTGTTTTAGAGAAAGATTTGTCCACTTGCACTGACCAATTTCTCAGTCCAGTCTTCAAAATGATGAGGGAAATTGTTGTGAAAATCAGCAGCAGCAGGAGTTGCAGTAATCCAGGCAGTGACAGTGTAAGCCCAAGCGCAGGTCGTTGGATTTGGAAAGGGCTACATGGCGGTGGCTTCTGGTCTCGCCTCTGTCTGTTTAGAGAGCGCACTCTGTAGTGAGACCAGCGCTGAGGGCTGGCTCTGATATCAGGGAGAAAGTGAGAGGAGGAGGAGGAGGAGGAGAGAGAACGAGAGGGCAGGGGTGTGTGTGTGAGGAGGTGGAGTCTGATTCACACAGAAAATGAATGGGAGACCGTGGGAAAGAGATGCTGCTAAAATTAGCGTCCCTCTCTCGGAATGAGCAGGAGACGGAATTTGTGAGCCATGAGGGAGATCCAAAAGTACAAATGTTGAACTTGATTTTATAGAGCAGGGGAAGGCAAGTTTTCTTGGTGGAGGAACGATTTTCTTTATTTTCAAAAGGCCGAGGGCTAGTTGTACATCATAAATGACTTAAGTGGGTGTTCGGCTAAGAAATATAAAGGAATTGACTGTATGTTCCTCTTGCCCTCCACTTTTTCTCCCATTTTCTCAGTTTGGCTTTACCCAAACCTTATAGCTTCTGGAGCTTACAGCCTATAGGCAAGGCCAGCCTCATTTAAAAAAGCTAAGACCTACAAAACTGATTAGAACGTTTTTGTCGCGTTGCCACTAGTTTTTTCTTTGCATTTTTGTCACTTATTTGTTTGCGTTTTACTCCTCATTTTCATTACTGTATCAACACTTGGTTCCGGTGGGGGTTTAGAGATTAACAGGCCTTTGATCTCTGATTTCTGTAATAATATTTCTCAAAATCATCTAGAGCAGGGGTTCCCAAACTGTGGTACGACATTTTGAAGGAAAGAGTCTTATAATTCAGACGTGGATGTGCTAGTTCTGGACCTAAATGTGTCCGATCCAGAAGCGAACCTCAAGAGCCGCTTAGGACCCGAGTGTAGAACTCTGTGGAGGCCGAGAGCGAGGCTGAGTCAGCCCTTTGACGTGAACAGCGCCAGTGTTTGATCAAGTAGCAATTTCTGTAATATCGGTCATAAAGAGAGAGGAGCCTGTGCGCCGTCAGACTGATGGTGACTTCGATTTACAACAGGAGTTTTCCTCTCATTCTGATGCGAGGAAGGAGAAACGTCTGTGGTCATCGCCTCCTCTGCCACTAAACCCGTGGCTTTGTATCTGACACACACACTTAAATTAACGTGCAAAGCTGGTAATATCCTGCGGGGAAAAAAAATTGACTGTGGAAAACCTGCTTGAGTTCACTGTGATGATGTTTTATTGGTTTATTTGCTAGGGACAGTGCAAGTTAATGAACAAGCCATACCGGATTGCAACTTTGGGCCAATTTCCATCCGTCGTCCCCCATGTGCACTCTCAAACACACTCTCATTCATCCTGGCCTATTGTACATGTTTTTAGTAGTCGGAGAAACCAGAGTACCCAGAGGAAACCTACGCAGACACGAGGAGAACAGACAAACTCCACACAGAAAGGCCCCATCCATGGTGGGAATCGAACCCGGACCTTCTAGCTATGAAGCACAAGCACTAACCGCTGTACTAGCGTGCCGCCCTGGAGGAAATAAATACAATATTACATGTGATATTCACAGTGTTTTCAGTTGCGTTAAAGTAGGGGGTACATGACTCATCACCCAAAGCTTCAGGGGGTACCCGGCTTCAAAAAGTTTGGGAACCACTGATCTAGAGGGTCAGAGCTTTTAGTGGAGGGCCGGATTTGGCCCCCTGGCCTGACGTTGCCTACCCCTGATAGACGGTGTGTATCCTTTAGAAAGAGTGAAGCCCCTCTTCTCAATACAAGCATCAGGACTTCAAGGTGTTATTTGTACAACCATCTCTGCAGCACTCTACCATAAAGGCCTGAGAGGTGGAGTGCTGCGTCACTCTGTAAGTTTCTCTCAAGGCTGGAGCTCTATCACAAAGACCATCGGGTTCTTGGTGAGGCCTGTTCTCTCCCGATTGCTCAGTTTGGATGGACGTCCAGCTTTAGGAAGAGTCCTGGTGGTTCTGAACTTCTTTCATGTACGAATGGCCGCTTGAATTTTTGCGTCCCCTTCCCCAGATCTGTGCCTCGATACAAACCTGTTTCGGAATTCTACAGACACTTCAGAGCTTAGTCTCTGCTCTGACCTGCTCTGTCAGCTGTGGGACTTAATAGAGATCGGTGTGTCTTTCCAAACCAAGTCCAATCCATTTAATTTACCACAGGTGGACTCTGGTCAAGTCGTAGAAACATCTCAAGGACAAACACCAGGAAAAGGAGCTCAGGTTTGAGTGTCAGAGCTAAGGGTGTGATTATATATATGCAAAATTTCACAGTTTTTTTTTAAAAGCATTTGCAAAACATTTTAACCTCTTAACCCCCACCTTAACCAAGTGCATTTTCTCCAGTTACCTACAAAACTCATTTAAACAAATCTTTTTCCTTCTGCTTTTGTCGCATTGTCGTCACTTTTTTGACATTTTGTTCCGAGATGTTTCTTACACAATTCAGTACATTTTGTCTTTTTTTCAGGTTGTTTTATTTGCCAATGGGTGCGAAAATTGCATTGATGCTTGATATTTGTTTTTTGTAGTGTGATTGAGTGAGTGGTTGATGGTGGTCAGGGGTGCAGATCGGCAGCCTCGCTTCCGTCAGTCTACCCCAGGGCAGATGTGGTCGTACACTATCACCACTGAGTCTGAAATGGATGGAGTGATGCGTGGTAGAAATCTTTGACGTCGTTCCTGAACAGAAAGCCACAGTTAAGACAAAGGCGCCTGTATACAAACTCCCCCACTCTGTTTACTTCACTTCTTTGAGTCATCGGTTATTGCTTCTGTCTGTCCCTGGGGCTCGTGCTACACACCGCACAGAGCTGCTCTCTCAAACCACGGCCAATAAACAAGCTTCCTCTTCCATTATTTACTTATCGAGTGTTATACCCACACAGTAGTCGAGAGTATCCTTCACGATCATTTCTTTATCCGTCTCCTGGGAGTTCTGCTGCTACTGTAGCCTCGGCAATAACGTGCAGAGTGAAGGCAGGACGCAGGCCAAAGCATTTTCGTTAATTAACAGGAAAATAAAAGCCATTGCTGAAGCGCGTGTAATGTCCCTGCTGCTATAAGAGCCGTCTCCTGGGATCGAGGCGTAACGTGATGTGAATGCTGGAGTAATCAATGGTTAATCAATAGCTGCTTCCACCACAAAGTCTTGCTAATAGGCGGGAGTAACTTTTTTCTTTCTCAGGCCGTTTAGTTGGGACCTTTAGTTTCAGCCCCATTCGGTCCCAGGACACCAAAACTATTTTTTTCTCCCATCCAAACCTCAGACAGATTGTTTTTTGTCTACAGTATACTGTGTCGTAGCAGTCCTGGCATGAAGAGGGATTTGGCAGAGATGTTTGTGTCTGTGTGTTTGTGCTTTGAAATATCAGACCATTTATTAGCGAACGTCTCAAAAAAAATGCAATTTGCAATGTCAAATTACCCTCACAAACTGCATCACTGTGACATGATGATGTGAAATTGCAATCTCAATTGTAAATAGAAAACTTCTCTTATTCATCAGCATCAATCTATGACCAAGCTGGCCTCTGTGTCTCAAATGGACCACCTGCGAGATCAGGAAACAGGTTCCATAGCAACGCTTCATAGACGGGGGCGTGGCCTAACCGAGGGGGAAGAAAGCCTTTCATGGAGTTGTTTACAAGCGCGAGTTTCCCGGTTATTATGTTTTGTCTTTTGCCGTATTAAAACAGTTTCCCGATTATAAAAAAAAACAGAAAATAGCAGTTTCCCGGTTTCGAGAAACACAGATTTTCTGGCTGTGATTTTCCGACAGTAACCAGGATAAAACAGCATGTTTACGCTATTTTCCGGTTTTAACCCCTTAACTCCCACCAAAAACCGAGCACATTTTCTCCAGCTTTACCCCAATCCAAAAGCTTCTGGAAAAAAGGTGTGAAAATAGCAACAAAGCTGAGACGAAAACAAGGATGAAAATGTGAAAAAAGTGAGAAAAAATGGACGAAAAAGTGACAAAAAAAGGAACAAAAAAATTACAAAAAAATGACAAAAATGGACAAAAAATTGAGAAAAAAGTGAGAAAAAATTTACAAAAAATTTAGAAAATATGGTCGAAAAAGTGATACGAATTTGACAAAAAAAAGCGATAATTTGACAAAAAAGTGACGAAAAAGTGAGAAAAAATGGACGAAAAAGTGACAAAAAAAGTGACAAAAAATGTACAAAAAAATTACAAAAATTGACGAAAAATTGACAAAAAAGTGAGAACATTTTTACAAAAGATTTAGAAAATATGGTCGAAAAAGTGATACGAATTTGACCAAAAAATGCGAAAAATTTTACGAAAAAGTGACAAAAAAGTCACGAAAATTTGACAAAAATGAGATGCCTGCCCAACAAAAAAAGTGATGAAAAAAATCTGATGATGTGAGGAAAAAGATCAATTTAGCTTTCAAATGAGGTGTTGCACTGGCCTACAGGATTTGGGTAACGCTGAACTGGAGAAAATGCTCTCGGTTCAGGTGGGAGTTAAGAGATTAAAGGAACAGGTCACCATTTTTCCATAGTGAGATATTCTTACCTGAGTTTAGACGAGTTGATACGTACCTGTCTGTTCTTTGTGCCCGTGGACGAGCTTGGCCACTTCCAACTTCACTCCGTTTGGAGCTATAGGAATACATTGGGAGAGGCCAAATGCTAACAACATCTTTGGTCGTTTTGCGAGACTGAGGGCACACACAAAGATCAGACAGGTACGCATCAACTCGTCTAAGCTCAGGCAAGAACATATCTCAGTGTGGTGGCCTATTCCTTTAAAGAACTTCCCATTCCTTGCACATTAATAAGGAGATCAGCACCGCTCTCTCCCACCAGCCCCGGCTTCAAACCTTCTCCCAGTGCTCCCTGGTCCACCTCGGTGACAAAGACAAACCCAGGACAAGAAAAGGGAGCGAAGGATCCACAACACTGGAAATCACAGTGTGGGCTGTAAAGCTACCGTTACTACCACGGTTGGCACAGCAACAGTTTAAAATGGTTTGCCTTTTTCTTTGTCACTTTCTGTCAGTGTCCAATAAGGAAGTGAAACTACACTAAAGAAAACTGCTTAAAAGTTTTAGCAAAATCTTAAATATTATTGTGGCAACTATGTTTTAGCAAAAAACTGAGTCTAATGTGTCATATGCACTTTCATTATTTTCCAATATGGTATTTGGTTTACAATATCGATACCTGAACAATCTAAAATCATCATTTAGAACCAGAAAACAGAGCAATAATGGTGATATATTCCACAAAGGACAATGTATTTTGAATTTGTTTGATTTATTTGAACTGAAGCAACCAAGTAACTTCCTTTCATGCTGTCCATGAACCAAGGCATCAACACTTGGAACTAAAGATACTATAGTATTTATTTTTTTCACAGGAAGTAAGGTCTGAGAGAAAAAAAATATGAAGTACATGATGTAACCTGCAAATGTTAGTGGTTTTGGACGAAAGGAAGTCCATTAAAGGAAGATTTCACTCGAAGAAGATTTTTCCTCCTAAAGCAGCTTAGCTTTAGGCTGTGGGTGAGAGAGCTTTACCTAATGTCCTGTTGACGTTTTGAGCCTTGTCTTAAATGTATTGACTGTGTCTGTTTCTTTAACATGAGCAGGAAGTTGATTCCATTAAATTGGAGCTTGACAGTGAAAGGCTCTAACTTTGGAGACTCGAGGAGCCACTAGTCCCTGCGTTTCGAGAGTGAAGTGCTCTGTTTGTCTAAGAAACTATAGCATGTCATGGCCACAAAGAGCAGGATTTTACATTTGTTTCCAAAGTCTGAAATCTGGGCCACTCTCCCTCAGCAACTCACACGCGACAGGAGGCGTATACACCTGTGTCCTTGGTCGCTCAGAATGAAACACGGGGTTGAGAGAAAAGCTCAGCAGATGCGAGATAAATTGGAAAGCCACGTCAGCTCTGCACAGTGTGAAGGCCACTTTAACAAAGACATTTTCCAGCGAGATCTAGTTTTTCTTTCATACTCTGCGTACACACAAGGGAGACAATGATAATTGCCTAAAAAGTGCTCAGTTTCAGACAGTTGATGCTGATTTTGATTAGGCTCGGGCTGTCTTGAAATAAGAGCCAGTGGAACGAGCATAATTTTGATTAAAATTCGAATAAGATAGTCCGAATCTGCTCTAAAATCAGCTCAAACCACAATATTTCAAGCACTTTTTCATCAAGGACAAGATCACATTTTTCCTCAGTGCCCTCCTCGCCCCAAGTTCAGGAGAAGATGATGGCTTGAGAACCTTACGATGTTTTTTCTGACCAAACAATGAGAAAACTGCGTGTGCCTGAGTGAAGAAAGTCAGCAGAGCCTGTCAGTAAGTCCATAACTCCATTGCTCTGTTTGCAATAAAAGGTTTTTTCCTCCTGATCTCGCCTTGTTTCGAAGCCTTGAGCGGCTCGACGTCAGCAGACTGTAAGAGCTTAAGCACGCTGATAATAATGAGCTGCTCTTGTCATCTTTACCTTGAGCGATGCGCTTTAGGTCACTTTCGCCGAACTTCGAATAAGTGCTGTACAAATACGACTCCCTCCCCCTTCTCCTCACTGCGTTTCTATGGCGACGCAGAGCACCTGAGAAGGGAAAAAGAAATCCAACTCCAGCCACGACGCCGGCCGAAAATCAATGCCTGCAAAGTCATTAAGAGTAAGTTAGTGGGCGCTGCTTACCTTTATCGGCAGATCAGCAAACCGTCACGCTCGGCGCCTCCGTGGGGGAAAAGTTCACGAAGAGGAGATACTACAGTCCTGGAAATGAGTCACACTGCAAAAAGTTATGAACTAGATTAGTTTGAAAGTCTCAATTTGAGCACATTAATCCAAGTGTGAGTTGTTTTGATTTAGTTGGGCATTTGACCCAGATTATTTCACTTGTTCTGAGATGTTTCTGACAATCCATTTTGGCACTTTCCTTTGCCATTGGAGAAGAAGATTGAGGTTACCCCATTGGCTGTTCTTATTTTAGGCTAAATGACCTTAGAACTATTCTGAAACGTCATCAAACAAGCAAAGTAATCTTGGTCAGGTCAGGAAAAAAGAGGTCAAAACAAGAAGAAAGCTTCTTAATCTCAGTGGGACTTTCCTGGTTAAATAAAGGTCAAATTTAAGCCTATGCTTGATATACTGATAGACAGAAGTGAGGCAGGTGATTTTGAACTAGCATTCACCCTTAATGTCTTTTATTTTAAGTGACAAAATCTAAATAATGGATGGAGTCAGGTTTAAAATTATGGTTTTAAAATATTGATATCTTAAGTTTAGTTGATTCGTTTTACTGTAAGTGGAAAAGAACCTGCAAAATGTTGTTTTGTGGGTTTTTTGTGGATTAAGAAATGAAAGATCCCTTTGAAAAAAACCTTAAAAATACAAAGTCTAAGCCTGGAACGTGTGGAGTCTGTAGGAGCTGCTGAAGTGAGACATCTGCACATGCGCCCTGTGTATATTTCTCTTTAGCCGCTGTTGTCTCCCACAAAGGAAATGACCATATTTGGATAACAGCGTCACCTCAGTCGCCTTTCGTACCACACGTGGACACCAAACATGTCCGTCTTTGTGAATTAATCAGCGTGGGAAACCGGACGTCTTGTCTATTACAGTTTTGTTTCTTATAGTAAGACAGAAGGTTTAGTTTACCTGCTTGACTAGTTTCGATCTGTGATCTTCCTCAGAAGCGACACCTGGTGGTGGAGGTGCCGTGACGTAGGCAGCTTACATGGATTTTTCAGTCAGTCGGGGGAGCTTACGCCCCCTACTGACTGGCGCCTTCTCCAGGACGGCATCCCAGGTGTGGGATAAGGTGTACGCTCCCTCGTCCCGGTTCATAGATGTTGATGTTTCCTGATCTCCATGGCTTCTCTGATCCAGCGGTGGTACTTGTTACTTTCGGCACGGATGACCCTGGCATTGTCCCAGTTCATGATGTGGTTTTCCCTCTTACGGTGGTCTGATATGGCTGATTTGAGATTTTCTTGCATTGCTTGTTCTTTTATTGCTCTTGTTTGTCTGTTGGCTGTCTCCTTTTCACATTCCTTCTGGTGTTCTTTCTTTCGTGTGCTGAATGATCGCCCCGTCTCCCCCACATATGTTTTATTGCATGATAGGCATGGGATTTCGTAAATTAAATCGCATTTCCGGTCCTGATGGATGGTGTCTTTGGGTCTGACTAACAACTGTCTGAGTTTGGAGAGTGGTTTGACTGCAGTGTTTATGTTGTGTTTCCTCATGGCCCTATGTATGCGCTCTGTGACCCCTCCCTGATGTATGGGTCGTCTGGGTATTGTCGTCTTGCGCTTTGGTTTTTGTCACTCCAACATGGCCGCGCTCCGTCGTCTTTCCCGCGCTTTATTCATTCACAAATACTGACATGTTTGGCATCCACGTGTAGCACGAAAGGCGACCGACAAAGCTCTGTAACCCAAATATGGTCATTTCCTTTTGTGGGAGACGCAGATTTTCACAAACCTTTATAGGACAAGTTTTCTCAAAGGTTTTTATTCCACTCTTGCAACATCCACACTTTACAGGCTTGGACTGTAAAACTAGAATAAGAGGCTGAAGGTTTTCTCACAGCGATTTTCAATATCTAATTATTCCAAGCCTGATTTATTGAGCTTTGAACCCCAAAAAACCAAAGATAAGTGGAGGCAATTTGGCCATTTTCACTCATGAACTTAAACCATTATTTCTCGTAATCAAGCCAGTAATATACAGCAAAAGTTTCCCATTGAAATCTCCAAACTGGATTTGTTTCCCTTTTCACCTTCAGACTGTGCTGTTTCTTTGCCGTGACTCACAAAGGGCTTTGAAAGTGAAGTCGCCGCAGTCAATGTTACGAAGAATTTCTATCACCAAAGGACCCGACCGAGGAGGTGGAGGAGGAGGAGGTTCAGGTCAATGACGAACCGAAGTCCAAACTAAGTCCAAACTAAATGATCAATAAAAAGAAAATGTTCCCTTCGATAATAGTCGAGCGCTCTCTCCTTCACACTCCTCAGTCATCTCTGATCAGTTCAAATCATTAGCTTGATAATGCCATGGGTGAAAAGTTACAAAACAAAGTCCAACATGGGTCTGGTCTTTGGAGAGACAGGAACTTTTTCAATAAAGTTGTCCATCCATCAGCATTTCATTATTCCATGTATCTACCAGTGTATTGAATCTACGTGGCCAAAACCCTGTCCCCTTTTTCTTTATGGTTTCTTCATGTTCTTTGAGACACAACTATTGAGTGCAACCTCTTCAAACTTTCACAAAACAGCAAACACTTGTAGTTCGTTTTGCTCAGTATTGTGGAGAATATAGTGTGTCTTTGCATAACATCTAGTCCCAGAACACTAAACGCAGCACAGCGGCAAAATGGGCCATCTCAGCATCAGAGAGGGCCCTGTTTGTCCATTTCCATTTGGGCTTTTCACTGCATTATTCTATGTATCTGCTTCCCCTGTGATCATCAAACAGGTGCGGTGCAGGACATCATAATAATCACTGAGGTTTTCATTCCACTCTCGCAACAACATCTCCACTTTCTCCTCCAGACTCCAAACAGGCTTGGACATGACTATTTTTATTTGAAGTTTTACAGATTTTCTTCCTTGACCAGGTCCTATATGATGCAAAATCGACTTTTTGGAGCTTTTAGTCATGTTGTTATGCTATTTCTTTATCAGAGTGTTTTTTTGGCTTCATTCACGCAGTTCTCAGCAATCCTCCTGAATCCTGCTCCGCCCTCTCCTGGAAAACCACTGACTTGTGACACGCTGACGTCAGATTGGGACAAGGAAGTGCTCGACGTCTGTAATCTAATAATGTGAGAAAGAAATTTAAAAAAGGGAGTCACGTTTGCACTGAAAGTTGTGAAGAAGGAGCTCTTTCTAACCTACTCTGGACACGCCTGTTCTTTTTCTTACCTCACGATAATATCACGGAGAAAAGCGCGCTTGACTGCGAGAGGACAGGACTTTATTCAACCTTCCTAAAGAAGAATCCACTGAATCCATCAGAGTCTGTACTGGATTTAACCAGAGCTAAATGTTGTTAATGCTGCAGCGTCTGCAGTGTTTACAACATACAGGCTAACGTTGCTAACTCGCGGCTAGCAGTTTTGGCCATTCTGACGCCATTTTATGCCCAGGGGTTTATTCATCTGAAAAACTAACCCAGCGACAAAAAAGTCCTCAGAAAATCCAAATTAAAGAGATACAGCATGTTTATATTGAGCCAAAATGAGCTGCAGCAGAATAATGAAAACGCTGTAGCTGCTCGCTAAGTTGCTACAAACACACGAGAAAATTTACACGGAGCTGAAGTAAAGACGAAAAGAGACCATTTAATTTATTTAATTGTTAAATAAAAACACATAAATGAATAAAGCACAGGCATTGGGGAGCGTTTGGACATGGGCTTTTCTGTCTATGATGGACAGTGCAATAAAAATGAAAAATTATATTGAATGAAAGTAAAATAAGCAAATAAATGGCATCAGTACAATTCTAATGTAACTGCTCTTAAATGTGTAGCCAACGTGAGTAAATTAACTAATTACAAACCAATCTGCTGTGAAAAAAAGTAAGAATGTTGAAGAAAATGCCTTGTAATCGTATCGGTATTCGGTATCGGCAAGTACTTAAAGTACTCGTACTCGTATTGGTTTTACAAAAAATTGGTATCGGTGCATCCCTAGTTTTTATATGAAAAAATAAACCGAAAAGCAATGCAATACATTTTTCTTTCATATTCATGTCTCTAACCTTCAGCAAAAGTTTCAAATTGCTATCGCTACATTTGTTTTTGCTCTCTTCACCTACAGAGTCATGCCTTCAATAAGAGAGTGGTGTTGATGAAGGAAAAGTGCTTTAGTTTGTTTGCTCTTTAAGGCGAGACACTGCAGGTGAATAGGGAAAAAATGTATATTTACAGATATCAATTTGAAACTTTTGCTGTCGATCACTGGCATAAATGTGAGAAAAAATGCATTGCAAGTTTTCTGTCATTTTATCTTTTCATATAAGAACAAGGTGTTTTATGCCTAAAAATGCCCCAAATTTCCCATCTTTTCGGCGACGAAATGTGAATAATGGATAGAGCTACATTCAAATTTATGGTTTCATTTTATTGATGAATGAGTTACCAAGACTTTTTCAGAGGGGATTTTGGATTTCTTGTTTAGTTTTAAAATAAGCTGTTTTTTAGTGGGGAAAAAAATGTATAAAAATGTAATTTTCGCCTTATTTTTTGACATTCAAAACTCAATAAATGGGGCTTAGGGATTAAATAATAAAAAATCCCTCTGAAAAAATCTTCCAAATATTGTTCAGTCCAAGGCTGGAAAATGTGAAGTCTTTCGGTCCGACTGACGTGGACATAGTGTCGCCACAATGACAGAAAAATGTGTTTTGAGAAAAAGGCCCTTGAAATTGTGTTCTCCCATATAAGTCTAGGGGGGAACATTGAATCAGTGCAATATTTAAACATGTTATTGTGAAGATTAGGCATATTCTCTGTTTCCGGGTGAAAGCTTGTATGTTCAGAGACCAATTTGGCCCAAAACCTGAAAACTGAAACAATTGAGTTTTGCCTGTAGTGTCTCCCCTTAAATAATTAAGAAAACCTTCACCACAGATGAGACAAAAAAATACATTCCACTTTTTGGATTTCATTCAACAGAGGAAGAAATGACATGCTGAGCTTCTATATGCAAGTTATTTCATAGTTTCAAAAGATTAAATGGTAAATGTTAAATGGACTCAACTTATAAAGCGCTTTTCTACCTTTATCAGGCCCAAAGCGCATTACAGTAAGGAACCAGTCACCCATTCGCTCTCTCATTCATACACCAGTGTACGCAGACACTTTTGCGGGAGCTGGGATTTGAACCCATGACCTTCCAATTACCTTTCCATTATCTTAAAGGTGCATTATGTAACTTTTTATTCTGGAAAAAAGTTGATATTTGTGGGTGTCTGACCTTGTAGTTACCCAGTTGTATGCGTGGTCCACATGGTGCCTTTACTTTCCATCATGGTGGTCTCTGGAACGCTCCAGGATCATTTGTTTTGTGGGTTTTCTGGTGGGCGGGTCCGTCAGTCATGAAAACCTTACAAATATCAACTTGTTTTTCACATAAATTGTTACATAATGCTGCTTTAAGATATAGATGGAGTTATAGCTCTCAAAACCGGCCAAAAAGCAGCTTTAAAGGGTAAGCTTAGTAGCGTTCATTGTGTCTGAAAAACGTACAGACTATCACTTTAAGTTGTACGAGTAACAAAGTGAGGAGAGGAGAGAGTGAAATTTAAAAATAAGCAATCTATCAAATTCCTCCCCTCTTTAACCAGAAAGCCCTTTAGTTTGCAAAATGAGGAGAGCAGTAACAGAATTTTCAAAAGTATATTATCAAGCTCCTCCCCGTCCCTCCTGATTGGACCTGACAGGCCGGTTCACAGGAATGGCTCGTCTTATTGGTCAACGTGGGAGGATACTAAACCCTGATTAGTTGCTGACATCCAGGAAGGATGGACCTTACAAAAATTATAAATATATGTTATCACTTACTTTACATCAAAATGCAAGACCAGGTGGTTGATTTAGCACATTTTATAACATTTGCAAATCATGTAGACTTCCAGGCTATCACTTTAAAGGTTCATTTAATCAGACACTAGGATTAGAGATGTTGCAGGCGGGATCTGCAGGCGGGTCAGAAGTATCACTGCTGTGTTCAGTGAAGTGTCACTTATCAGCTCTTCTTCTTATCAGTTGTTCTTCTCCTCAGCTCTTCCTGACAGGTCCATAAGACTTGGAAACGTTTCTAATGTCCCACACTGGAAAAAATGCTCTCTTATCTTGGATAAATGGCTTGAAATGTGCTTGAATTAAGACAATTAATGCTGGATTTTGAGCAGGTTTGGACTGTCTTGAAACAAGATCCCCAATGGAACAAATACTAATTTACTTAACTAATAAGACAAATTATTCTTCCATTAGCAATATGATAGTCCAAACATACTCAAAATCAAGACAAATTCCGATAATTGTAGCACTTTTAAGCCCGGTGGTAAGGGTGGTAAGGGGCGTGGCCAGTCTCATGGACCTTCCTGGCCACACCTCGGAAGGAAGAACAGAAGAAGAAGAAGAAGATCTTTATTTATATAGCGCCTTTCACAGACATATAGTCACAAAGCGCTTTACATGAGACAATTGTACATTCACTCCATACTCGGTGGTGTAAACTACGTTTGTAGCTTCAGTCAGAAGCGCTTTCACGACTACACACGTCTGCGCCAACGGACCCTCTGACCACCACCATACATTCACTCACACACATCATTCATCCTGGCCTATTGTGCATGTTTTTAGCGGTAGGGGAAACCGGAGTATCCGGAGGAAACCTAAGCAGACACGGGGAGAACATGCAAACTCCACACAGAAAGGCCCCGTCCAGGTGGGAATCGAACCCGGACCTTCTAGCTGTGAAGCGAGAGCACTAACCGCTGCGCTACCGTGCCGTCAACAGCTGAGAAGTGACCCCTCTCCGCACGCTGGTGATACTTCTGAGAACTGTACAGTACAGTAATGTAAAGGTAAAAGATTTCAACATCTCTAATCCTAGTGCCTGTCTAAAAGAACCTTGAAAGTTGTATCTTAAAAGTTTAGTTTGTAAAGTTGTAAAGCACGGCAATCATTTGAAAATACCAATTATTTTTAATGATAAAATGCCAGCACTTCTTGTCCCAAGTCGTCCAACAGGAACAAATGTGAAATTTCAACATGTTTTTTTGAAAAACACTGACCGTGGCTGCCCTTTATAATTCCCGCGACAGTAGACCAGAAAGGTTTGGCATTTTTGAGAAGTTTATTTATTTTGTGACCTTGGGCAAATCAAAATCATTAAAAATTCCCGTACAAAGTGCAAATTGAGGACAGCATTACCAGGTTCGAGCAGATCCTTTGCTGACTGGTCACGTTCAGTTGCTCGAGGCTTCTCCGAACGCTTTGGGAAATTAGTTGAAGTGAGATAGAGCAACCAATAAAAGCAAATACAGGTAAAATATCAATCGATCCATTCTCTTCCAGCTTGACCAGAAGAAGCGCAGAACTTTGCGGATGTCAATCACGCCGGCGCATACAGTGAGGGAGAAGCCAGTGTGCAGAATATGAAGGGATAATTACAGCAATTTGAGGAAGAAAGAGGTCAGTTTAACTATGAATCACTCTCTGTTTAATGTTCAGAACCTCCTGTGCGTCAGCGTTTGGCACAGGCGGCTTAGATAAATTAATCTAAGTCTAAATAAATGTAAGTCTCCTCCTCTTCCTACTGCTTTGAATTCTATTTAATTATTATTTACAATCGCACAAATGTAATCAGAATTCACCGGTCAAAAGAGCCAAATATATTAGCCTTGTTCTCATATTAATAATATTCTAATATTATTCAGTGGTGTAGCAAGGGTACCAAGGGGCCCCAAGCAAGAATGTCAGTAGGGGGCCCTCTGGTGGCTTCCCTGTTTATTGCGCACTGGAAGAGAGGACGCTATGTGAGCACGAGTTGGTCACCTGACAACTCCCATAATGCAGTTCTCTGCACAAGTTTTCATCAGAGCAGAAGGCTGAGGTTCTTTAGGTCATAATGAGTGTCACAATAAACTGGTTTCACTATTAGAAATATAATCTGGTAGAGACATAAGCAAGAAATGAGAGAAAAATGTGTCCACTGCTCATTATAAGTCAACATTACAGGGAACCATGACTCCCTAAAGCAGCAGGATGGGGATAAACAGCGCCAAAGCACATTAGTGGAGACATGGTGTAATTACAGTCCTAAAGTCAGTAGGAATACGAGCGATCGCGATGTCGTCACATCCGTTGGCCGTGGTTGGCATTTTACATTTTCATATTTGATAAACATTTTATTAAATCCTATAATCAGCAAAAACAATGTCCATAAACAGGGCATTGCTTCTCTTGCGTTGTAACAGATCTATCATTTTATAAAACAGAGTTAGAGGCCTGTATGCATCTGCTGCCTGCCAAACATCCGGCGAAAATTGTATTTATATAGCACCTTACAACAACACAAGGAAGACCAAAGTGCTTCACAGAAAGATAAAACAATATTAAAAAATCAATCAATCGAGAGTTTTGCCCTGACTGGACTCCCTCCTGACCCCAACAGTCCGATACACTATCGACGCCGCACCGATCCGTCTGTTGATCTCACGCTCCATCCTTCCCTCACTGAGAGCAAGCCCCGAGATACTTTAACTCCTCAATGACCTGGAGAGGGGAAGCCACCTTTTTCCAGTTGAGAACCATGGCCTCGGATTTGGAGGTGCTGCTTCCTCCACCTCCAGGACAAAAAAACAACAACTTAGCCTTAATTACATCAAACAGTGTTAAAACCATTAAAAAAAAGCCCCTTTTAAACGTAAAACCAGATCATACAAAAGTTAAAGTCTCCGGTGTGCCTCAGCTATCGTGAAAACCATGAAAGGTCAGACCAAAATCATGGCTTTTTTCAAAATGCTAAACAAGCTCAGACATTTTTAGGGTTTGTTCAACACATTGTGGAGTCACGTATAGGTGTAAAGTATGGACACAATACTATAAATTTACAGGTATGGGATTTAGAGCTACCCATTGGTAATGCGAAAATAATGAAAAACTTTACTAGTGCTTCAATTTTGAGAAAGATTTAAGACGTTGCACTCAAAAGTTATGGCTTGAAGAATGTCAAAAGTGCAAAATGGACATGAATAAAACATTGAGAGAAGGGGAAAGGGTTTTGGACACATCAAAATTCAGTGAACAGACAGATATGTGCCGCAATGAAGCGCTGCATTAAAAAAAATGGACCGGTTCTGAGAAAGATGTCTCTAAAATGCTGAAAATCACATGTGCAAAACAGCACTAACCTGTCGACTTGATCAATGGACTTCATTTCCTCCATATTCCCCGTCACTTTCATATCCGGCTGCAGAGGGAACGTTCTGTCATGAGGTTCACACATTTTAATAGTCTATGTTAAGTACCACAGTGTAGCTTTTGCATTACATGTGGTGATATAGTGAAATATAGACACGGCTTATGAATCACGTCGAAGGTGATTTTGGGGAAGGTCAGGTACAAGGTCTAATGAAGTATGTTTTTGCAATTTTCCAACCATGCTTTTGTGCAGAGACGGATCATTAGCATGTGTATCAGACAGAGCAGTTTGGTGGACGACAGGTCAGTGCATTGCTGGAAATAAACGAGGGCTTTCTACAGACAAGTAAACAGCAGCGCGACGAAGGGCAAAGGTTTTACTGTCAGAATCGGTTGTTTGCGATGTGCTGGCAGAGATTTTCATCCATAAGTCCAAACCTCCACCTACGCGCGTGTTTAAAGCAGTACTGAGTATCGTGTTTACCTTAATAAATCATTTCCGTAGTCCCTCTGGGGGTGATACAAGTGTTAATGGGATGATTGGGGGGTCTTTCATCTCCCCCTGGTGTCTCTGTCCAGAAAACCACAATTGCAACTTGACTGCCACCGGGTCGGAGGCCCCAATACACACTAATCAAGTCACGAAGAAGAAGCTAACAGGCTAACGGGCAAAGCTATCTGCGGGTTAGCGCCACTTAAACAGCATTTACAGCCAAGTTTGAGTGAAAAAAAATATTTCCATTGTGTAATTGGATGAACAATATCCCTCTGTCCCCTTGTCTGTTCTATCAGCGTAGTATTTACTCTCACGGACAATTAATAAGTAAAAAAAATCACAACATGTTTCGACACCGGCATTTGCGCTTATGGCCTCTAGGAGCAAGAGTTCCTTAGTACTGCTTTAAATACTTTTTATTATTTAAAAAAAAAATCTATTATAGTATAATAACTGCAACACTCGAAAGGCAGCTCTGATGAATAATACACCAAAATAGCATTGGCACTGTTACACCCAATGGCAGCTGGTTTGGTGGGTGTCAGCATTATCCGCCATTGCTGTCGTACATCCATATATGGGCGGCAAAGCAAGCTAGTTTTCCATCAGAAAGCTAGATATTGCACTGGGTTACTTACAATGAAAGAAACCAGGTTGTATACTAGTGAGGGCCGGACTTTGATTCACAGGCCGTTAGCATGAGAGCTAATGGCGTGGGCGTGGTTACGATATAACTACACGTCACACAAGGGCCGAGTCTACAGTGAAGATCCCGCCCTTATGCCCTTTTTAGGAACATGCTCTGTCACAGCTGGGTTCGAGGAGTCTGTAATTCCGCCATAGATTCCCTCTCGAACGTGGTTATTATGGCAAACGGGGGGGGGGGGGGGGGGGGGGGGGATTAAGCAGAAGCTGTATATTATTTATTATGTCTATGACAATGTAATATAAATATTCGTGAGGAGATAACATGGATGCAGAATCTTCTAGTTGGTATGTATATTGTGGGAGCCAGAGTATTGATACTGTAGGTAACAGCCCTTTTGTGTTAATGAGTGTGAATGAGAGTAAATGGGGGTGGAGGGAGGGAGGGAGGGTTTTGGGGTTGGTGCACTACCAGTATGTGTATCTTGTGCTTTTATGTTGAATGAATAATAATAATAAAAAAAGGACAAAGAAAAAAAAAGAATCTTCTAATTGGTTCTTGCGGGTCCTTGAAAACACTTTGAAAATACACTGCATTTGGATTTGCTTCTGCGATGAGGGTTGAGTGGAGGATTGAATCAGACAAATAATAGAGTTTGGGAATGTGACGTTATATCGCTAAGCATTATGGGATTAACAGCCATTGTAAACTAATGGTTAAGTTAAAATACTGGAGTTATTGTTCACATTAAAACACTTGGAGACCACAGTGTGTTAGATGTATTTACCAGCAGTATCTCAGCAGCTAACGGAGTCGTTCCACTGGTTTTTTCTCCACTTTTTATACTGTTTTTAGCTGATGTTAGTCTATGGAAATGTATGCTAACAGCTGCAAAGATGGCGGATCTCCATGGTAACTGTGGACATTCCCGAACTCTATAGAAATGGTTGTTGTAGCGCCCCTTTATCAACCACTATGGCTTTCCCACAGATACTGGTTGGTGCTACTGCCGGTTCGATGCCGTGCTGACTTGGTTTCCCACCAAAACGATAGGGGGGAGGAAGTATGTTATGAGAATCACAATTAATCTTTTCACTTTTAAGTCGTTTTCTGGTGGACTATATATATATTTATCACGTGCAAATAAAGTCAAGTCAAAATCGGGTCCACATGGACATTTTGCACAGCAGATTGACCATGTAGCTTGTGTTAGTATGTAGCATTAAGCTAACTTTAGTTTCACAGTTAGCATTCTCTGTTATATTTATGGGCTGTTGAACCACTTGGCTCCTCTCCCTGTCTCTGTATCTTTATTTAGTAGAAAAGTGTATTCAAGAGTAGTTTTTTCCCCCTCTTGGTCCTGACTGCTTCCTCTAGTTTTCTCACCTAAGAGCCCAAAGCAAGAAGACGGTCCGTTTCCTCCACAGAGACTGTTTAGGATTCTCCATTTCTCCCTTTTCCTTCAGATCCCTCCGCCCTCTGCGCTCTGCAGTTTCTCAGTGCCAGTGCATCATTTTCACTCCAGGTGCTGCTAAACATTCAAAGGGCCAATGAATGAAATTACACACATTGGCTGATAATGTGGGGCTTGAAAGCAGCTTCTGAAAGTTGTTGCCATTCGAAGAAATCAAAGTTGTTTTGTTGTAGACCACAGAGCAGCTCTCACAGCACAAACATCAATTGGTTTCTTTGGGAAATGTCTCCTTTTGAAGAGAATAGATAAATAGAACAGAACTGGAATTAGCTAGAAGTTTGTTTACCAGAAAGTTTTCTCAAAAATAGTATGGTACAGGACAATGATTTGCTGTGACCAAGCACCACATGTATTGGAAAGGTTGTTTATAAGTTTTAATAATAATAAAGTTCATGTTCATAGTTCCAAGTGTGTGTAGAGTGGGTTAAGTGAGTAAATCGTATAGCCCGATAATAGCTCTCTTCTCACCAAGAGTAATGCACGAAATCAATACATTCAACTATCAAAACGGATAGTTTTTTCAATTTCAAAAGCCATGGTCATGGCAGTGACAGCAACTAAAGCTGAGACATAGCAACAGTCTCAGATAACGATAATAATTCACAGTAGCTACTTCATAAAACCACCTAAATGAAGTAACAGTTACAGTATAATCATTCAACTTGTTGGCACAGGAAATGCTTATGGCAGTATGTGCCATAGAAACAGATTCTCACGGATCAACAGCATGGCTTGATCGCGGTGTGGGCCCTCTTGAACAGATTTGACAGAAAGGACCAAGAGAATACAGTCACTACAGCAGCAGTGACAATGTGCAACAACAATAAGCCGAATGCCCATCTCGACTGCACATGCGTGGGTCAATCAGGCTCCTAATTTCAGCTACCAAACAAACCACTCCACCATTGAAATGTGTGAGCGAGTCCAAGTAGCGGAGCGTGAACACTGAAGTGTATTGAGCCATAACCGTGACCCATAAGGCTCACGGGAATTTGTTTAAAGACTATGGGCCCGATCTTGTCCATCAAAACGGAGACGATAGCGTGACATTTTGCGCCCAGTAGGACCGCACCGTGTGATCTTGCCACTCCAGACTTAGCGCATTTAAGTGGGTGGAGACACACATTTTCCTCCAACCAGATCGACTCCGCGTCCAGGAGAGTTGTTGTGTGGGAGTGGGGGGTGAACATGTGCTTTTGTTTTGCTTCGCGTTCACGCCAAGCACGGGCCGATCCGCGCCACAGCGGACGCTGTAGCTCTTTTTCTCTCGAGACGTGAACATGGTTTAGCTCACGATGGGGTAAATAAAGTTTTTAGTTTGACCTGTGAGAGCCTAAGGCTGAAGAAAGAACGCAAGACAGTGCAATGTAAACGAGGAAGTGAATGTCAGCCGTGTTTCCATCAGTGCAGTCGCCTCCTCTTGTGACGCCCCCTCACAGGTGGCGGAGGCGAATGGCACATATAGCGCCGCCACTCGGAAAATAATTCGCCAAGAGCCTGCGCCGCCCCGTGCGCCGCCACAAGATCTGGCCCTATGAGTCTCAAGTGACATTTCTTGCAAATATTTATGTTGTCAATATCTTGAAAGCGATGGAAAAGTCAGGACGGCGGCTCCGTAGGCGGGTGCGGACCATAGCGGACCAGAGTGGACCATAGCGGACCATAGCGGACCATAGCGGACCATAGTGGACCATAGCGGACCATAGTGGACCATAGCGGACCATAGTAGACCATAGCGACCATAGCGGACCATAGCGGACAGGGGGACGACAGGACCTGGGATCAGACACCGCCACTTTTTAAATAATTTAAAATCATCTTGAAATTGCAGGGGAAAGTTTCCAAACGGTGTTGATGTTAAATATAGTGGGTACATTTCCGTCCGTCAAATTAGTGATCGATTGTCCATGTTGTTCACCATCAGATCACTCGTAAAAAATACAAATAAAGCCAATTTAGAGGCCTAGCCCAGGGGTGGGCAAGTTTGTGTCATGGAGGGCCGTTTTTCTTCATTGCCAAAATACCAAGGGCCGAAACTCACAATTATAGCCCAAAATAAAGCACCTTTTTTCTACAAATATACGTTTTACACATAATATATGACCTAGTGGGGTGTTTTGCTGGAAAATGTGAAAATATTTTCCACATTTTAGAGTCCTTTTCACGTATTTGTTCTCTGATTTATGAATAAATGTTTCTTCAAAGTTCTCTTGGGAGGCCAAAGGTTTTATGCTGGAGGGCCGGATTTGGCCCCCGGGCCTGACATTGCCTACCCATGGCCTAGCCTATATGTGTATGTGGATCTCTCAGGTCACAATAATAATAAAAAAAAAGATTTCATTTACTAACCCTAACCACCTCCTTATTGACAAAAAAAAAAAAGAACTCTATGTGTTTATTTCTCACTCCAATTTAAATGTTCTGAAAGTCGGCGACGAGGCCACAGTTTCAGACCCTGGACTTTGTCCATCAGTTGCCTTCAAGCGTCAGAAATGTTTTTCTCGCATTGAGTTGCCTTGTGTACGAAATGCGCGGTATAAATAAAGTTGCCTTGCCTTGCCTTGCCTTCTCACAGAGTTATTCCAACTATGTGAACAAGGACTGGTCGTCACTTTTGAAGCAGCTCGACGACAAAATCGCTTTAAATCATCAACTTTCCAGCGGTTAAAACGATCCAAATCAGAGCTTTCTTCGTTGCTTTACGCTAACTATCAATACTGTTTGGCAGCCGAAATAAATTCCATTACCCATAATGCAACGGGCGACCCAATTCGGTTTATTGGATACTCCATGAGAGGCCTGGCCTCTCATGGAGTATCCAATAAACCGCTCCCTCACCTGCCTCTCTCTCTCCACTGTGAGAGACCACTGTGATGGAAATTAAAGGAGCCATGCTGTCCGCTCATACAGCCGCCGGGAAAGGTCAAATATGCACATATATAAACGTTTTTTCACATACAATAAAAGGTTACATAATGCACCTTTAACCCTGTCCATTACAGGCCAAAGATAAATGCAGAACCTTTTTCAAAACTTTCAAAAGATTTTCATTTAACATCCGTGATATTTTGACCCTTGCATTGGCTGAAGAGACACTGAGATTAGCCTCCCAGGTTGAATTTACGCCTGGATGGATGTTTTTCAGCAAATATTTCTCTGTACACAAGACGACTTCGACCTTCGAACGTTCAAACAACACATGAAACACCAACCAACCAAGACTGTCTATAAAAAGATTCGAATAACAAATTACATGTCTATAGAAGATATTCTCACACAGGAGATACTTTTCAGATATAAATACAGTCTCATATTCCACACAAGCAAGATAATTTCCTGAGATCACTGAGACTAAACCGCGTCCATTCCAGGCGCTGCCAGGATTCAAAGAGCCAAGTGAATAAAATTACACTCATTTGCTGATCATGTGGCACTTTCAAGCAGCTTTGAGGCCATTTGCAATTACAACCCTCGCTTCGCAGCCAAACATTTCTTAAAGATTAGTCACATCCGTATTCGAAGAGATTTAATTTATTTCTCATTGTGCGTCATCTTGTCCACAGGAAGAAGTTTATTTTGGGTCAGGCCTCTGCGGAAGCGAGCATCATGTAATGTGTTGTTCGACCCCAGGCGTATTAAACAGTACATAGATAGAGACGGTTTTGAGTTTCACCTCCTCTCCATGATGTGGTTTCCCTTTCGCAATGATCCGGAACAACGGGTTTCAGAACTTTGTTGCTTAGGTTTTCATCACAAAACAAGCCCCCATAGTCTGATAGAAAAGAACGCTTTCACATTTATCAGGTCTCAGCAAGCGAGGAATGACCTTTACGTGCTCTGTGTACATTTATTCTAAGCTGAATATCAAAGCGTGTCAGTCAATCATTTCTCTGCTGCCTGTTTCTCCAAACCCCCTTTGAATTGAAGAACATTGTCTGTATAGATGGAGATTATCGACAGCAGCGACTGAAGGCGAAGGTTCTTGATTGAGACTGGATTAGCGTTTGTTTGATCATCACAGCAAATGTGTAGATCTGAAACTTGGGCCACGATGCATCAGAGGTGACATTTACCTGATAGTAAACATTTTTCCAACTGGAGCAAAATCAGATTTGAACACTTATTTTGTGACTTTTGTGATTCCATGTAAACTCGGAGATGTCCAGACTGCTCTGAGTTCAGGTACGAGATGAAGACAGCAATGTAGCTAATGATACAACTTCAACAAAACCACTGCACCATTGAAGTGAACATTACTTTCAGTCACAGCCCTCAGTATGAAGTTACTTAGCCTGTTTGAATTATCTAGTGAGGAGAAACTGTTGTAGCATTAGCTGGGACTCTCTGTGGTCATAAGTCGTACTTTTCAAGTGGGAGAAATACATAACCACTCAAAATCCATTATGTACACTCTCCTAAAGAGCAAGGCGAGAAGCCCCGCCCAACCAGCTACGACCCTCCATATACAGGGCCTGTCAATTAAAGCCTCAGTCTTAAAGGAACAGGCCACCGTTTTTACATACTGAGATATGTTCTTACCTGAGCTCAGACAAGTTGATGCGTACCTGTGTGATCTTTGTGCGTGCCCTCAGTCACGCAAAACAACCAAAGATGTTGTTAGCATTTGGCCTCTCCCAATGTATTCCTATAGCTCCAAACTTGGATGAAGTTGGATGATACCACACTCTTCCAAACGCACGCACAAAGACCAGACAGGTACACATCAACTCGTCTAAGCTCAGGTAAGAAGATGTCTCAGTATGGAAGAACTGTGACTTTTTCCTCATATTTATATCAGTAATGTTCAGCAAAAGTTTCAAATTGATGTCTCTAAATGAATTTTATAATCCCTATTCACCTGCAGTGTCTCACCTCAACATTTTTATTTCTGCAGAACAAAAAACAGCATGGTTTAAAAGATGATACCCAGCCCAGCGTTGTCACATGGGTCACAGCAATTTTTTAGAAACAAAGAAACTCTTTGGAGCCAGGCTTTTAAGCAGTGTGTGGGTGGTATTGCAGCAATGTCAGCTCCCCGCCATGAGGACCAAAGAGAAGCGCGCTCTTCGCCCATGGGCAAAATGTCACCAGTTTCCTGGAATGTACCACTAGATTAAAAAAACAAAACATGGAAAACGTAGCGTCTGTAGGAGCTAATTTAGGCGTGTATGTTTTTTTATTTGTTTATTTGATCAGGCGGCTCTGCTTAGTGACTGCGACAGTAGGGGCTGCCATTGCTGTAGTACAGGGGTGACCAACTAGAGACCAAGAGCCAAAATTTTCAACCTTGATCTTGTGAGGAGCCACAAAGGCATTGACCATTCGCGAGACCCAGGGGCGGTAGTTCATTGTGATTAAATATAATGTGACTGTTTTATTTAATCACTATAAACTATAACTTTATGCCTGGCCTTTTTCTTTTTTTTGCCCTGCCCACTGAGGCCCCCCTCTGATTCTCCCCTGGCCTGTGGCTCAGGGTCTGCAGCTCGGCCCTGACTAGACTGTGTAGGAGCCCTGACTCTAGTTTAACATCCTGCTTTGAGTGAGGCTGACGGACACCTTTAACTCATTAAAAACATGCCTGAAGTGTTGCATTGGCACATTCACGTATTTTTGAGTAATCTGTAAAAACTCTGATGGCGGCCATTTTAGGGATAGGTTTGCCTGAGTCCTCCTAGGAACGCCCCCACCTCCTGGAGACGCCTCCGAGCTTTCGTCACCAGCCGAGTAACCAACCACTGCTCCTCAGCAGAACCCCCTCCCCACTGATGCCACAGACAGCGTGTGGAGGGGGCGTGTCTGAAAGGGTCAGAGGTTCTTAAAGAGACAGAGGCCTATTTCAAGACATTCACTACAGCCATTTTGAGAGAGACATTTTATACAAGGCAGTCATTCTAATTTACTGCATTTACAGACCAACAGAAGGTTTGCTCATCATTGTAGTGTGATATAGACTGGTGCTATGTGACTGAAAAAAGCAGAATACCCCGTCTTTAAACATATCCAGTCAGGCAAAGAGCCGCACTCTGTTTGGCCAAGAGCCGCATGCATGTTCGCCACCCCTGATGTAGTACCTCCATATAGCCACTAGTCTCCCATTAGAAAGTGCTGCACTTCAGACACGTTAAAAACAATTTTAAAGCCTCGTGCCTAATTTTCCTAAACTGTCTACAGCTAGATATTCCTCCTGCGATAACGCTGAGTTAGTAACAATTAAGAAACTCTTGCATAAGTAATGAGGACCTGAATTTGATCAGGTACAGTGAAGATCCCGCCCTTTTGCCCTTTTTAGGAACAGGTTACGGGGAGGAGGAGTCTGTAAATCCGCCATGAATTCCCTCTCGAACGTGGTTATTATGGCAAACGGGGAGGAGTGAGGAGGAGCTGTGGATCTCATGCATGTAAAAGTCTGTCGTCTCCCATTCGCACTTTCAAACACACTCACATTTCTTATAATTAAACACCTATTGTGAAGAGTGGGCCATTTATCTGTTACCAGGGGAAAGTTTATACGTTGAATTGTCTTGTCATTATATATTCTTTGCAGATATAGCTTAAATTGTGTTACGATAGAGAACGTGACCCGACCTTTGCGTATACAGTATATCCTTCGCAGAGGAAGAGAATGGGTTTGGAATATAAATGAACGCTACAGAAAATCAGCCTTTGAGCAAAACACGCTGTGACTAATCCCTCTTGGCGTCATATATTTGTTACTTCAATGGAATACACAATTTTTCGTTTAAAAATGCAGAAGCAGCAGCAGATCTCGCTGCATGGTTCACCGCTCTTCTGAATGTTAATGCTTCAGAGAGACCGCAATATGATAATCTCTCCGCCTCGCCAAAACCGGAGCTCGCCTTTGGGGCCTTGTCGATTCGAGGAAGTTGCAGTTTAGGAGGAGATGAGCAGATGGGAACAAAGTGGAGTTTAACTAGAGAACGGGCTGAATCTCGTCTATATTGTGTGTCCTGTAATTTGGAAGAAAATGCTCCTTCTCTCAGCACACACTGCTCACGGAGACAATGTTCAGGATGACGGGCTCCATGTTGGACTTTCAGCCGTGAGACGAGTGTGGCAGGTTTAATCCAGTCACTTCCAAATAATAATTAAGAAAACCATCTGGACATTTTCTGCTTGGACATCTCTTTCCAAAACTGTCTCTCCGATTGAGTTGTTTCGTCAAATTATGAGACCAAGTGACCATCTCTGGGGATGTGTGCCTAACAAGAAATCCTGATTTGGTTGAGCTGTGATGGAGCAGGCAAAAGACTTTTATGGAATCATGGTCCATATTAAACATTATATGAGAAATATATGTTTGTTTGTTTATATTTATTACTGTCCCCGTAGCTAGCTTCAGTAGCTCGGTGCTGTTAGCCTCGTTTTTTTAAATACACTTCTAGAAAAGCTAGTTTTACTGCAGCTCCAATATCACTCCAAGTAGCGTTTTACAGGCACCAAGTTTCCTGTTGAGCAGCAGAGGAGACAGAGGTGATAGGCCACATGGGGCCAGAGTCGGTGCTGGTCCTTCTGGGGCCCTAAGCAAAAATCCACACCGAGGCCCTACAGTATAGGCTACACATGCCATGGTTATTCGATGAAGAGTGAATCCATATACGGTCAAAAACAGTTCCACTGTGCAGTAGTGCAGGGCAGGAGGGGAACATAATGACCTCATGTCAGGCTCTAACCCTCTGTGTGAGAACCACTAACCACTAAGCCACTGTCAGACTGGGATTTAAGACGTCTACTAGTCTATTTCCCCCACTTTTTAAAATGGTAAATGGCAAATGGTCCCTTTCTCTCACCTCTGGTCCCTGACCCACAGTTTGGGAACTGCTGATTTAAAACTAACTGAAACCTGCACCTGACGGTTTTTTCTGTCTGACCACTGAGAAAGCCAGTGACTCGTTATAGACTGTGCACATTCAGAGAACCAGAGTTACTGTAAGTAACTGCCACAGACACAACTTTACTCTCGTGTATTCGTCAAACTACTGTCCTGATTCTCCACTAGAGACGATAAGAAGAGAGTTTAAATGAGCGTGTGGCCGATGCCCCGAGTCCGAGCAGAGAAAACATGAGAGCAGCGCCCGAGACACGGGAGACATGAAGGAAGGGAGGCGAGCACCGGGAGGCAGAGCGGAGAAGCACTCGCGCCCCGGGGGGTGACCGGGGGAAGGCGGTCGGTCTCTCCTGCTCATCCACTTCATCAGACTGCTCCGTTTTGGTGTTATATGTGGCAAAGTAGGTGGAGAGTGAGTGAGCGCTGTGAGAGCCTGCTCCCTAAAAAAAACACGCTGATTAATCATTGAAACAACAACGTAGTATGAGTGAGATGCGGGGCCCTTGTGGCTGTGGGGGCCCTAGTTTGCGTATAGGAAAAACCAGCTCTGACGTCTGCAGCTTGACGCTCTTGCCCTCCCCCGCTCCCCCCTCACTCTGCTGGAGGCGGGGCCAGGGTCATTGAAGTGTTTGGCACCACATAAAAAAATCAAATGCAGTACAGACATATCACCTGTAGAGGCGCCACACTCACGGTTTTAGGCAGAAAGTTGATTTAATTAGTTATTTGGTCTAAATTGCCAAAATTATTAAAATTATGACCAAGATATGTAGACAACACTATTGGACGCTCATTCATACAGTTTATCAGCAAAAAAAAGTGTTTTTTTTTCCTTGAATGTTTATAATGAACGATTTGCAAGTCATCCTGAGGCGCTCAGCAGCTCAAGGCCTTTTGGTCGAATTCAGGTCGTAAAATGAATTTGCTTTCGTTTGGAATGACAAAAGTACGGGTCAGGGTTCACTGACAGCATTGGCGCCCACGACGGTTTGCATTCTGTGCAAAACGATCCTTGAATAAAGCCTGAGAATTCAAAAGATTAAAGTGTGAAGGGTAGATGATGCAAAATATCTCTGTTTGCAACACAAAATGATATTAATGGAAAGCAAAGGTGCCATAAAACACGCATAAAGGTTAGATTAGAGCCAGAGGAGGAAAGACTCTGGAAGAAAATGGATGTTGTTTTTTTTGCTCTATGGATAAACTCGCCTCACTTGAGCCACATTGTTATTTTATTCTCAAGACGGAGTGTGATTTTCCGAGTGACCTGTGAAGACCTTTGACCCTGCTACCACCGCCTTCAGGCACAGCTATAGCACAATAATGCGGTTACAGTCCACAAATACTCCCCCAGACAGATGGAGAAATCAATACATAAGACTTAAGGAAAGGTTAAGCTGATAAAGTGTAAAAGGTAAAGTGCTATGTGTAAAAAAGTGTTGGATTTCTTATGAGAAGCGAACACATCTTAATGCTTACTCCATTGTCAATATTATTCCAACCTAATCAAAATCAGCATTAATTTAAAGCCATTTATCTAAGATAGGATGCCATTTTCCCAATGTACAAGTGACTTGATCTTATAGTAAGCAAAACAAGGTTAGTTTCATCGGTAATAATATTTGAAGACGATCCAAATCCACACAAAATCAGCAAAAATGATCTTATACGGGCACTTTTTAAGACATTTATCAAGTTTAAGATGGTAAATTTCTTTGTCAAAGACATATAGATGTGTTTTCTTTGATAAATGATGATATGACAATTGTATCTCAGAAATGCTCCTCCATGTGTCACCCGACTTGTTTAAACCCTTCCAGCGCTTCATTAATAAAGCCTTTGAAAGTGGGGGACAATTGTGTAATGCGATATATTTAGAACGTATTCAGCATCTTATTATTACACATATGAATAGTTTCTACAGTAACGATGAGTCAGGCTGATTTCGTAACGCTAAATCTATCATTTCTTTTCAGAGCCTTTTATATAAGAATGTGAGAAACCAGGCCCGGGGGCATCGTCTGTACATAAACAGGACACGGCCTGTTGCTAATTTGATTATGATGAGATGTTTTGATGATATCGGCCTGGGGCTGAAATGAGTGTCCACTTTGCTCCAAGGTCTGTTGACGCAGTCGTGATTTTATTGTATTTTATTTAAAACAAATAAGGTTCCTTGTCCCTGAAGTGTACATAATAAGCTATGGCACTTGAGTTCAATCTAATATGCTTTATTTCTGTGCAACAAAGCCACCAATTGACTGTTTTGAACTGTATTCGGCTGTAACTTTTACGGTTGTCATGGCATCTTTGCTGAGCCTATTGGATCAAGTAAATCAGCAGGAAAAGCATCATTATATTATAATGCTAATGTTATTTGCTCCGTAATCAGTCTGGCTTTGCTAGCTCTTCTATAAATGTCATGATGCCCCCATAGGCCTAAATTATTTTTGAAATGTCAACAAAAACCCATAGGCTTAATCAGTCTTAAAATGTACTTAAATCGGTACTTAACATTTATTAATCATATGGCATGTTTGTGTTCCAGCCATCGTGGTGTGGTTATTTATATAGGCCTGTTCATAGTGGTTTGAGCAAATAAATTAATAAATGAATATTAAAACCGTAGCTGTGTAGGTTTATATAATGTACATTAATATTTATATTACTGTATACATATATAAACATGTATATGTACACGATATGTGCTTAAATGGACTACATACATGTATATATGAGCATATACATTTTTTTCTTTTTTTTTTTCTCAACAATGTCGTATGTATGTTCATGATAAGGTACTGGATGCACGTTTAGTTGACATGCTTTCCAAACGTTACTATGGTAACTAACTGTAAATGTTTACCTTTAACTATGTCAATTTGGAAGGGGGTAGGCGTGTACAAGCACCTTGCTTCTGCCTACTCCTTTTGGGCATCTTACCTGTTAGTTTGTTTGTTTGTTTTGTCATGTCATCTGCTGAATACTCAGCTGCTCAAATAAAAAAAGAAAAGAAAAATAACATAAAATTAATTGGTCCATTGAAACAAATTTGCAGAAATACATTTTATAGTTTTTGGAGCCTTTATTTAATGTGATTTTACAATGTATCGAATTGCTGTGTATTATATTTATTTTATGTTTTTTTATTCAAAAAGCATCGCGTCACGGTTGCTATGATGTGTTCCCATGGCAACGCAGCATCAGTCCCACATTCCGCCACCGCCCTCTGGTGGACACACTCCGGAAATGCGTTGTTATCCTGTCATTTTCGCAAACCATAAAACACATTTTTATTTTTTATATGAACTAAATATATCTATTAATCTCAAATCATTGTTAAAAGTTGAAACCTGACTTTTCTTTACGAATGTTTCGAAATTCTTGCTCGATCCCCATTGGTCGAGCGGTGTCCGTCAATGAAATCGGTCCGACCGGAAACACGGCTCCGCTTCCAATGTGGACATCCACTCATTGATTGTAGCACGTAGCATTTCACATTTTTAAACAAAATTGAAGCCTCGCGTTCATAAAAAAAAGTTCCAAAGCAGCGACGCGGAAGCAATGACTGAGCACTCTGTCTAAAGGCCCTCGGATATCAAGGTAAGCACTGCTAGGCTTTTTAAAGTGAGAGAGTTAGCATGATGCTAAAGAAGGCAGCGCGCTAAACAAATTGATTTGTGATAAACTGCAGCCATGCCATATTTATTATTTTTCCACTCGCCGGAGGATTTCACGTTTTAACACTTGTTGGCGCGTCGGAAAGCTATGCATGCAACCCAGGGGATATTTTATTCTGTCACAATGTCAACAAACTTGTTTAAAAGCTTTGGGAATACTCTGAAATATTCCGTTATTTGATGTAGAATCATTTGAATCTTCATATTACTAGTGTCAGTATCAATAGGATACTCAGTAGTGTCGTAGTAAGTTTGGTAAGCAATTTGTTTATAGGTTTATTTGTGTTAGTGTTTGTGTTTTACTAGCCTATATTTCAATTCAATAAATCCAAATTACATGGGAGCTAAAATGTGCAATAGTTGAGTGGCTTAAGTCATTATTTTACTAATTTAGTTCTACTTTAGTCTTGCTTTGGCAACAATATTGTACTATTAATATTTCTGCAAGGCTTGTTTAATAATTTAGTTTATGATTTTTGCCCCACTCTCTGGAGTTGGTCCCTGTTTACACCTGAGTTATTCCTGGTTTACTCCTGACAGTCACAGCCGACAGACATGTCCATTAACCTCTTACCCCCCGCCTGAACCGAGGGCATTTTAACTCTACCCAAATCTAAAAGCTTCTCGACCGTAGAGCAACAGTGGAATGCCTCATTGCTGAGCTCAGATCTACAAAAGGGACCCTCACTTGCAATTCTGAGAAAAAAAATAACCTTAATTTCACAGCACGCTATACACTAAAAATAAAAGTGTTTAAAGGAACAGGCCACCATTTTTCCATACTGAGATATAGGGCTGCTCGATTATTGAAAAAATAATAATCACGATTATTTTTTGTCATAATAAACGATTATTTGTTGCCTTTAAAAAAAAGTATTTATTTTTTATTTATATATTTATGCTGAATATTTTCTGTTTTCTGAACAGTCATAAAGGTACAAATGATTTCAAGTTTGCCTCGATTAAGGAGAGGTCTCTGTTTCACACCTGCCCCCTGCTGGCCAGCCCTCACACCTGCGCAAGTAAACTGAGCAGTGCGGCCTGATGACATCATCACACAGCGCTGTCTGTTTTTATGTCAGGCAAGAGCATGAGCCATGGCACGTGAAATGCGAAGGGAAAATAATCCCAGTGCCATGAAGTAATGCAAAAAAAAAAATCCATCTAGCTAATTTTGTAATCGTTTTGTGTAATAATCCTAATCGAATTTCGACTAATTGCACAGCCCTACTGAGATATGTTCTTACCTGAGCTTAGACGAGTTGATGCGTACCTGTCTGGTTTTTGTGCCTGTGGAAGAGTGTGGTCACAATCAATCTCACTAAGCATTCTTTCTATCATTATCATTACTAATTTCAAACCCTTCTCTTTCCTCCACAGTGATGTCTTTCCATCAGGACCGCGGCGGGGGCAGTGGGGGCAGTGGGGGCCAGCAGCAGCAGCAGCAGCACAGCTCCTCCCAGCCTTACCGCGCTCCGAGCATCCGCCCACCGCCGCCTCAGCCTCCGGGCGTCTCTCCTCCGCCCGTCGCCCCGTCCTACCCCTACGACTCGCAATGCCCCGCTGCATCCCACCCTGGGTTCCCCCCCCTGCCCGCCCCCGGATACAACTACGGCATGCCGCCCCCTCATCACGGCGACTACATGCAGTACCCGCCCCCCTCGCTTCCTCCTCCTCCTCCCTCTTCCTCCCAGGCGCCCGGCAACCCGATCCGCGCGCCCTTCCCCAAACCGTCGAACGCGGGGGCACGTCAGGGCTTCCCGGATCACGCGCCCAACTTCCCTCCGCCTCCCATGCCCCCTCAACATCCCTACAACCCGTACATGATGCCCCCTCCCCCCATGTCCATGCCGCCGCCTATGCCGCCTTCCCAGTCCGTTAACTACCCCCCGCCCTATTACCCGCCTCACCTGCCGTTCCCGCCGCCGCCGCAGTTCAACCCGGGATACCCGCAGAGCCAAGGCCCGCCCAAGCCGGACCCGGGGTACCGTCACGGGCCGCAGTTCAAGTACGACAAGGCGCAGGAGGGCGGGAGGAGGACGCCGGACAGGGACAGGTACGGGAGGCACGAGGAGCACAGGCAGAAGGGCTACGGCGGCGGGTACTCGGGAGCGGAGAGGCACCGGCAGGAGTTTGGAGGCGGAGGAGCGGAGAGGAAGGACAGGGGCAGGAGTCCCGACAGGCGCGGGAGACCGGAGAGACCCGATAGACCCGATAGACCCGAGAGACCAGAGAGCGGGCGCTACAGGGGGCAGGACTACGACCGGGGACGTACGCCGCCCCGGAGCCGAGAACGGAGCAGGTGAGACGACAGGGATAAATCTTACCCTAATCTCTTACCCCCCACCTATAAACCCAGGCCATTCTCTCCAGTTCGGCTTTACCCACATCTGAAAGCTTCTCGACTGGAGACAGAGTAACGCCTCATCTGAAAGCGTTTTTTTTTTTTAGGTTTTGGGTAATGCCAAACTGGAGAAAATGTGCTTGGTTACATGAAATATGCACTGATTTTGTTTCCGCATTTGTGGCATGAAAATATTGTATTTAGGCCCTAAAATGGCATCAAAAACCATTAAATTTGACTTGTATGAAACCTGTTATGAGACTATGAGAGACTGGGCTGGTCTGTTTTTGCAATTGGCCTGGAGCGCCCTCTGCAGGCACCAGTGATTACAAGCTTTCACTCTAAGCTAATAAGTCATTCAAATGCCTTTCATTGGATTAAAACTGGCATTGAATTAGGTTCTTAACCCCTTAACTCCCACCTGAACTGAGCACATTTTCTCAAAAAAATGACCAAAATGTAACAAAAAAATGACAAAAATGTGATAAAAAATTGACGAAAAGATGAAAAAAATGTGACAAAAAACAATAATAAAAACAATATTGTGCAATTAATATTTCCGCAAGGCTTGTTTAATAATTTAGTTTATGATTTTTGCCCCACTCTCTGGAGTTGGTCCTTGTTTACACCTGAGTTAGTTTAAAATAAAATTGACGAAAAAAATGAATAAAAAAATTGACGAAAAAATTACAAAAATGACAAAAAATAACAAAAAAATTTACAAAATTGTGATAAAAAATTGACAAAAAATGACAAAAATTTGACAAACAATTACAAAAAAAATGCAAAAAAAAAGACATAAAATGTGATGAAAAATTTATGAAAAAAATGACAAAAATGTGACAAAAAATGACAAAAAAGTTACAAAAATGAGTTGAATACCCAACAAAAAAATGATGGAAAAAAAATCTGATGACATGAGGAAAAAGATCCTCTCGGTTCAGACGGGAGTTAAGAGGTTAAACACCCTCAGCTGCAGTTTGAGCTGAAATTTTAAACAATATAATGCTTAAAAGTTGCCCTTTGTGTCCAATTTGCCTTTATTGTCATATTCAATGCTCGCTTGCATAATGTGAGGTAGAATACAGCATTTAGCTTTCCACTTCCTGGTTGAAATGTAAATGCCTCTTGTTTATTCAGGGAGCGGTATCGTCACAGAGACAGCAGGAGGTCCCAGTCTCCGGACAGACACCGGAAAAGGCCCAGAAGGTAAAGAAAGCGGTTCCACACTTCCAGACTTGTCCCTCTCCTCCCCTGAACATCTGTGTCTGTCCTGCAGCCGCTCGTCGAGTCGAGATCGTAAGCGCAGCCGGTGGGAGGACGAGCGAGAGCGCCGGTCAGAGAGCTCCTCGGGGAAAGAGAGGGGCCACTCCTCGGCCCGGAGCCGAGACCCGGAGGAGGAGCGGGAGAGAGAGAGGGAGAGAGAGCGGGAGAAGGAGAAGGAGAGGGAGAGAGGAGAGGAGGAGAGAGAGGAGGAGGTGCTGCTCAAACCTGCCTGGATACGCTGCACCCACGCAGAGAACTACTACTCCAACGACCCCATGGACCAAGTGGTAATACTGACCTCTATACTGTACTTTAGAGAAAGGGCTGAACGATACTGAAGTAACTTGCGATATGTGATACTGCTGTGTAGGGCTAGGTACTGGTAAAATGTTTCGATACCATACTATTTTTCGATACTGATACTCAAATATTTGTCATATAGAACATAAAACAGGTTAATAATGTAAATGTCTTCATTTTCCTTCAATTGTATTTCTTTTGCATTTGTATAATTTGTTTGATTTGAAACAACTACAAAAGGGCAGAAAAAAATCTTTTCATATTCTACCCCCATTTTTATCCCGTTTTTCCCTCCCAAATTTCCCCAAATTTTAAAAAATGTTTTCAAATTTTTAGGTGTTTTTTTCCTTCATTTAAAAAAAAAATTCCCCAGATTTTTTCCCCAATTTTGCCCCCAAATTTCCCATTTTTTTCTACGTTTTTCCCCAACTTTTTCTAAATTGGAATTTGGAAAAACACTTTCCCACTTTTTTGTCCACTTGTTGATCAAAATTTAAAAGAAACATGAAGTAATAAACAGCATCAAAACTTGAATATAAATGTTTTATATTTACTTTCGATACTTTTATTTTTTCGATACCAGACTGGCATCATTTAATGGTACCCAGCCCTACTGATATGAAATATTGCAATAACAATATTATTGCGAAATTTCACTAAACCATAAACACAAATAGTAAGTACCTAGTTTTTCAGCAAATTGTGTCAAAAGAAGAAAAAACGCAACATCCGGACGAAAACAACAACATTGAACTAAATTAGGACATGTTTAACTACACTGAACTTTTACACCTTTATAAGTTTAGTGAACTTTAGTGCTGTTTCGAAACATTGTGGCTTGCGATACGATATTTTCTGCGATATATTGTGGGTCACTGTCACTGAAATAATAGAAAACTGTCCTGCAAATTCATGAAATCGATACAAAGCTTAATACTTGGATGCACAGTGTTTCCCACAAAAGCTTACAAAGGTGTAAAAAATCAAATCTTGAAATTAATCAAGGGACTCGCACATACCATGTTTGTTTGAGGACCAAGAGATGATGTCATAATAAGACCCTTGTCCACAATCCATAAAACACGTGTCCCTTTAGCATAAATACTTGTAGGCCGTATTTATCAAGTTAACAAATGTTCTCTCTTCATTTTATTTGCTAGTGATGTACATTATAGATTTGTTTTATTGAAGAGGTTGCTCCCAAATTTTCTAATCTCTAGTATTTTATCTTTGTGTAAAAAGTGTGGCCTTTTTTTTTAAACATCCTTTTATTCTCTTTTTCCCAGGGCGATTCTACCGTTGTGGGCACGAGCAAACTGAAAAAACTGTACGAGCGCTTCGAGGAGGAGCTGGGGCAGAGGCAGGAGCGAGCCAAAGAGGCGCGGCCCAAGTGGGACCCGCCCAAAACCAAGCTGGACGAGGATCACGGTCAACAGGCTTTTCTCTTTGACATAAGCTTATTCTTTTTTTAACAAACCTTTGCACCCATTCTATATTGATCCCATCCTAACAATCCCACATGTTCATAAACAGCTTGGTAGAAAATCCTGTATTAGCAAAGTTTTTTCACAAAATAGAGAAAAGGCAGAGAGAAAGGTGCATATTGCAACATTGTTATACTCAGTGTCCACTAGAGGGAGCCATAATGCTTACTATAACGTAGACATTAACTTATACTTGTATTAAAACATAAAAATAATCACCTATGAGCCTTCATTTCAAGGATATAAACTGACATGGGATTGATTTCTGCACATGCACTCTTTTCTCAGCCATATTTGATGATTTGAAGCTTTTAATTTGCCTCACTTATGATGTGACCTGATGATTAGACAACGCTCTGGGCCTCCCTGAGTTTGGGAACCACTAAAAATGACAAATTCTGTATAAAATGTAGTTAATATACTATTTCCCTCAGCAAATTGTACATATTGTTGGTCTCTTTGAGTTTGGAATCTCAAAATACGGGGAGTTTAGTTACATGTCCCTTTTTTCACGTAAAATAAACAACAGCTCAAACACAGGGTTTCTGTGGGGCTTTGAAAAATCTAATTGTACCATAGTTAAAGCCTTAAAGGTGCATTTCTTGGAGAATAATGACATTGCTGAACTTTTTGTATTGTTTAAGTTGATCAAAAATACACATGCCTGTGCTGAAAGAGTCTGTTGAACGTTGTTTTCTTCTTGTACTTATATCCGCTCCTGATTGTCCTGTTTCCAGACGGGAGCAGCAGTGAGTCCGAGTGCGAGTCGGAGGGCGAGGGCAGCTCCTGTTCCAGCAGCTCTGACTCGGAGGTGTTTGACGTCATCGCCGAGATCAAGAGGAAAAAGGCTCATCCGGACAGACTGCACGAGGAGCTGTGGTACAACGACCCGGGACAGGTGACACACCTTATTCTAATCACCCAGATGGGGGGGGGGTTATTCACTAAAGGAAAGTCTCAGGTCAAGTCCAGGTCCCAGCAAGTCCAAGTCAGTTGATCACGGGGTCAAGTCAAGTCTTGTTGTAGCTGCAAGTCACCTCAAGTCGCAAATGTCAGTGTTAAGCCTAATTTTCACTGTTGTATTTATTCCTCTTGTCAAAATGTGTTTATAATCTACTTGAGAATATGCAACAAGATCTTTATCAAGATTTAGCGAGTTTGAAAACTTAGGCTAATATCAAACTTTTGAAAATCTAATGGATTTGGATTTAAAGTCTAATTAATATTAGAGGGACTAGATGCAAGTTGGCCATTTTATACCCACTACTGCCACCTCAGGTCATACGTGTAACTGCACCTTCTATATTAACCTCGTGCATGACGGCACTTCGGATCCGAAGTAATAACTTTCTGAGTGACAGTGCAGGATTTTAGAGGCAGTTGTGGTGAACAGGTCTGGGCTCATTCTACACATTAGGACATGGCTGGAACATGTAGGGGGAGGAAAATACATAATTTTAACATTTTTAAACTCCATTTAGTCCCTTTAAATAGCCACCAAAAAAAAAAAAAAGAAAAAATATTGGGAGAGCAAAGGAAGGAGGCCAGGGGGGCGACTTCAGAAAAATTTAAACCAAGTCTTAAATGATTTAAGGTTAAGGTATACTTTATTAATTCCCGTAGGGAAATTCATGCTCTTTATTTGACCCATCCTCAATGCCGCTGGAGCGACCTGTAGGAGCAGTGAGCTCCAGCGTGGGCCGGCGCTCGGGGACCCATCTCCATGATTTGGAGCCAGGCTGGCTGGAAGGCTCACCTATTGTACATGTTTTTAGTGGTAGGGGAAACCGGAGTACCCGGAGGAAACCTACGCAGACACGTGGACAACATGCAAACTCCACACAGAAAGGCCCCGTCCCTGGTGGGAATCGAACCCGGACCTTCTAGCTGTGAAGCCAGAGCGCTAACCGCTGAGTTGCTTTTCCCTGCAGTCTGAAAGATAAATATATTTTTGTTTGTTTCTGACAGTTTTTCTGTCCGTGGTTCCCCTGTAATGCCCCAGGCCCTGTATGCTCGGATTCGCCCCTGCTCAAAGTAGATTCTGCACAGTCTTCTGTCCCGCTGTCACTGCTCTGTGCGGCTCAGGAAAATAGCCAATAAATTATGCAACTTTCGTGTGAACGCCTTAAACACTGAACCGCCCCCAGATTTCTGTCATTAATCCAGCTCTTACACTGGAGTTGTCGTAGTTCTGGAGGCTCCTGTCTGCGCCGTAGCCTCAGCCCATTGTTTCAAACATGTTCCTGTCCTTAATGTCTATGAAGTCTATTATGAATCTTCACTCACTGTAGAAAACCAAACCGGGTCTAGTCTGAACAGTTTAGGCCACAAAAAATGGAGTTCATGTCCATTTTCCGGTCACTTTATTCATTCCATGTCTGTTCTTGTGGTTGTATATAGAGCCACATTTTCAAATAATCCAGATGAATAGACTCTCAGTGACCTTTCGCGGTGCACTTCTTGTCTGTGTGGCTTTATTCCATCTTTCTTCCGTTTATTTTTCCCCTTCTCTTCTCGTCCAGATGAATGATGGGCCGTTGTGTAAGTGCAGCGCCAAGGCCAAACGCACCGGGATCCGCCACAGCATCTACCCCGGGGAGCAGGTAACACGCCGCCAAGGACACGCCTCTGCTGACGAATACTGCAGTGCTTTTTAACATATCCCAGGGCAGCCAGAGAGACACCCAACGAGATGCATGGCTCAACTACTTTTTACTGCAAAAGTTTCAATATCTAGCTCTCAGACACTTTGAGCTGCAGTTTTTACTCATAAGTCAATACAAATCTAGATTCCAAGACTTCCCAGACTTTGAAGGAAAGAGCGAGACATAAATTGACTTTCTTGATTGTTTTTCTTGATATTCCTGTAATAAAAGCAAAATATTTCTGTTTTTTTCAGCCCGTGAAACAATGTCGTCCCATGAACAACAATGCAGGAAAGCTGTTCCACTACAGGATCACGGTGTCTCCGCCCACAAACTTCCTGGTAATGTTTGTTTTTAAGGGATTCATTTGGAAGTGCATTTTTCTCAGTATCTTAAGAGGTGATAATAATATCTAGCCAGGCTCCTACAAGTCTCCAACTTTCTGTTTTATGGATAATTAATGAACTTTACCACAGACTTTGCTCAAAACTCTAACCGAGAGCAGCAGAATGAGTCTGGGAGGTCACGAGCCTTTCTCAGAATACATTTCTTTGAATATTTGTTTACTGAAAAAGTATAAAATTCCGTCTATGAGTTAAAAAAAAAAAAATATATATATAATAATGATGGCTTTCACTTTACAAGCCTGTACTACCAAGTTTTTCAAAGTGCCACGCTGTGGTCATTATTTATTCACTCCATACTTGGTGGTGGTAAGCTATTAGGGATATTTCAGGATTTTTGACTTGAGGCCTCATTTCCTAGTTATCCAGAGTGTTGCTGATTTCTGGAGGTATTTTTTTTAATAATTCATGCAGTTCTTATGTTTGAACAGTTTTGTAGTGCTAGGCTAATGCAAGGCTAGCTCATTTCTATGATATCAGTTAGCCTGCATTAAAAACAGTGTGACCCGCTCCACAGTGCACCTTATAACGCCAGACTAACCATATAAATGTTTGTGTCCATAGAATCATTTTTGGAATATAACTGACCTTGCGTCACATAAATGATCGCATTTTGAGGGACTATTTTCTCGCAGATTACTCCGCCGCTGTAGCTTATACAACCACGAAGCTGATGCTGCTCAAATATAAGGTCTTTTAAATGCAAATTGTTAAAATTACTCTATGGACACAGACATTTATATGGTTAGGCTGGTGTTATAAGTGATTTGACTCAGGTGCTCTGTGGAGCGGGTCAGACTGTTTTTAATGCAGGCTAGCTGATACCATAGAAATGCACTAGCCTAGCACCACGAAACTCTTCAAATATAAGAACTGCTTAAATTACAAAAAAAAATATCTCCAGAAATCAGCAACACTCTGGATAACTAGGAAATGAGGACCTATGTCAAAAATCCTGAAATATCCCTTTAATGTAGCCACAGCTGCCCTGGGGTAGACTGACGGACGCGAGGTCTGTGCCATCGGCCCCTCCGACCACCACCAACCACTCACGGACTCACTCACTACCCGAAAGACCAGGTTATTCTATCAATGGATTTCTTCTTCCCTGATGGCCTGGGCCTAGGATGACAATGCCAGATTCAGACTCACACCGAGTGGATCAGGGAGCATGAGCTGGATCAGCCGCCAGAGTCCAGATCTTTGGGATGTGCTGGAGAAGGCTTTGCACTATCATCACACTCTCCCATCATCAACACAAGATCTGCAGAATCTTATTGAAACACCACATATGTAATCAAAACTAAAGGCGCTGCAAACACATATTAAAGTGTGTGAGTCTATAGGAAGTCCCACATGTTTTTGAATATCCCATTATTGTCTTTGCGTTGATGAAGTCCCTGATCATCGTCTAATCCCGCTGTGTTGTTTTCCAGACGGACAGGCCCACGGTGATCGACTACGACGACCACGAGTACCTGTTCGAAGGCTTCTCCCTGTTCTCCCACACTCCCCTCACCAACGTAAGCCCCGTTTGATCAGGCGCCGCGGGATCCTATAGGAGCCCGGGCATTAATGTTCCACCAGAGCACGTCCTCGCTCGCTCTGACAGCAGCAGCCCCCGCACGGGCCGTTTCCACCGCTACGGCGCACTTTATTTTTCATATGCCTCCTAATTTATTGATCCCTGACTCGTGGCAGCTCCCTTTTCACCTCGCAGTCAGTTGGCAGCTGCGGATGAATTGTTTAAAGCGGATCTCGGTAAAGCATACAGAAAAGTATGAGAGAGGAGGAGGTGGTTCGCTGCTTTGAGAAGTGACACTTTCCTGCTTAACTGTGGCTTATAAACCTTGATATTTGCATTTACAAGTTTAAAATAATGTAACAGTGGGTTTTTGCTTGGAATGAATAGTCGCTGAATTAATTTTGTTAAAACAGGCCGTCATTTGAAAGCTAAGAACCTCCAGAGTTCATCCACTGAGCTGCACTGGCACTGACTGGGGCTCTTTTTACTTTTTAATAAGGATTTGCAGTAAAAGGTTTTAATTTCAGAGGGTTTTTGGTTTATTTTTTAACTCAATACACAAGTAAATCGGAGTTTAGCGGATAGTTTTCCAAATACTTGGCTGCATTTTGGAGTTTGAACAGAAATGAAGGACTCAAATGGTATGAGAGACAAAAAAGGTTGGGAACCACTGGCTTATGGGTTAGCACAAAGCTCCTAAACGCTGAGGGGAACCTCCAGAGGTCACACAGGCTCCTTTCTGTACCTCCCTCCTCACTGACAGCCCTATTCGGACGCTTCTTGTCATGGCGGACGCTAATGCACATTCGGTTTTAGCTTAGACATCTTTGCTCGATTTGGATCCAGCCTGGGACTTTATGAGGGACAGGAGCTGGGATTGAGGAAGTTTATTTCCATTCTGGTTTAAACTATGGCATCCGACAACAATTAGATTTTTGATTTGATTTATTTTCATAGTAGAAACAATATTTGGTTTCAAAATGTGAGTTGAGTCCGAAATGCAGCTTTTCAGCAGAGTAAGAAAGCCGATACTGTAAAACACTGTACCTTACTTTAAAGAGAGTCTTAACAGGCGTGGCAGAGCCTGTCCCAACCCACAAACAAAAGTCAAAAATTGCTGCGAAAGGCGTGGTCTCTGAGGTTTTGGGGGGGTGGTTCTCATTGAAGGCTTTAAACTATGAATGAACACACGGGATTATGAAGGAAACGAAAACAGGTGAAATAACTCCAAATATGTTTTATATTCTAAATTCTTCAAAATGGCCGCCCTTAATTCTTGGCCTTTTCTCCATGAGCTTCATAAGGTCGTCTTCTGAATGTTTTCAACATGTTTGAGAAGAACAAACCATTTCTGTGATGACATCATGAAGCTCACTGAGACAATGTTAAAAGTGTAAAGCAGTAATCGAAGCGACAGGCGGAGATTTGGAAGAATTTATGTCAAAAAATGTTTTGTTTAAAACACAATTACGTATGTGTTCACTCATAAATGAAAAAAAAAAAAAGTTTCAAAACTTTTCGCCTGTACTGTACGTGAAACCATAGGAGGCGTTAAAGTTGCTACATGCAAGTTGGCCATTTTGTACTCACTACTGCCACCTCAGGTCCTATGCGTAACTGCACCTTCTATATTAAAGGAATAGGCCACCGTTTTTACATACTGAGATATGTTCTTACCTTAGCTTTGACGAGTTCTTTAGGACCTGTCTGGTCTTCACCCGTGCCTTCAGTCACGTAAACACAGCGCAGACGGCGTTAGCATTTAGCCTCTCTCTCTCTCCTCTATAGCTCCAAAACTGGTCAAGATAGAAGCTACCAAGCTCTTCCACGTTTTCCCTATTTAAATATGGTTACGTGAAGGGTTACACTACAAAGTATAATTACACAAAATTAAACAATGTGGATTTTCTAAGCGGATAAAAGGGGGAACTATATTGTAAGGCGTAATAATACCAGGAGTAGTTCGAAATCCGCGCAGTAATCTTCACTTTACTGCGCAGTAATCTTCACTTTACTGTGCGGATGCCAAATTACTCCTGGTATTATTACGCCATATCTCAGTATGTAAAAACGGTGGCCTATTCCTTTAAGCTCGTGCATGACGGCACTTCAGACCCGAAGTAACACCTTTTTGAGTGACAGTGCAGGATTTTAGAGACAGTTGTGGTGAACAGGTCTGGGCTCATTCTACACATTACTGGAACATGTAGGGGGAGGAAAATACTTAATTTTAACATTTTTAAACTCTGTATAGTCTCTTCAACCATGAGGTTTTAGACACAAAACAGGGATTTTGAACAAGTTTGCACAAAATGTCAAAATATTGACTGGGAAATGTAGTTAACTCTATTCAACACCCATTTACACTGTTCATCAGCAAAAAACAACAAGTGGATTTGGTGTTTAGTAGTTTTTCCATCAAAAATATCAACAATGTCACTTTTGCTCTTTATGAGTCTGTGTAAACAAAAAAAACCTTACTTAATTGATATGTTGTGTCAGCCCAAATACATTCTTTTAAATAGTGTCGTTGCTCAACTTTTTCCTCCACGAATTTATCAAAAACAAAAAATAGCATCAAAAAGTATTCACTGGCCGGTTTAGCTGAAAGTTTTTCAATTTGAAAACAAAAATCTGCTTTGATGTTCAACATTTTGTCGATTTCTCTTTTAAATATATACTTTTTCCTCTCATTCTGCTTTCTGAAGTGGATACAAATCATCCCACATTATAAATGCATAGAATCTTTTGTGTGTAAAGTCATTAAAACCACAAAAATGGCCTTGCTGTTGCTGGTGTAAACCCTGAAATAGAAAGTTTTGGCTGAAATGAGCAAAAGGCACAGAATTTCATGAAAAGCAGCGTCTGTAACCGTGTGTGGCTATTTCTGAATAACAAAAGTTGTACCGAGACCTTCTTTGTAAAATGGGGCAGAGTAAGAGTTTGCCTTTGCATCTAAAAATAGCCCCTGAAAAGTTCTCTATTTTCACCCCACTTTCTGTTCTCTTGTGGTCGTCTCCCGGGCCTGAGATGACATCCCCGAGTTCGCTTTGACTTTTTTTTTTTTTTATCATAACCCTCCCGTCTCTTTCTCCGTGTGGCCGGTCTCTGCCGTCCTCCTTCCACTTTCTGCTCAGGCGTTTAATTTAGGACACCTCACATCAGAAAACTACAGGATAAACATTTCCTTTGGGCGTCATGGAGATCCGCCATGTTTGTGGGTACCAGCAAACAGTTTGTAAGATCCACTCAAACTGTGGCTCAAAGTAATGTTTTTGCAGACTAAAATTGGACTAAAACTAAATTAAAAGTTCTTCATGAGCCTAAAACTATGACTAAAATGTACAGATATTTTCGTGGTCTAGAATATGTCTAAATAAAAATGAAAAGAGACTAAAATCATCCAAGCTTCCACTGACAGTCTGAAAAAGATCATTTATCTCTGCCAACGGAACAGGTCTGAGCCTTCTTCATGTGGGAGAAGCTCCATGAAGCAGAGGACCTTGATTAATTATAATTATGACTAGATATTACAATGAAAAGTCGACTACATTTGTCTTAAAGGCACTATACAGAGTTTAAAAATGTCAAAATTATGTATATTCCCCCACCTACATGTTCCAACAATGTCCTAATGTGTAGAATGAGCTCAGACCTGTTCACCACAACTGCCTCTAAAATCCTGCACTGTCACTCAAAAAGGTGTTAATCCGGGTCCGAATTGCTGTCATGCACGAGCTTAATATAGAAGGTGCAGTTACACGTATGACCTGAGGTGGCAGTAGTGAGTACAAAATGGCTAACTTGCATCTGGCCCCTTTAAATTTAGTCGACTAAATTGACATGTACTAAAATTGAGAATTTTCTTCCTAAATCTCGACTAAAATTAAATAACATTTTTGTCAAAAGACTAAGACAAAAACTAAATTAAAATATGTTGTCAAAATTAGCACTGGCTCCCAAGCTTTTTAAATGATAGCTCACCAAGTGAAGTTTCAGGCGATAAAACTTCTGAGAAAGTTTGGATTTTGAATCGCCCATATATGGTCATGTTTGAAAACAGTCGAGGGGGAAAACAATTTGGAGAAAAATCTAAACTTTCTCTAATTATTCAGAAAGTACTTTAACAAATGCTGAATTATGAATATAGTTTTCTACTAAATAAAGATGCAAAGACATGGAAAGGAGCAAAGTGGTTCAACAGCCCATTAATACATAAATAACAAAGATGCTAACACGATGCTTCATGTTAGCATTGGGCTTATGCTAGCAGTTAGCTAGCGCTAGCTACGACTGCCGTTTTTTCACTTCTACTGAACAAGCTGCTGTGAGAACATATCCATATGGGCCCGATTTACACTTGACTTTATTTATGTGTGATCAATAAGTTCATATTCCACCAGAAAATGGCTAAAAAGAGCGGAAATTGTGTTTCTCTAAAGATTCTATTTTCCCCCTCGGCAAAGCTTCTATGACGAGATGCCGTCTGTATCTGCGTTACCATGGAGATTAGCTGCGATACATCAATGTTAATGAACCGTATGATCAGTTTTGATTTTATTTATTTTATATAGGGCAGAGGAGGGGTAGTTCAGTTCTCGGTTCATATCTGCCTTTTATTACCCCCTCTCTTCTCCACACGGTTCCTCTCCTGTCCTCTTTTTATCTACCTGTCTGTTACGGCGACAACACGTGTAATTTAGGCCGACTCTCGAGCCAAAAAGCGGCTAATTCTCCTCTTCTCCTCCTCGAGAATAACAGCCCACTTCAAAAAGCCATGTTTCAAAGTGCTCCTCTCTCCGACCTTCTCTTTTTATGTGCCTCGTTGGTGAAACATTACCAAGGTCTCGACTTTAAAACAACCACTTCGGCCTCGCTTTCGTCCTAAAGAGAAAAACCTGGAACTGATCAATATGGCGGCCGTTAAATAATGTACACGTAGAGCTGTGTGTTAGCGCCGCCTTTGCCCTCGCCGCTTTCTCCCCCCGCCTTGAATTATAAACTTACCCCGGTCAATATCCTTTTCCCCGCGCTTTGTAAAAGGAGCGCCCCGAGGATTAGCCGCGATTCGAGCTGGATAATTTAAACGCACCCTCGTTAAATAGCAGGCGCCGCGGGAGGATTAGCAAAAGGGGGCCCGAGAGCGCGGCGTTATATATATTAGCCTTCCCGCTAGTTAGCCGCTACGACCCAAACGAGCGCGGGCTTCCGGGTTAATCTGCTCAGAAAGAGTCAACAAACGGGCGCGTAAGTGGGAGATTAGCAACAGGAGAGCCGGGGCTTATCTGTTTTCGAGTTGCCTCAGTTTTGGAGAGGCGGCGCGTGCCTCTGAATTCGGGAGGGAAGCTAATTTGTTTTTGGAGTGAGCTTAAACCTGTAAATTGGTGGGTTTCCGCTGTGATTAGGATTGCACAATATGTGGATGATGTTAAATAAAAAGTTGGTGTTGGGGATTATCCGGATTATTTCATGTCATTACAAAAAAAACACAAAAGTTTATGCGGTATTGTATGTTTCTCGTCCTAGCGCGGCAGATGATTGTTTATGAAGGCAAACTGTCTGCAACTTTTCCCCATAAACTACTGAAAAACTGTATGAAAGCAAAATAGGGACTAGATGCGAGTTGTCATTTTTATACTCACTACTGCCACCTCAGGACAAACGCCTAACTGCAGTTTCTATACTTTCATTTTCCAGTTATCTAGAGTGCTGTTGATTTCTGTTTTTTAAATTCATGCAGTCCTTATATTTGAAGAGTTTAGTGGTGCTAGGCTAGTGCTAGGCTAGTGCATGTCTATAGTAACTAGTAGCCTGCATTAAAAACCTCTTCAAAATCATCAGGTCGTCTTCCAAATTTTGCCATATCTGATTTGTAGAAAGCTTCTTTGTGAATTCCTCGTGTACTAACGCCGGCCGCAGGTAAACAAACTACTGTAGATCGGCAACCGAGCAGATCACTCCGCCGCTGCGTAGCTTACAACCAGGAAGCTGGTGCTGCTAAAATATAAGTTATTTTAAATCCAAAATGATTATATTTAAAAAAAAAAAAATTCAGTCAACACATATGGGTAGTCTGGCGTTATAAGTGATTTGCCTCAGGTGCTCTGTGCTTGGGTCAGACTGTTTTTAATGCAGGCTACTAGTTACCATAGACATGCACTAGCCTCGCACTAGCCTAGCACCACGAAACTCTTTAAATAAAAGAACTGCATGAATTGAAAATATATATTTCTTCAGAAATCAACAACACTCTCGAAAACTATCAAATGAGGCCCTATGTCAAAATTATCCCTTTTTTTGTGCATGTGCTTGTGCATGCAGGTCTGGGCTCAGTCTACACATTAGGACATCCCTGGAACATGTAGGGGGAGGAAAATACACATTTTTAAACATTTTTAAACAACTACAATCGTTTGATTGCAAGTAAATGAAGTGTACTTGCAATCTTAATTCAAGTGTAATTATCTTAATTCAAGTGTAATTATCTTGCCCCATGGAAAGATTTCTTGAAATTCGACTTGAACTAGACTAGAAAATGTCACTTGTCACTGTATTTCATATATCTTTTTGCAGTGTATCACACATAAGAAATTAACTCAAGCAGGTTTTACACATTTAAACTGATGAAGGCTCGTCCGGGTAATAAGATATTAAAAATATGAAGGCCTGAGGGGTCGATAAGGGGTTGTTTATATATTTAAAGAAAATGTTAGTTTTTTACTTATTTTTCCAAACGGGGCTGTTCGTGTAAAGGGGTAAAGCTGAGTGTTTATCTTTGTCCCAGTGGACCAGCTCGATCTGAAAATCAAAGACACTGGTTGGAGCTGGACTATCTGAATGCTCTGGTTTACAGTCTGGTTAATGCAAATATCATTTATATTCAGGACATTTGCACGTTGGCCGTTGCTTATCCACTTGTAACTTAATTATGACAGATGTTTCTCTCTTCTGTGTCGCTCTGTGTCTTTGTGTGGGATTGGATAGGTTTAATAGGACTTAAGCAATACTGTATTTCATTCCATGTCTTTGTAAATTGTGTAGAAAGCTCAACTATGGACTAAAACCAGCTATAAACTCTCAAACCTGCATTGCAACTCTGTTAAAGACTGCAGTCAGTTACATCATGTGTCATCTGTCTTTATACAAGCCTTTGTTTAGTGTGACAGTTCTTGCAATCTTTCCTCAGTCCTATTCATATTTTCCACCTTGTCCCGCCTGTTTCTATTTATTCTCCCTTCTGTTTGTTTCCTTGAAGAGCTTTTTCACGGCAGTAACACTCCTGTTCTTTTTCCAGATCCCGCTGTGTCGCGTGATACGCTTCAACATCGACTACACCATTCACTTCATCGAGGAGGTTGGGCCAGAGGTTTGTGTAAAAAAAAGAAAAGAAAAAGAAAACCGACATCTTTATCTACTCCTGTTATTCACTCCTTGTCTTTATCTGCACCGCTGAGCCCCGCCTAACCCCCAGACCCCCGCGAACCGCTAAGCTAGGTGCTAATCCTGTTAGAGGAGCAGCAGAGAGTGGGGTTTAAGCGGCGGGTTCAGGTCGGCTGCATCGATAAAACCCCGAGACTCGGGCGATAAAGTTACAGCGGGATTTGCTTATCGCGCGGATCTACATGAAGAGACGCTCCCTGGCATTAAGACACTTTTTATTCAGGGAGATAAGGAACTAGCTTGAACTTACTAAAACAGAGAAGACTCCACTGGAGGAAGGATTTTAGAGGAATTGTGGAAAGATGGCTGGTTTGTGATGAAATTAAAGGGACTATCTCACCGGCCTGAATAGTCTCGGTGAAAACTAACTACGATTTCAGCGGAGACTGCATGGAGACTTGAAAAAGTGTTCATGCATGATATCTTACTATTTGAGGGAATTTCGCCTCAGTCATACAACAAAGAGGTAAAAAATACTCTTAAAGGAACAGGCCACCATTTTTCCACACTGAGATATGTTCTTACCTGAGCTTAGATGAGTTGATACGTACCTGTCTGGTCTTTGTGCGTGCCCTCAGTCACGCAAACGACCAAAGATGTTGTTAGCATTTGGCCTCTCCCAATGTATTCCTATAGCTCCAAACAGGGGTGAAGTTAGAAGCTACCACGCTCTTTCATGGGCACACACAGGGACCAGACAGGTACGTATCAACTCATCTAAGCTCAGGTAAGAACATATCTCAGTATGGAAGAACGACCTTCAACCTTTCCAACCTTTTTTACCCGACAAGCTACTTTTACACAACCGGAACGTCGGCGAGCTATTTGTGCTACTTGTGCTTTAAAAAACACTATAAAATGCGACTTAGGTGGACTTCACCGTGGAGAATGAGTAGCCAAGATAGTATTTCAAAGAAAATGACTTGAGTTTCATGCTGATACTTTACAATCTTGACCCAACTGTTCACAGATTGTGTTCACCGTGTTCAGAAAAAACAGAAAATGCATAATAGTAGAGTTATCATTCGTATAGAGATGTAGAAAGTATTTGGCGCCGCGCTATAAAAGCCTGGCGAGCTACTGGTTGGAGATCGAGGAAAGGTTGAGGACAGTTGTCAATGTCAACTTTATTTCTATACCACATTTACAATGCGAAGAGCCCAAAGTGCTTTACAAATTTACAAGAAAAACACAGTAAAATAAAACAGGAGCACAAACGTATATGTACAAAAGGCAAACGATTAGTATTTGCAGCATTGCCACGGCTGCTTGAGGCGGAGCAGACGTCTCGGAGACCATGCAGAGACTCCACTGAAATCGATCCTGTTCGTTTTCACCGAGACTCGGGACTGTTAGAGAATTAACAATGGTGTTCGAGAGGATAGATGAAGAATAGGCCGCAGTCTGGATGTCTTATACAGGAGATGTTTATTTACTATCGGTACGGGACCCGGAGACATGAACTCGAGACATTGCACTAGTCTTACCATTCAAGTCTGTCTATGCTTCCACAGAAAAGGGATAAATACCCTCTGGAGCATCAGGCGAGTAGGCGCCTGAGCACCACAGTCAAAGCTATGACAGAGATTGTACGACTGTATAGCTCGACCTACGGATAAATAGCGATTTAATGTTATCTTCTAACGGGGACGTCTTTGAGACATCTCCATAACCAGCAGTGACTCTAGTCTCCAACTACTCTCCAGACTGGTGAGATAGGCCCTTTGTATGAGCGCAATGTATGATTCTCCTGTCAATTGTAGACAGAGGTGGTAAAGTGTCACTCCCTGCAAATTTACAAGTCAGTTCTCAGGAGTGTAACGCTCACACTGACTAAACTATTCAGTGCGGTTTTCTGATGAACTGTGATGCACATTAGTAGGGCTGCATACTTAATTGAAACTTGGGTATGGTTATTACACTTACAAAAATAGTCAGCACAGAAAATTATTCTTAAAGGGATATTTCAGGATTTTTGACACAGGGCCTCATTTCCTAGTTATTAAGTGTTGCTGATTTCTGGAGATATATTTTTGTAATTCATGCAGTTCTTATGTTTGAAGAGTTACGTGGTGCTAGGCTAGTGCATTTCTACGGTATCAGCTAGCCTGCATTAAAAACAGTCTGACCCGCTCCACAGAGCACCTGAGGCAAATCACTTATAACACCAGACTAACCATATAAATGTGTCGATAGAGTAATGACTTATATTTGACTCATACATCAGCTTCGTGGTTGTGTAAGCTACGCAGCGGCGGAGGGATCTGCTAGAAAATAGTCCCTCAAAATGCGATTATTTATGTGATGCAGGTCAGTTATATTCCAAAAATTATCGACACAAACATTTATATGGTTAGTCTGGTGTTATAAGTGATTTGCCTCAGGTGCACTGTGGAGCGGGTCACACTGTTTTTAATGGAGGCTAGCTGATACCATAGAAATGCGCTAGCCTAGCACAAGCCTAGCGAAACTCTTCAAACATAAGAACTGCATGAATTACAAAAAAAAATGTCTCCAGAAATCACGCCAGACTAACCATATTGTGTCGATAGAATAATTATTGGAATATAACTGACCTTGCGTCACATGAATGATCTCATTTTGAGGGACTATTTTCTGGCAGATCACTCCGCCGATGCGTAGCTTATACAACCACAAAGCTGATGCTGCTCAAATATAAGGTAATTTTAAAGGCAAAATAGTTAAAATTATTCCATCGACACAGACATTTATATGGTTAGTCTGGCGTTATAAGGGATTTGCCTCAGGTGCACTGTGGAGCGGGTCAGACTGTTTTTAATGCAGGCTAGCTGATACCATAGAAATGAGCTAGCCTAGCGCCACGAAACTCTTCAAATATACGAAGAAAAAAATATCTCCAGAAATCAGCAACACTCTGGATAAGTAGGAAATGAGGCCCTATGTCAAAAATCTTGAAATATCGCTTTAAGGGTGCACAAACCTCCCAACCTCATTTTTTTCCTTCCATTTCAGACTCATGTTCACTCCCAGAAGTCCAGCTAAACCCTCTCCACGTCGCCTTGTTTCATTTCAGAAATCTATGCGATCAAATGCCGCCATTTTAAACCCACCAGTAATCAATCAGTGTTTATCAAATGTATTATAATGACGCTCGTGTGACTCGAAAAGACATTACCGCTACTGTTCTCGTCTCAGGTGTGCGAAAACTCAGACTCGCTTAAACAAAACACATTTTTCACTCCCTTTTGTCGCGTCGGACGCCTTATTAGATTCCAAAAACATTTGTTAATGGGGCTTGTTAATGATTAGTTTCTGACACAGATGTTGCGCGTCGACTGTTTCGACTGGGGAACAGCAAACAGATTGCCGCTGCTGGTTAATGGGGCTGAGATGAATTGTATTGAAAACCGACGCTGAAATCTAATATTTGTCGTCGACGTGTGCCGGAGCGACGCCTTTCGCTTTTATTTCCCATTGTTTAATCACAGCAGTTTCCTTGTTATCGAGTTTGACAGCAGCTTGTTTCCAACCAGCATCTGGCTCTGAGCAATCAGTCACAAATTGCCTTTTTATTGTCCTTCCATCGAGATTGATTTTATTGATTGAAATTGTGAAAAGTGGCAGCACGGAGCTTTCACGTAATGTATTTAACACTTAAGGTAATAATGTATCTTTGTTTTCAAACGTCTACATCTCTCACAGTCGTCATGCAGGGTTTGAACAAAGGCCTTAAATGTCATCAAGAAGCCAACAATACAATGAAATGTACTTGGATGAGAAAAACCTGTTTTTGATTTTTGACTATTTTTCAAAGAATATGAAAGACAACTCAGAAGTTTTTTTTTCACTCATAGTTAGTGGTTGTGTGAAGCCATTTATGGTTTGGTTATGGCTCAACTGAGTTTGCTATTTTCAAATCATATTGAAAAAAGACCTACAAGTTCCTGGAACTTACAGGAACTGGAGGCTTTTTGCCAATATGAATGGGCCGCTTTACCCTTAGATTATATGCAGAACCTTCTCCACAACTACCACAAAAGACTCCAAGCTGTCATTGATGTTAAAGCAGTACTGAGTAACTCATGCCCCTAGAGGCCATAAACGCCACTGCAGGTGTCGTAAGCATGTCTTTTTTACTCATTAATTGTCAGTGAGAGTAAATACTACACTGACAGAAAAGACAAAGGGACAGAGGGATATTGTGGCTGTAAATACTGTTTAAGTGGCGTTAGCTCGCAGTTAGCTTTGTCCGTTAGCCTGTTAGCTTCTTCTTCGTGATTCCATTAGATACGGAGAGAGAGACACCGGGGAAGATGAAAGACCCCCAAGTCATCCCATTAATACTTGTATAACCCCCAGAGGGACTACGAAAAGGGTTTTAGTACTGCTTAAAGGAACAGGCCACTGTTTTTCCATTCTGAGATATGTTCTTACCTGAGCTTAGGCAAGTTGATGCGTACCTGTCTGGTCTTTGTGCCCGTGGAAGAGTAAATAGGTTTGGTATGGAGCTTTTATGTTACTATAGCAGTGGTCTCCAACATCCCCCCCCCTTATGAGCTGTCTTTAGGTCACAAAAAATCAAAATATGAAGATTATTAGTTTTGTAAGTGTGTCTGTAAGTGGCCCAGACTTTACACACTTTACTAACATCGCAGTGTTATGTACAAACATTTTTTTGTCGCTGAAGCCTGTACTTTTTGTCTCCTGCAGAACTACTGTGTGCGTGGCCTGGAGCTGTTCTCGTCCTATCTGTTCCAGGACATTCTCGAGCTGTACGACTGGAATCTCACTGGTGAGGGACTAAAAGTCACCCACAGTTTAGGGATTTTGATACAGTGTGTTGTAGTTGGAGCAATAGACTGACAAACCAAAAAGCTAGGACAGAAAACTTGGTGAAAACTTTGCTTTATAAAACTTTATGCATGGACTAAAACGGCTATTTACAAAATCCAAGGGGTTTCAGCGCTTTTCTAGATCCAGAAATCCCCCAGTTTATGCTATTGAAAGTAAAGTCTATGGCTTCCACAAGACTAGACCAAGATCAAGTCAAACAATGTGCTTTAAATAGCCGTGAACCTGGACTAAATTATCACTTAACTATGACTGAAAACACATCCAACTGCATGTTTTGCCGAAATTTCTTATGAATTTGTTGTCAATTTTACACACATAATGGTCAAAAGTTGCCCAATGTGTCAAATTTACTGTAAAATATCAAAGCTTTACTTCATTCCTCTGCTTAATCTAATGTTTGCAGGTCTTTAGAAGTCTATAAACAGATAAACCCACAGCTGTCTTTTCTCTCAGGCCCGGATGAAGAGATCGAGACGCCCCAATGTCAGCGCTTCCACTTCATGCCTCGTTTCGTCAGATTTCTACCGGGTAAGACCATTTACTCTCTTTTATTCTGTTTGTTTGAGGATTGCAGATTGCTTTGGGTACGTCTCAAAGCCTCTAAATGCACAGTAATTATGCTTAAAGTGAAACGCTGATGTAGTTTATCAGAAGAAGATGATGTAAAGCATGATGTAATGTGTAATTTTCCCTCTAATCAATGAGAACGACTCTGAATGACCTCTATCCGCCTTCAGTGTAGATTCTTATGCCCTTGTGCACTCACCTGCAGTTCCTCCTCTGTCCACTTGATGGCGGTGTTGCTCTTCGGAAGCGCCTCGGTTTGTTTTGACAGCTCACGCCACCTACTGTACCTTCCCTCCATCAAAACGGCAGCACGGACAGGGATTTGTGAACTACAGTTGATTAGGTTTTCTTCTTATAACAATCATTTCAAGCGCTGATATAAGAATAGGAGTCTGATAATGTTTTAAAGCGAGGTCTGATTTAGTTTAGACAATATAACATTTACCCGATAGAATCCTAATGTTTGTGAAATGATTAGATTGTCTTAATGTTCCCAGTTATCGCACTTTTATGTTGAATGTAAACAATTGCTCCAAAAGCGATCTGACCTTTTTGAAAAAAGGTACAGTTTGTTAAAGCGTAGCGATGTTCTGCTGAAAACAACTCTGACCTTTGCATTTTGAGTTCTTGCAATGACAAATAGATGTGTTATGGCTAGGATTGTACTAACTGTACAAATTAACTGTTATTATGTAACCGGTTAAGCACTCTTTGTCAACTCTGCTGCTTGCACTTAATATTTATTTTTATCCAGGAGGGCTTCATTCTTTCATTTCTTTTCCATATAAAGTTATTTTAGCAAAATGTATAAAGTTTGGCAACGCTTTTACTCTTATAATCAGCGGACACTGACTGACAGGCGTCTCCAGCTTCTCTCACATCTGTTTTAATATGGCGTTAGATTAATCTTCATGGGATCTATAAAAACAAAAGACTTGACGGCGGAGGGATACAGCAGTGTACAGGGATGAGGCGGCGTAATACATGCCCCGCACATAAACAAAACAAGAGATGCTGGAGAAAGAAGACAAGTCCTGCCTTTACAAACAAAGCGTATGGATCATCGCGGCTCTAAAGCAGGGGTCCTCAAACCTTTTTGGGGCCACATTATCGTTCCTGACTGTGATGGGGGGCCGGGCCCGGGTTGGCTATAACATAGGTTTGTATGACCCAGACCAAAATGCAGCAGGGCCTCATTGTGAAGGAGTCCACACTTCTGTCTCCACAGGATCAACACTTGATTCCAGGCACATATTTGTTTAGCCGTAGTGCAGGGGTGTCGAAGTCGTTTGGGTCAAGGGCCCCCACGGCGGGTCGCGGGCCGCATATATTTTTAAGGACTTATTGTGCTTCTGTGTCACATGTTTCTCAAAGTGATACATGAAGTCGTTATTCATTCACTCCACATCCAATGGCAGTAAGTTACTACCACGGACCTTGACCTTGACACATGTGCTGTAGTGGTTTGCAAAAATAGTAATCACACGTTGTCTTAGTATTACATGTATTTTTATTTTCAAATAAAACATCATTGCGTAATGTTATTAAAGTAATAACGGCTTACACTTGTATTTTGCTTTACCAGCCTGTGTCACAAGTTTCTCAAAGTTCACTGTAGTCATTATTCATTCACTCCTCACTCTGTGGTGGTAAGCTTCATTTACCACGTGGCTATAATGTGTTGTTTATATCCTGATCCCTTATGTCAGTGCCCTCCACTGGACACGTGTGGAATTCTTTTTTATTTATTTAAGTTCCCAGCTAGTGTCTGGAATGAGTATACTGGTTATTTAGCAAACACAGGAATGGGCTAGAGACTTACTTTTTTTTTTGACATACTCAGGGCTTTGTGCTATGCAAGTTTTTAACTCTTCCAACGGTCTTATGGCCACGGAATCCAAATTTGTATTTTAACACTTGTTTCCTTTATTGTATTTTTGTTGTAATTAATAAAGAAATGTATGAAAAAAAAAAAAAGTCAAGGGCCGGGTTAAACCATCTCCATAGTTTGAGGACCCCTGCTCTAAGGGTTCTGTGCAGTTCATACGACGCAAGTGAGATCGGGGAGAAAGGCTGACTTTCGATCTGCAACAAAAGCAACGAATAAAAGCGATGAAACATGAAAAAACAATGAACTATGACAAAAAAGCAGCAAAAATGTGACATACAAACGACGACAACGAAAAAGTTCTGATCAGTTTTCTCACATATTGCTTGCCTTTTACATATCCGCAGCAGTATTTTTGCCTGTGTAGAATAGTTTAGTGACTTAATTGCCCTCGCGGCTGCTTTTTACAACAGCAGACCCCCAGTGCAGGGTCGAGTCTGCAGTGGAGCCACAAGGTGAAATCCACATTCAAATGTTCAGGTTTTCCTCCGTGAGCTTCGCTTTTGAGGCCAAGGCTTTCATCGGTGAAAGTGCTTTGTTCAGCCAGCCACAGGAGCCGCAACTCCTCTGATAAAAGTTTCATTTCCTCAACTCTCGCTGTTAAATTTGAGATTTTTTGTGTGTTTTTTTTTTTTTTTTAAATCAATTATCTCCACAGACAAAGGGGTTTTGTGCCATTCATGCCGCTCCGCTTTACCTCAGTGTCTGAAACGTGATTCATTTTGTCCTTGAAGATATTTGACTCCTGTTGTCGTTTCACCAAAATATATGATCATTTTAGTCCTAATATCAGTGGTGGCTGTAGAAAATGACAAACTTTTCTGTGTTAAAAGAAACCTAAGCCAAATAATATACTTATTATAAACCATATTGTCCCGACTATAAGTCGCACTTGAGTATAAGTCGCACCCCCAGCCAAACTATGAAAAAGTGTGATTTATAATCTGGAAAATACGGTATATCAGTATCATAAGATAAGTTAGACAATGAACACAAGATGGCGCCGGTCACCGTGTGTTTATGAATAGGGTGAATATAGTCTGGAAAATATGGTATATATATATATATATATATATCAGGCCGATATTTGTGTATTTTCAATATTGACTAACGGCCGATAAAAAGGCAGATTTCTCAGGAAATGAAAGTGATGGAGACTTCCTGTTTTTTGTGTTGGAAATCAGAGCTTTAAAATCTGCCCTAACACAACTTGCTTGGTCTGGCGTTCTCTGAAGTAACTACATGAATATACAGTGCCCCCTGCTGTCACAGTTTCAAGTTCAAGTTTCAAGTTTAATGGTTTTGTATCGCCCAATATCACAACTGAAGTCGCCTCACAGGGTTGCACCAAACATTAAGGCAATAAAACAGAGCAATAAATATGACAATTAAAAGTTCAGGTGAATCCAGTTCAACATTGACATATTTAGAAGCATCATACACAGGATTATAGCAAAAACAGTGTTAGTGCATATCATTGGCCTTTAGAAAAACCCATATTGGTCGACCTCTATTAGATATATTTCTATATATTTTTCGATGATCGAAACCTTTACTATAATAAATCAATGTTTAACTTACTAAAAGCTAATTGAGAAGTAAAAAAAGACATCAAATTCAATTTATTTCTGTATCAATGACCCCAACAATTCATATCGGTCAGGCCCTACTACAAACAACATATACACTAGGGCTGAAAGAATAAAACTGCACACTCTTGTATTTTATTTTATTTTTTTCTGAAAAATGCTAGGTTTTCACTGAACCTGTAGTTGATATGTGGCATATATATCGAGATATGAAATTTTGTCCATTTCGTTCAGCCGTAGTATCAATATTGAGATATGAACATTCAAAATAATCAAATCAAGATATGAACTATATAGATTTTCATCAATAAAACTGCACTGTTTTGTATTATGATTTTATTTTTCAGAAGAATGCTTGGTTTTCACCTAACCCATAGTTATATCGTATTGTATCGTATCGATATCTGGCATAAATATCGAGATATGAAGTTTTGTCCATATTGTTCAGCCCTGATATGCACTGTGACTGTAAAATCCTTCTTGTTTGAGCGCCTGCAAAGATTTTCTGAAATGCATGAGATCGTCGTTATAGTTTCGCTTTGGCAATGAGAGGTTTGGGAGCGTTTGGTTTCACTTCTGCCACCTACTGATGAAAACAAGTCGTACAGAATTACTAACCGTGCTCCTGGGGTTCTTGATTTGGGATGTTTTCTTGTAGTTTTAAACAAGTCCTGCCTCTTTCTCAGATGTGGGCTAACTCTAAACGTCGTCTCTTCCTCAGACGGGGGTAAGGAGGTGCTGTCCATGCACCAGGTCCTGCTGTACGTCCTCCGCAGCAGCCCGCCGCTGGTTCCCGAGGAGCAGATCGCCGACATGCTGCAGTGGGAGGAGCTGGAGTGGCAGAAATACGCCGAGGAGTGCAAGGGCATGATCGTCACCAACCCCGGCATGGTGAGAAAACACATTATTATAAAGTGCAGTTCTACTCGTCCTATCCACATGTCATTGACGTGTAGAACAGAGGTGGTCAAAGTGCAGTTTTACCACGACGCTGCTAATGCTATCGCTAAGCTATTTCCAAAGTAGCTTAGCGATAGCATAGGAGTCTGTTCTTCTGTTTGTGCATAATAATTAGCCATGTGCTGCTTGTGTTCCTAAATCCGGAAAGGCCTTTAGAGCAGATTGAGGTGAAACAATAATATATTCTGCTGTCGTTTTGTAAAGAGGTGGAAAATACTACTATTCTGGGGAAAAAAATGTTGATGGCAAGTATATTTGTAGAGCATAATTCACACATGAGGCATTTCAAAGTGCTTCACCGTTACATAAAATTACTTGAAGGCAGCCGATAAATACTTTCAGTCTCACATGCAGCTATAAAAAAACTGTTTTCAGCCTGGATTTGAACATTGAGTTGAGGCCTGTCTCACATCCTCATGAAGACTGTTCCATGACACTAAAACACAGCCTCACCGTGTTTATTATTGACTGCTGGGATCCCTGAAGTTCTCAGGGGCCGAGATGGTTCATATGGCTCTAACACAGGGGGGGCAATTAATTTTCATAAGGGGCCACATGAGAAGCAACAATAGCTCAAGCTTATATCGGGATAAAAGTATGATATATGGGGAGTGTATCGCCGGGTCCATAAACAAAAGCTCCAAAATAAAAAAATGTTTTGATTGGGAAAATACATTGATGACTTTAATAGTGAGCCTGACAGGACTGTAGCCTCATAATAACGGCTTACACTTTACAAGCCTGTGTCACAAGTCACATTGTAGTCAATATTCATTCACTCCACACTCCGTGGTAGTAAGCTACTATTGTAGCCATAGCTGCCCAGGGGCAGACTGTCCATTTCCCACTTGCAAGTCACACAATGTGTTGTTTATATCCTGATTTCTTATCATATCAGTGCCTTCTGCTGGACACCTGTGGAATTCTTTCCTTTTATTCTTATTTAATCTGCCCCCTAGTGGCTGGAGTGAGCATTCTGGTAATTAAGGAATGGGCTAGAGACGTACTTTTTTTGATATACTTATCAATTTATGCTCTACATGTTGTGGGCCGGACTGAATCATCTCGCGGGTCGTATTTTGCCCAGGTCTGCTCTAACATGTCAGACACCTGTATGTACTTTGGTGCTAAACCATGAAAAATTTGAATATTCTCTGAGTGACAGGAAGCCAGTGCAGAGACCAGAGCACTGGACTAATATGGTCGCATTTCCTGGCTCGAGCAGCAGCATTCTGGATGTACTGCAGCTCTAACAGCTCATTTTAGAGAGGCCAGTGAGCAGGATAAGTCTCTCCAAGTCTGGTTTTGACACTATTCCTCTGAAAATCTGCTGATGTTGTTGCTTTGATGTGGCTGTTTTATGTTCTGGTCTCAGTCCATGATTACAAGATTTAAAAAAACTATATTGGTGCATCCCTAACTAGTAAATTTGGATTGTTTCAGCGACTAATGTACAGAGAAGTGAAGAAGTCTAAACATAAATCATCTTCAGCCTGGCCTTAACTGATTACATGACTCTGTGGTTAGAGCGGCCGCTGTGACTTTTTACCCTGTCGTGTGTGGACTCTAAATGGTTCTGACCTGGTGGCAGAAAAACACGACTAATTAATATAATTTTTATTAAACTCCATTAATCTGTGGTCAGAACAGTCGGACAAATCACTCCTAATGACAATAATGACTTTAGCAGCCAATTAGTGCGAAACACGCCGGGATATCGCTGACACGGACAAAACGCATTCTGTTCCCAGTGTACTTCCTTTTGACTAAATATTCTTATTGAATCCAGAATAATTAGTTATATTCATTAGACAAATTTACATATTGTTACACCTTCAAATAGATTTTCAGAATTCATTTAATTTGACTAATTTTCAGGGTGATTCATTTAAAAGTAGTGAAAGTCATTGCACTAAAACCTAAGGACTTAAATGTCATAAAAAAGCGTTAAATTGGATTCCAACCAGGGCTGGGGCGATACACAATAATTGCTAACACGCTAATTGCAATGACAAGATGGCACGATTAATTGATTATCTGCTTTTTAGAAAAATACAGTCAAGTTGTAGCTAAGCCAGTCACGATAACTAAACCAAGCACCTCTTCAGCCCTTTACCTGGTGACACATTTTATTCATCATGTCAAATTTATTATTATTTTGTATTTCCATTGTGCATCAACCCCTCCTGGAGCCGCCACCTTAACGTGGTGGAGGGGTTTGAGCACCTGAATGATCCTGGGAGCTCTGTTGTTGGGGTCTGGCACCCCTGGGTAGGGTCTACTATGGCAAACAGGTCCTGGGTGACGGGTCAGGCAAAGAGCGGTTCAGAAGCCCCTTATGAGAGACCAACAGGCCCGGTTAGAACCATGAGGCCGTCCTTCTGTGGACCCACCACCTGCAGGAGGAGCCATAGGGACTGGTGCAATGTGATTCACGACTCGGCAATGGACAAGTGAAAGAAAATGGATGGATGGATGGGTTGTGCAACCCCAATTTGCATAGATTTGTTGAATATTGGCAATAATATAAGAAAAGTGATAATTTCATTAATCACAATAATCCTTCATCAGGTATATCCAAACTTTTTTCATTTCAGAATTTCACTTGAGTGATTTAGCAGAGTTTTAACTTGTAACCCACACCACTGTTTAGGCTTCTGAGAGCCTTCTTCACCTTTCATCTGGCCCAGATACCTGATGAATACACTGAACCACATCCGGCAGCCAGAGTCAAGCCAGAGACGAGCCAGATCCCTTTTGATTTGAAACATCCAAATTAGTTAGTATAGTATTTGGTTCAGTGACGCAGTTGGTTGTCATCTCTTGATCGGAAGGTCGGGGGTTCGAATCCCAGCTCCTAAAAATGCACACTGTCGTTATGTCAAGACACTTCACCCTCCTTGCCTCCAGTGTCTGCGTACATTGGTGTATGAATGAGAGAGTGAATGGGTGAGTGGTTCCTGACTGTGATGTGTTTTGGGCTAGATGAAGGTAGAAATGGTATTAAAAAGCATTACATTGCTGCTACATATTTTTTTCATATATTTTTTTTAATATATTGACATGTTTAGTACGCTTTGGAGTATCTGCTGCCAAAACGGAATGATTAAAAACGAAAAGCTGAAACCCCTCTTGCCTTGTAGACAGGTAAGTAATCCAGAACCTTAACATTGTAATCACATGCGTTTGACTGGCAGCTCCGATGGCCTCGCTTCGACAGCGCTGGGGTTTGATTGGCAGAGCAATATGTAGCTTCCTCATAGAAATGCAACGCTATTATCCGCCCGCGCACGTGTCACCGCGGCCGTACCTCACACCTCGTCCTACACGGAGGGGGTCAGCCAATCAGGAGCGCCCGTACGCCGCAGCCTTTAGCATTCACTGACATCTTCACCTTCTCTCAAGTACAATCGCATATTTTGAATACGGGTTAACTGCTGCGGCGTGAGGGCTGTGGGCTGACGGCGTCTTAACCTTGGAGGATAATGGGTGAGGGTCGCTTATGTCGGAGCGGGTCAAACAGAGCAAGGGTGGGTGAAGGGTGGGTGTCCTTGAGGCGGCAGACAAAGGCCGCACTTCGGTCCTATTGAAGGGAAGAGTCCGAACAATGGGAATGGCGGCATATTGAGCTTTTTTTTCCTCTTTTATTGTTATTGAAAGCGTATTGAATGAATTGTGCAAAAATGAAGGTTTTAAAGCCACATCGTGTAACATTTCACCCAACTGTACAAGCATTTATGTTGTTACAGATGTTTTAGTCATTAAAAAAATCCCTAAAAGCGGCTCAGCCCTCCTTAGACCTGACTGGGAGTGGGATGTCTCCAGCTTGTTACCATAGAGATGACTAAAAGCCACCAAATGTGACTTTTGAATAGGTTAGGTCCTCATCTTTGCTTAACCACTGATATGTCCAGCTGGTCTTCATGAGCATGGTTTGTATTGGCAGCAGTATAATCCAAAATGTTACGGAGTGTGCTAATTCGTGTTACAAAAAACACAAACACATTCATTTGCAGGTTTTGCTCAAAGGTTTTGCTCGAAAGTTTCCCGGTAAGTCCAATTTTACATTAAAAAATAGCACCAAAATGGCTCACAGCGGCCCTGTACACAGTGTGCCTTTAACCTCTTAAGCCCCACCTGAACGGAGCACATTTTCTCCAGTTTGTCATTACTCAAAACGGAAAACTTCTGGGGAAAAAGCGACAAAAACAAGGAAAGTGCAACAAAAAAAAACATAAAAACAGCTACAAAAAATTGACCAAAATTCTAGAAAAAAATGACAAAAAAATGACAAAAACGCGAAATTAAAAAAAGCAATGGAAAAAGTGGCAAAAATATGACCAAAAAAATATAATAAAGCAATAGAAATTATGGCAAAAAAGTGATAAAAATGCAATGGATAAAGGGGAAAAATGTGACATAAAAAGCTATTGAAAATGCCAAAAAAGCAAAGGAAAATGTTGTAAAAATGCGATTACAAAAAATGACAACATGGCAACAAAGCAAGGAAAAAGATCTGTTTAGATCAGTTTTGTTGGTCTTAGCTTTCAAATAAGGTGTTACTCTGACCTATAGCTCTCCAGTCAAGAAACTTTTCGATTTGGGTAATGCACTGAGTTAAGGTGGGAGTTAAGAGGAATCCAATTTCCTTCTAAATCTTAATTTACATCATTCCTTTGTTTCATGGACTGGATGCAAATCATAATGAATGAAATATGTTGTTTAGGCATTAAAGTAGCATTAAATCGTGTTAAATTTGACTTGTATAGATCCTGCTTTTAATTCAGTGTCTTTGAGATGCTGGACCAGTTTGTGACTGCAGGCGAAAGCAGGAGGAGGGAGAGTTCTATGTTTTTTTCCTTGTACACCTTTCAGGAGTCGTTACCAATCAAGGTTTGCAACGTCCCTCCTTTCCTTCCTCTGGCAGTAATGAAAGCCTCGCCGAGTGAGTCATACATGTTTTTGTTTTGCTGTTTCCCGCTGTGCAGCGCGAAGGTCGCCCCGCGCGCTCCGGCCCCCGAAATGAACGAGTGATTATTGCACACATTTGACAAATGAGGCCACGCGTGTGTGAACCCTCCAATCAGCCGCCGCCGCCGTAAAAATGTACATGAAGGCCCCAAATGACCGGATTAGCACATACCCGACGGCGGCTGTAAACACGGCAATCACGGCGGCCAATCACGGGCTGATTATGTTGCGCTAAAGGCCGGTGTAAACCCGGGTTGTGACCCCTGGCTTTATGAAATAGCATGTTTGTATTTGCAAGAAGAGGCGCGAATGTCAAGGTTAGCCATCTGTGACGGTTAATGAGGCGCTCGCGCTCACACAAAGGCAGTGTTGCATCAGGTTGGGCGTCCACAGCGACCCATGGTGGTTCTTATACATTCAAGGTTATCTGTGGAAACTACACTCTGATTTGTTCAAACTACTGTTGTGACCAAGGCCAAGGCATTCTATCCACCTTTACAGGCACAGAGGATGATTTAGGTTTTATAATTTATTTATAATGTGCTCGTAGTTGTCTGAAAATTATCTTAATTTATCCCTAAAATCGTGCAATCCTACCATCAATAGTAGTCAATATTTCTTTTGATTTGCAGTTTGCAGTCTTTATGCACTAGGTTTAGTAAATGATAGCTTCACCTGCTGTGTGACTGTTTGTGTCAGTGAATTTCTCAAATTCTTTACAGTACTGTCTAAATGCTTACAACATTTTTTGGTACATTTTTATTTTTATGTAAGGGCTGTTTTAATTGAAAACCAACATTTTACCAATGACCTTTTTCAACCTTTATTTAACCAGGAAGCAGGAAATGCACATGATGCTTCATGCTAATGCATCGTGCTAATGCTAACGCTAGCTAAGGCTAACTACGACTGCCGTTTTTTTGCTTCTACTGAACAATCTGCTGTGAATAAACATCCATATGGACCAGATTTAGACTCGACTTTATTTGTATGTGATAAATAAGTTTATATTTTGCCTGAAAATGGCTAAAAAGAGTGAAAAATAGAAAAAAAGATTCTGTTTTCCGCCTTGGCGAGGCCACGCCCCCTTCTATGATGCTATGCCGTTTGTATCTATATGCTTGGTATAAATGTGCTGCGGCTCATGGGACGAGCAACATTATGAAGGAAGGAAGGACTTTGTTTCCAACACATGGCCACAAAGTGCTTTACATTATTCTGGACTATTATAAAACCTTTTCTGTTTTGCAAGAAGAAAAATTGAGCTATTTTGTATTAACTTAACAAATACTACTCCACTTGCCAAACCTCTTGACTGCCTTTACAAATGATGCGCCCCATTCTTCGACCTTACTCCTCTCAAATGATTGTTCTGAACTGGGCCGGTGACCCCTGGCTTTCTGAAACACCTCGTTTGTATTCAAGGGAGCGACGCCGACGTCAAGGTTAGCCATCTGTAGCAGTTTATCAGGCCTTTTGTTCCACTGTTTTCACAAAATGACAAGCCCAGGAGAGACGTGCGTTCGGGAGGCTGCGCGGGACACATGCTGCTGTCAGTCTGATAAAAACGACAACTCTTTATCATCTGACGGAGGGGGAATGGATGCTGGGAGAATTGGAAATAAAAGAAAGTGCCAAGGTTGTTGTTGTTATTGGAAAAGTGACTTGTTTAGAAAGTGAAACTGTCATTGAAGCACATGTGGTCAGGCTGAGGTGGTCGTGTGTTGCCAAAGGATACAACAATAGAGACACATCGTGCAAAATCGACTTTTTGTCCTCGTCATTTCACAAGGCCACGAATCATTCAAACCATTCTGCATTGATACAGTGGAGTTTATTTCAGAGCCTGTTGTTGGGTAAAATAGGCTTGGAAACGTATTTCTGGAATATTTGATCCCTCTGCTGCCACCGGAGGGCGCTCCAACCAAATTCTGAGATGCAAAACAACATAAACCCCAAAAAATATATCGCGATAAACGATATAATTGAAAAACATTTCATGCCAAAATAACAAAAACATGAATGGATATTACAGTAATCCCTTGAAATAACAGACTTCATATTGACATTAGAAACACTTCATAATAACTACACCTTATTTAGCCTTAATAAATGATAATATTAACACTTAATTAATGTTTAAAGGGACTAGATGCAAGTTGGTCATTTTATACTCACTACTGCCACCTCAGGTCTTATGCGTAACTGCAGTTTCTATATTAAGCTCGGACATTACTGGAACATGTAGGGGGAGGAAAATACATAATTTTAACGTTTTTAAACTCTGTATAGTCTCTTTAAGTCCAGGCTGAAAGGACTTCTTTTTACTGCTGCCTATGGATGGATGGATGGATGGATGGATGGATGGATAATTTATTGATCCCGAAGGAAATTGTGCATTCGTCTCTTGCTCACATTCACACAAGGTGATTGTATTTTAAGGAATTTTAATATATATATATACATTTTTTTTAATATCATTTTATTGTGTTTTTAGCGCATTTTATTGCATTTTTTATTGTGTTTGGGTGTCTGGTGTTGCTGTGAACACTGAGTTGTACATGAAATGTGGCATAAAAAAGAAACTTTCCTCCCCTAATTCATCATGAACAATTCTCATTAATTAAGTGTGACTAACTACTTAACTACTACAGTTAATGCCTAACTCGTAATGAATAGTTTTTCTTCAACTTCAATTTCAGTTATTCATTGTTTAGTATTTATTAAGCGTTAGTCACACTTAATCGTTTATTAAGGCTAAATAAGGTGTAGTTATTATAAAATGTACTCACATATTTTCATAGCGCATAAGCTGCAATAAACAAGAAGAATAATTAAACATGTTTTACTCAAATATTACAAACAGGATAAAAAATGGGTATGTATAAAGTTATTTTGGCAAATACTGAAACCAGAAAGATATAATTTATGTGTCATTTATTGATTTCGAAATAGTCATTATTGTGACAGGCCTAGTGCTGGTGCTCTTTGTTAAAGGAGAAAACAAAAAGTACTCTCCCTGCATCAAAATAATATATTAATGAACAAGAGAAGGCGAGGCGCTCTGAATTTGAATTATTTCGATCTAATCCAATTTTATAAACAAAGAATTTTCAAAGTGCTGGAAGTAAAGTAAAGTAAGGATTTTTACTGCAGAAGAATATTAATCAGGGTCATTCGGATTTTATATATTTTCTCTCGCCTTTTTTTTTTTTAAAACAAAATATTAAATGTAACCAGAGCAGAAAGCGTTCGTTATGAGTAGCCCCAATCGAAGACTAGCGTTGGCTCTAATGCAGAGATGAGTTTTTGTGGTCATATTCTGCTCGGAAGCGAAGGGGAACTGCCAAATATAGCATTGGCAGGATGCTCAGAGGGGACGCAGGCCAGAGGAAGGCAGAGAGGCAAATTAACTGATGATGTCATGACATGGAGTGGGGCAAAGACGTACTCACAAGCCAAGTGGAGAGCAGAGAACCAGGCGGAAGAGGGTTCATGAAGAGAGGGAATCAATTTAATTTTTTAAAAACATTGCGTGTTGAGTGTTTCTGTACCCTGCACGTAGCAGCCAACAAACGTTCAAGAGGATTCTCCATTTAATATAAAGGCTTTTTAGAGAAAGCTTGGATGCAGGGAGAGCAACTTGTTTTTTTCTTTCCTGGTGAAACATAGCCCTGGATTATAAAGTCAATGTACAATCCCTGCCTAAGTACCCAAAAGCAGGTTCATAAGCCAAAATGATGCATTAATATGTAAAGTTAAATACAAAATCCTCCCTTTACCCAAAACTACCTCTAAAATTAACACATGTCCATTGATATTCTTCAAAAATGTCCAGTGTGTAATCTCGTCTTGACAATACTGTATTCACCAGAAGATGTGGTTGGAAAGCTTTCAATTTAATGATGATGAAAGGCCACCCTTAGTTCAAACATACTGCTGTCATTAGGGGTTATAAAAAAGCTTAAAATGAGTGCACACTAGATCTTTTAACCTCAATGCTGCAGTTTTGACCTTCGTGATTGACGGACGGTAATGGTGTGTTATATTTTATTTAGGTTGTGTTGGAAGCTCACGTTGCCATCGATCAAAGGTTTCCTATGGTTTTGTTTCTGCAGAAGCCGAGCTCGGTGCGGATTGACCAGTTGGACCGAGAGCAGTTTAACCCGGAGGTGATCACGTTCCCCATCATCGTGCACTTCGGGATCAGACCGGCCCAGCTCAGCTACGCAGGAGACCCCCAGTAAGACGTGTGGCCGAATACAGGCACAATGAAAGACATGGATGGCTTTGTTTCATTTTAAACAGAAACATCACGCAATCGCCGACAATAATTAAAGCAGTACTAAGTAACTCTTGCCCCAAGAGGCCATAAGCGCAACTGCAGGTGTCGTAGCAAGTTGCGATTTATAAATTTACTAATTGTCTTAAATAAATACTACACTGACATAAAAGGCGAAAGGAGAGAGGGATATTGTGCATCCGATTATACAATGGAAATACTATAAAAAGTGACGCTAGCCCGCAGTTAGCTTTGTCCGTTAGCATGTTAGCGTCTTCTTTGTGATTCTATTAGTGTGTATTGGTTTCTCCGGTGGAACGCCTCCCGCGGGAGGTGTTCCAGGCATGTCCTAGTGGGACAAGGCCTCGTGGAAGGCCCAGGACACGGTGGTGGGACTATGTCTCCGAGCTGGCCTGGTGTCGCCTCGGGGTCCCCCCAGAACAGCTGGAGGAGGTGTGTGTGGATCGGGAAGTTTGGGCATCTCTGCTGAGACTGCTGCCCCCGCGACCCGGCCCCGGATAAAGCGGAAGAAAATGGATGGATGGATGGATGGTTTCTCCGGTCCGGTGGCAGTCAAGTTGCAAACATGGTTTTCTGGCCAGAGACCCCAGGGGGAGATGAAAGACCCTCCATACATCCCATAAACACTTACTTAGTACTGCTTTAATCTCATTAACTTCAGTCAACAATCCAATATTATCAAGTCACTTGATGCAGAAAAAACCTCTGAAAAAGTGAACTACTCTTCCTTACTTTATACACTGCATCAATTCAGCTTCAGTGAGTCATCCATTCACTTAAGATATTATACACTTCACCTAAAGCCACAGTCACAACTGATGGTTTCACATCAACATCAAAGTTTATTTCTATAGCACTTTACAACCACACCTTGGCAGACCAGGTTTCCTTAAAAAGAGAAAATGGAAAAACACTACAGGGGGACAAAACAAGGATGTTCACTCTCACCCTCCCTTTTTGCGTTATCCATTGACATGGACAAAACACACGTATCATATTCAAATAATTCAATATGTTGACTACAATTCATTAACTGTACATGTTTACAGCTTTTATTGGTGGATACACTTTTTTTGTGTGCTTTTGGCTCCATTTGTGTGTTGCACACTGGATTTTGTGGCTAAATATATCAAAAATAATATGTCCTGTGTTTCTCTTAACTTTGATCGGCGTTACAATCATCTCTCGTCTCGCCTCTTCATCCTCACACATGTCCTTCCTGGTTTCGTTGCTTTCACCACCAGGAGACTCATTGACATCTGTGTGTATCCGCGTTCTGGCTCTGAGGACACTTGCCGCTTTGTTTATCTTTGCGATCGAACAACAATAGATCCAGAATTTGAAGGGAAAAAACGCGGTGAAAACGAACGTGACATTTGCACAGGCGTCATCACGATTCCCCGGTCGCTGAGCCGCGCGTTTCCCGTGAATAGTAATGTCGAACAACAGCGCTTCAATAGGGAATACTGTACTGTGTGGATGCATAATTAACCACCGGATTGGTATCATCTGCTCAGAGTCTCAAAGGCCTACACGCAACCAACAACAAGGCGCAATCAAAGGCCTACAAAACCACTTTTTCTACTTCTAAATATAAACCTTTGTCAATATTTTATTCATCAACGGGATTGAAATCCGCAAAACAGCGTGTTGTGAAAGCAGACGTTTGTGGAAAAAGACCTTTGTGCATCTTTATGTTATCGTGAAAGATTTTGTCGCTCGTGAACTCGCAGCTAGTTTTTGCAGTTTTAGGGACATTGTTGCTCCTTTAAAGTTGTTAAATGTGCTCATACACTCATCCCTGTGAAGAATAGGGCTGGGTACCGTTAAACAATACCGGTATGGTATCGTAAAAACAAAGTTCAGGTTTGGCCATTCCGCCTTTGCTCTGCCCAATCGTGTCAGACCTTGAAAGCTAAGCAGGGAAGGGCCTGGTCGGTACTTGTATGGGAGACCGTTTGGGAAACACCAGGAAGCCTGGCGAATGTAGTGTGTGAGTGAGTGAGTGGTGGTGGTCGGTGGGACTGATGGCGCAGGCCTGTTGCCTCATTTCTGTCAGTCTACCCTAGGGCAGCTGTGGCTACAAAAGTATGGAGTGAAAGTATAACGCAATGTAAAGTGTCTTTGAGCGTCCGGAAAAGCGCTATATAAAACCAATGCATTAATACCAGTATCTAAAAAATGATATCGAAAGCAGATACCAAAACAAAATCTTATATCTTTAGATCCAAGTTTTGACGGGACAATATTAAAGGATGTAACTTGGTTGTTTCAGCTAAAATAAATGACCCCCCCCATTGTTTTTCTTTTTTGTACCCAATTTTTTCTCATTCTTTTAATTTTTGCTATTTCTTATTATATATAATATTTTCCCTATTTCCCCCTATTGTTTTACAAATTAGTCTTTGCACATTTTTTCCTTATTTTTGCCACAATTTCTCCTAATGTTTCACCAAATTATTCCCCAGTTTTCACACATTTCTTGACATTGGAGACGAACCCAACAGTGTACATTTGCACAATCTTCCACACAGTTTTTCTTCTTATCGTTCAGGTGTCAGTATATAGAAATATATTAAGGAATAGAAATGTGTTTGGAAAGTTAGGAATGGATCTGGACCAAAACACTTTCATATTGACGGGCTCTGACTTTTATTGCTTCCAGTTGACCTTCCCAGTTTGATATACGTCAACTTTTGAAAGTCCTTACACCTTCACAGTTTAGTTCTTATCATGTCTGTCCTGAGATTGCTCTTACTGCTGATGGGAAAAAAATGTGTACATACCTCCTGCTTGATGTTTATGACCTGATTTGAGTGAGTCTTTTTATGGTTCTACCTTTGTTGAACTGTTATAAAAGGATAAGATTATGTGGATAAGAGCTGTGTTTGGGTTACAATGAAACGATCCGTCTGGCAGCACAAGACAAGACGACATGATTGAGCCACCTCATCCAATCTGGGGACATACAGTAATTCTGTGACCTTCATGATCCTTGAGAGAAGTCCATAGTCTGAGTGTTCTTCAGAGTATTTGTGTATTGAGCTACTTTAATGGAGATCCGTCTTTTGTTACTGTCCTAACTCTGCGCAATCCAGCAACTTCCGTCATTACTTCTTGTTTATGAACTTGCTCTCCTCCCACTTTGACTTAAAGGCCCTATGCTTGTTTCGTTTTTGTGTACAAGCAATAAAAAAGGGAGCACATTGAATATTGTTTATTGCGTTCCTAAAGCATTTTTAACATCCCAATAGAAGCCTGTTTCACAACTTTTACGGATCAATACGGTCTCTGTAATTAAAGTGCAACAACTGGCTGCTTGTACAATAAAATGCTTTAGGATAAAGATGCCCAACGGACAGTGGTCTTTCCCCAGAAATGTTCTTTTTTCTTTTGAAGGACAAAGTCATTTAATTGCACTACAAGAAAAAAAAAATCAGATGTAAGGCCTATCCTCATGGGCTGGAGATATTTACTCAAAAAAAAAGCAAAGTTTTGTAAATGAGATGAATAAAAGCCTTTGACCTTGTTTACTTTTCTACATGGTGGAGCAGTGATATCGCTGACTCACTGCAGTCTTCATTACAGACAGAGGAGACTAACTCCGGAGATTATGTGCCACCTTGAATCACACTGCGGCTGAATCGGGCGAGCAACAACTCAAAAGAATGAAAGGGGAGGGGAGAGAGAGCGCCTGGGAGGCCCACTAGTCCCTGATCCTCGCGAATGACCTTTCCACTGATCCTTTCGAGCGCCGCACTCTCCCCACACAGACGGCATTAACATACGCCGCCGCTGTCCGTCAGGCTCCTGCGCGACGTGTTCTCGAACAGGAGACGGATTTGTGCTCTTCGAAGAAAATATCAAGGCATTAACCTCAAAGTTAAACAAGCCAAGTTCAGTGACGCACAATTTTTAAGGACAGATATCAGGCAAAATCAACTTTCTTGTGCTTTAAAACATGTTAGAATATTCCTCGTCATGAACATCTGGAGGAGTACTTCACTTCAATTGCACAGTTTTGTGTAATCCTATTCACTGTACACTGCGTTCCAAATTATTATGCAAATTGGATTTTTGTGTCAAAAAGGTAAAAAAAAAAGCAATAATAATGAAACTCATGGATGGTATCGTGTCTTGGGGCTCTATGAATCACTGACATAAATCTCAGAGACCTGGGATGATTAGTTGTCGGGTTAAGCCCAGTTAAGGGAAAAACTGCTGAAAAGGGTGTTCCACTTTATTATGCAGATCATCATTTTCAAGCAATATGGTAAAGAAAAAAGGACTTTCTGCTGATGAAAAGCGTGAAATAGTTGAATGCCTTGGTCTAGGTATGATAACCTTCGGTATTTCATGAAAGATGAATTGTAATCATCGTAATGATAAGAGATTTGTGGATGATTCAGAGCACACTCCGTTTTGTGCAGATAAAGGCACAATATGGACGGTTTCTGCCAGACAAACACATCAGATTAGGAGAACAGATGCTACAAAGCAGCATAAAGGTATTTGAAGCTGCTGGTGCATCTGGAGTCTCCCGAACATCAAGGTGTAGGACCCTCCAGAGGCTGCAGTTGTGCAGAAACCTTCTATCCGGGCCTCCCCTAAACTGTTAATTGAATGTTCATGAACAGAAACGGCTGCAGTGGCTCAGAAATACATGAGGACTCATTTTCAAACAGTCTTGTTCACTGATGAAGCCGTGTGACCCTGGATGGTCAAATCAATGGAGTAGTGGATGGTTGGTGAATGACCACAATGTCCCAACAAGGCTGTGACGTCAGTAAGGAGGTGGTGGAGTCATGTTTTGGGCCAGAATCATTGTGAGAGAGCTGGTCGGCCCCTTTAGGCCCTTTTAGGTTCCCTGAAGGTGTGAAAATGACCTTTGAAAAATATGTGTAGTTTCTGACTGACCACTGTCTTCTATGCTACAAAAAGAAGAGCCGTGCTTTCCCGAACAAAATCCTCTTCATACATGACAACGCACCATGTCCTGCTGTAAAGAAAACCTCTGCATCACTGGCTGCTATGGGCAGAAAAGGAGAGAAACTAATGATGTGGACCCCCTCCTCCCCTGACCTCAGCCCTGTTGAGAACATTTGGAGCCTCAACAAAAAATACTTCTATTAAGGTGGGAGGCAGTTTTTATCCAAACAGCAGCTCTGGGAGGCTATTCTAACATCCTGCAAAGAAATCCAAGCAGAAACTCTACAAAAACTTACAAGTTTAATGGATTTAAGAATTTTGAAGCTGCTATCACACAAGGGCTCCTATGGTCAAATATAACTTGACCTGTTAATATTTTTTTGATTGAAACAGCTTTTGATTTCAGTAAATATGACCTCCTAATGCTACAAATACAAAAAATGACAATTTTCAGTTAATTACAAGCTTTAAAATGTATTGAAACGATGAGTTGCCTAATAACTTGGAACAGTGGATTTTGAGGTTTTTACAATATTTATTTTTGAAAAAAATACTGTTATCACTAGGACATTTTTTCCACCACATTTAAATGATCCTCTACCAGTTAAAGACTTAAAAATTATGCTGACTCTCATTTGAGTTGACAATTTAGAAAATCTTAGAAAAATGTCATTTGCATAATAATTTGGAACGCAGTGTAGTTGGTTCTTCTTCTTCTTCTACTGCTGAAGCTACGATCTGTACTTCCTGGGTTAAATTGCGTCATAGGAAAAATCCAGAACTGTCCTCCACATTTTTAAATCCAACATAATCCAACACTGGATCAGTTCTACGCAGTTTTGTGTCATTCCCACTGATACCATTTGATATCATTTAATTTCTACAGCAGTCGTTGCCAAACTGTGGTTCATGATGGTTGACTACTAGGGATTTACCGATCCGATATTCAGTATCGTATCGGTAGCCGATCCGGGCATTTTGAGAGGATCGGATCTGAGTTGTTGACTGGACGGGTCCTTTACAAAAGACCGTCGTGAGGAACTGGAGCCGATGCAGATCCAGGACCACAGATTCACGGCCTTCATGCTATCGCTAAGCTAGGCTACTGATTTGATTTGATTCTTGTGTCTTACACGTAGTTTACCAACACCGAGTATGGAGTGAATGTACAATTGTCTCATGTAAAGCGCTTTGTGACTATGTCTGTGAAAGGCGCTATATAAATAAAGATCTTCTTCTTCTTCTTACACATATATAGTGCCTAGCTCTCATGGGCTTATACAAGACACTGTTCAAAACAGAATTCAGATGGCTGCCAAAATAAAATCACATAAACTGTACAATCAATCATAAAAACATCCACATCAAACAGGAGCATATAAATTAATTTGTCTTCTCTCATTAACCTGCCGCTAACACCTAACACACAAACCTGCTTCTGAAAAACGTTCTAATTTAAAATTCAGAGCTAAAGCCAAAACCCCTACATGTTCATAAAAAAAGGCAACTGGTGAAACTACCGTAATAGTGTAGAAATTATTATTATTTTTAATCATATAAAGCTAAAATGGCGCCGCTTGAGGTCGTGTTGATGGAGTAAACTTAAAATAAATGTTTGTTGGAGGCTCTTAGCGCTAATTTTGCTTTCTGATTGAATGAGACAGAGACAGATATTCATGAAACTTGCAATGTACAAAGCATATGAATAACTATAAAAACAAAGTAGGTTTTTCATCAACAATACTACATTTTCATGTAATTTTTGCTCTTTTTTAGTCTGTGTGAACCAGAAAACGATCGATCAATTAGTAAAATAGTTGTCGACTCTTTTAATAATCGATTAGTTGTAGCCTTTAATCGCTAATCAATGTTATCCACACATTAAATTTATGACCTTAGTGTTTGAACCCTCAACCCACAAAAATTTGGGGTTAGAGCAACTTTTCTTTGTAGCGGACATTTTTTTTCCTCAAACCCCCAAATCTTAGCCCAAAGTAAAGCACCAACTTCTCAAAATCCCAGTGAGTGGTGCGTCCCTTAGGGAATTTTAAAGGAATTCAGGGGTATTTGATTTATTTTGTGTGAAATTAAACGTTTCTTACAATCATCTTGGGGCAGAAGTTCTATGTTAGAGATCCAGATTTTGCCCTGGGGCCTAACGTTGCCTACCACTGCTCTAGAGCATTAGTTGTGAATGAATAAAGCCATTGCCAGTAATTTGTAAAACTGATTTTAGTCCCACGAAATGACAATATATTCTGTCCCCTCTCCTTTAACGTACACTTCTGCATCGCTTCTGACGTTTCTCTGCGTCCGAAGCTCCGGCGCATTCGCCTGAACCGCTGCCCTCGCTACTCGCTTCATTAACCGGGCCCACACTGTACAGCGCCTGCCTCTCCTAACGACGTCCCAGCCCGTCCATAAATTTGTCCTTGTCTTGTGCTTTGAGGAGTCTGACAGGGCGGCGGGGGGGGCGCACGGGGATGAAAGGGGAGCCGCTCACGTCCCACCGCGGGGATGAGGGACATTAGTGCCTGCACAAGCTAAATCCCTTTCCTAATGATCTGATTCGCGTCGGTGTCTTCATCGCGGCTCCGGCTTTCGCAAAGCTCGTGTTCAGAAGACGATGCGATCACAAATGATGTCTTTTTTTAGAAAGTAACGGTGGGATGGATTTGGTCGATAGTGAGCGCATTGATGACCCTCCTTACGTTCAGAGTCAGCCTATGTGAACATGAATGCGAGGATTTTTTACTTTCCTTCTTGAGTATTTTGCTTCATGCACACAGTTTGGATTTATCGTTTCTTCTTCGACTGCTGAAGCACTCCGATGGTTTTTCTCCTGATTTTAATTGTGTCATAGATGGAAGCAACATCCGGGAACTTTTACCGAGTCCTTGCCCACTAAAAATCTCATTCTGGCCTCAAAATAATCCAAGCCAGTGTCGGAATCACTAAAAAATGGGCACTGGGACACTTCATTTAACTGGCAATAGCTGATTGGGAGGCATTTTGAAGGGAAGTAAGAGCCAGCTGTTCGATCGCTTTCAGCTGTCAAGGGTCATGACTCCATATTGGGGAAACAGCTCCACCTGGTGGCCGTATATCAAGTCCTTTGTGACTTCTTTAATTGATGAATATGCAGCATTTAAGCCTAAATAAGGATTCTCTAGCTCTTAAAATGCACATTAATGTTAGCAATAGCAGGCAGTAGATTAGCTTGTGTTGAATGAAGCGTGGAAATGACAATCTAGAAAACTACATTGTAGGCTGCATACATTTTATTTAATACCAATATTGGTTGTTTTCAGGTTCTAAAATGTGGCGATGTCACACTACCCAGTGGGGGGCAGGAGCCAGTTTTTCCGATTAAATGCATTACTCTTTCAAGAGTAGTATCTAAAAAGAAAATGTATGATTTACAAAAATTATAATTACTATCATAGACTGGGTCCATGATATCTCTGTACAACGCCAAAAATCTCCTCAAAAACAACATAATTTTACCTGCCCCCCACCTCATTAAATAATATAGGCCTTTACCTGAAACCAACAATACAAGGGACAGAGTCAAACCTGTCGCTTTAACTACATTATTAACAAGCAAAGAAGTACATAAGCAAATGTTAAAGCAATAAGTAACTTTGTTTACCTTAATAAATCCTTTCCGTAGTCCCTCTGGGGGTAATACAAGTGTTAATGGGACGATTGGGGGGGTCTTTCATGTCCCCCTGGTGTCTCCGACCAGAAAACCACAACTGCAACTTGACTGCCTTGGAGTCAAGTTGGAGTGAAAAAAAAAGATCTCCATTGTGTAATTGGATGTACAATATCCCTCTGTCGCTTTGTCTTTTCTGTCAGCGTAGTATTTATTCTCACGGACAATTAATGAGGGTCTGAATTGCCGTCATGCACGAGCTTAATATAGAAAATGCAGTTACACGTATTACCTGAGGTGGCAGAAGTGAGTATAAAATGGCGAACTTGCATCTAGCCCTTTTAATAATCCCAGTGATAAATGTTAACATACTGCGATTTTATCCAGACACAACCCCTCTCTCCTCCAGCTCCTCTAATAATAACTGGATAAGTGTCTTTAACGAGTGTCGCGGCCGGACGGACACCCGCTGCCCTCGGTGCATCAGGTCGGGTTGAGACGAGAGGGGACGCGAGGGGGAGGAGGGGGCGAACGGGGCACTTAGCATGGAGGTTAGCGCCGCGGCTACATGTCACCTTGCCCTTGACTCGGCCGCTCTGCTTTTGAAATGCTAATCAGAGCGAAGACAAAGGACTGTGTGAGGATAAGTCCAGACCCGCTTTCATTAAGTGGTCAGATAAAGAGACACATCTTGGGCTGAAATATGTCAGGGGAAACTTCGTGGTGGATTAATACGGTGTTAACAATTGTAACATTGATTTCGTTGGTCTAGAGAGCATGGTTTTTGCAGTACATCTCTTCAAACATTGTCTCACATCTTCAGGGAGACTGTTGTGGACAGTTCAGCCATTTTCTGTTTGTGTGTTTCTCCACAGGTATCAGAAGCTGTGGAAGAGCTACGTTAAACTGCGCCACCTGCTGGCCAACAGCCCCAAAGTGAAGCAGATGGACAAGCAGAAGCTCACACAGAGGGAGGTGCGTAAGACTTTCAATTTCTAAATAAATGCCTCTCAGTTTGGATGTGCTTGGATGGATTGCGAGGCTTTCCGAAAGAACATTTTCACAATTTCCACTGAGAAAGTAGAAAAACACTACCTGAGTTTGTTGAAATGAGAATGTGATTATTTTTATGGTGATGTCAGCTTCAATCAACAACAATGTGTGGGTGCTGGTTTGTCGTCAGAGAGTGATAGTGACTGGTATGTACCACCGATAATTTTGGATGATTCTCTTGTCTATAATCCTGTGTGCAATGCTTTTAAAATCTAAAATGGGTCAGTGTTGAACAGTGACAGCAGGGGGCACTTTATCAGGGCATGGTGTGATTTATTCAGTACATATATGTTTAGTTTCTGACTTGGCTCATTCCAATGCAAAAAAAAAAAACCTGTGACGTAGGCGTGGGCCATATCTTGATTGTCGATCACGATATATGATATATTTTTAGCGTTCTGAACACAGTGTAATTTATACAGAAAAAGAATAGACAAAGTGTTCAGGAAGTCAATGACAGTTAGTTTATGGGGGGAAGGTGCTCTTTGGTGTTTGGGGAACTAAGATTTGAAAGAAAAACAACAAACCAAGGCACTCCTCCCACATCATAATTCTCTATTTACATTTAAAAAGCCTTTATTGCGCTGGGCTGGGCTGAAGAAATCTTTCAAATATTATGCTGGTTTTCTTCCACGCGTATCGGCTCAGAACCGCTGTGGGAGGAGCCGATATAATTTAGGGCTGTGCAATTAATCGAAATTCGATTACAATTCCGATTATTACAGTAAATGATTAAAACATTAGCATAATCGGGATAAAAAAAGAAAAAAAAAAAATATTTTTTTTTCACATTTTTATTTTTTAATTTTTTGTTTCTTTTTGCAAAGCAGACTTGCATTATTTCATGGCGCTGGGATTATTTTCCCTTCACATTTCACGTGCCATGGCTCATGCTCTTGCCTGACATAAAAACAAACAGCTCTGTGTGATGATGTCATCAGGCCGCACTGCTCAGTTTACTTGTGCAGGTGTGAGGGCTGGCCAGCAGGGGGCAGGTGTGAAACAGAGACCTCTCCTTTATTGAGGCAAACTTGAAAGAAAACAGAAAATATTCATCATATTTTTTTTATTAATAATTATATAAATAAAATAAGTACTTTTTTTTTAAAGGCAACATATAATCGTTTGAATAATCGTGATTTCAATTCTGACAAAAAAAATCGTGATTATTATTTTTTCAATAATCCAGCAGCCCTAGTATAATTTATGTTACACTCAGCTAGAACACAGGGTCAGCTACTTAAAAAGTAAAATGAAATGGAGGATGTAAACTGCTTGAGTATATATGTGAGGAAATTAGTATGCTGTGATGTCCATTGTCAATTATATCGTCCAATATGTCAGTTTATGTATATTTCTTTATTATATCGCGATATAGATTTTAGGCCTTATCACCCTGCCCTACTGTGAAGTCTCTATCACTTTCGGTTCTGGAGATTTCGGCCTCTTATATCTCGACCAAACCGGGCCAAGATATGGGCCTGGACGACCTCGTGTAGTGACCATTTCCAGCACAGTGCACACTACACCGGCAGCTAATGAAGTTGTTCCGCCGCTCTTTTCTCTGCTTTTTATATTGCTTTTAGCTTAGTCCATAATAATATCTCCTAATTCCCTCTAAAAACATCCAATCAACTCGATCCCAAACTCTTTTGTTTAGTGGAGCAACTTTTACATACATCCTTGCCTCTTGCTGCTCCCTGTGCGGCCTCATGTCTCTCAGTGATTAATGCCCGGAATAGCAGGCTGTCCCACCTTTGATCAAAACGCTGCTAAGCTCTCCCACCCTGAAGGTCAAAGCCCCACCGGGGACCGAACACGGGAAAAGCTTCGGGTTTGAGCCGTAATGGCCGACGCGCCTCTGGGACTCTCCGGCTCCACGTGCTGCTGCTGCTGCTGCATCTGTTCCCCGGACGTGGCCATGTTGCTCCTCACACAGTCCCCGTGGTCTCCCAGGCTTTCTCCCCCCCCCCCCCCCCCGGTCCAGCTCCTGTTCTCTCGGTCGCTGTCAGCCAATAATGAAGCCGAAGTCGGAGCTCAATTAGCTTGTTTCCCAGGTAGCGGCGCGGAGAGTGCGTGGAGCTAACGGGGCCTGACAATCGCACTGTCAACCCGATCCAGCGCAATTAGCGAAGCCCGGCGCGATCAGGAGGGAGAGAGCCGGCTTTCGCGGTGTCACCGAGACTTCACAGGCCGGCGGAGGCAGGGATGGAAATGCAGCTGTGATGATTTAGCGGATTCTGAAGCTTTGTCATAACCTACAACCATGTTTTCCGCGAGGCTTTGCTGTAAATGTCTTTGAAAAAGCGTCAAACTGGAGTCAAAATTTAAATCTCTTGGAAAATAATGACATCACTGGACTATTTATTACTGCATAACGTTGTCAACAAGACAAATATTATGGCCGAGAAAATATCCAAATGCAGCTAAATGAATCTTATCAATTGTCAAAGTCCTGACTTCTCTAATTTAGTCCCATTTCAGCCTTGATTTTTGTTTGAATACAATGGAACTGTGTCCACCTGTTTCTCATGTGGTGCAGCTTCACCCACAAAGAAAGGCCGGCGTATTGAATATCTGCTGAAAATAATGACTCAAATCTTTTTACAAAAACACATTCAGATACATGTTTTTTCCCCCTTTTGCTTTGCCAATATTTGCTAAAAAATGTGTCTGATTTATGTATTGAATATCAATATATAGCCTTATTCCTCGATTGGGGCAAGGGTTACAGATCTTAAGAAATTATCATTTTTCTTTCTTTCTTTCTTTCTTTCTTTCTTTCTTTCTTTCTTTCTTTTTTTCTTTCTTTTTCTTTTTTTCTTTCTTTTTCTTTCTTTCTTTCTTTCTTTCTTTCTTTTTCTTTCTTTCTTTCTTTCTTTCTTTTTTTTCTTTTCTTTTCATTTCTCTTTCCTTTTCTTTATTTCTCTTCATTTCTTTCTTTCCTTTTCTTTTTTCTCTTTCCCTTTCTTTTTTCTTTCTTTCTTTCTTTCTTTATCTTAATTTCTTTCTTTTCTTTCTTTCTTTCTTTCTTTCTTTTCTTCTTTCTTTTCTTGCTGTGTTTCTTTCTTTCCTCCTTTCTTTCTTTCTTTTTTCTTTTTTTCTGTTTCTTTCTTTCTTTCTTTTCATTTCATTTCTCTTTCCTTTTCTTTATTTCTCTTCATTTCTTTCTTTCCTTTTCTTTTTTCTCTTTCCCTTTCTTTTTTCTTTCTTTCTTTCTTTCTTTCTTTCTTTCTCTTAATTTCTCTCTTCTTTATCTTAATTTCTTTCTTTTCTTTCTTTCTTTCTTTCTTTCTTTCTTTTCTTCTTTCTTTTCTTGCTGTGTTTCTTTCTTTCCTCATTTCTTTCTTTCTTTTTTCTTTTTTTCTGTTTCTTTCTTTCTTTCTCTTAATTTCTCTCTTCTTTGTTAATCTTCATTTCTTTCTTTCTTTCTTTCTTTCCTCCTTTCTTTCTTTCTTTGAACATGCAGTTCTGGAGCTTTAAAAATCTTTAAAGTTGACTCACTGTTCTCTGCATAAGCCCTGAATCATAATGAATTATATCAAATATCCTCTTGACAAGTTAAAATCACTGAAATTACACATGTTTCACATTAATTTGAGTATTTCCAACTTGCCAAACAAAAACTCATATTTATGTCAAGCTTTACATTCTTACATTTTTCTTCTCTGCGCAATAACACTATCAGATTATCACCATATTCTCATTTAGCAAAGAATAAAATGTAAATATGTGTGAAAACCCCTCAGTTTTGGTCCGCACTGTCCCCGTGTCTGTGCGTTCCCTCCTCCCCGGCGTGTTCCTCAGAGACTGGACAGTGAACAGCCTGGGCTCCGAGTTTGGCTCCTGGTCAGAGCTCGCAGACGGTCACGGCGGCGTCCAGACTGTGTGCGAGTGTGGGATCCTCTCAAATACTACACTACCGCCTGCTGCTAATATAAAGATCTGCGAGGATGGTTTATGCGGGCTTTATTTAAAAGCCTTTTAGATGTGGAAGTGGAGCCTCTTCACGTGTGGCCTTGTCTAAACAAACTTGTTTAGCAAATTGCGTTGGTGCAGAACAATTCCCAAATATTAGTGATGCCGTTTGAAGATAAGATAATCCTTTACTGATCTCACAATGGAGAAATTCACTTGTTACATTCGGCACTCAATAAGATCACATACTGGTATCAGACATCAGAGCTGTTTCTCATTCTCATTTTGAAGCTCAGAACCGGGAGAATTCACCAGCAGCAGCAGCATGCTAACGCTAACGGCAGCTAATCCACACTGGATCACCTAAAGTTTAATGACATAATATTGACCAGTACTGGAGTGGCAGGTCTTTGTATTTTAGTTTGTAAAATGCTGTTAAAAATAACTGATCTGACATATTTGTAATGATCAGATCACTTTATGTGAGTTGTTTATATTAAAGGGACTAGATGCAAGTTTTTATACTCACTACTGCCACCGCAGGTCTTACGCGTAACTGCAGGTTCTATATTAAGCTCCTGCATGACGGCACTTCGGACTTGAAGACTTGGAGTGACAGTGCAGGATTTTAGAGGCAGTTGTGGTGAACAGGTCTGAGCTCATTCTACACATTAGCAGTGTTAATTTCGTCGACTAAAATATTTAGTCTTAATTTTAGTCAAAGTAATATTTTTTCTGACTAAAATTGGACTAAAACTAAATTAAAAGCTTTTCATGAGACTAAAACTGTGACTAAAATGTCCAGATATTTTAGTCGACTAAAAAAGACTAAATCAAAATGAAAGGGAGAGACTAAAATCATCCAGACTTATCATGTAAATCCTCTGTCAAAGGATCAGATCTGAGCTTTGTTCATGTGGAGCAGCTCCATGAAGCAGAGGAACAAGATTAAATATGATTAAAATGAATATTATCAATGCAAAGTCGACTAAATTGGTCTTAAATTTAGTCTTGCAATTTTAGTCGACTAAAACTAGACTAAAATTGAAGATATTTTTTTGACTAAATCTCGACTAAAATTTAAATACATTTTCGTCAAAATACAAAGACTAAAACTAAATTAAAATATGTTGTCAAAATTAACACTGCACATTAGGACATGGCTGGAACATGTTGGGGGGAGGAAAATACTTAATTTAGATTTTTAGACTTCCTTCCTTCCTTTAAGTTCCTTTAAAGGTGCATTATGCAACTTTTTATGTGGAAAAGTTTTTTGTTGTGCCTATTTGATCTTTTAGTGACCCAGAGGTCAGCATGGCGCCTTTATTTTCCATCACAGAGGCCCAATTGTTGTAGAGTTTCTGGTAGGTTTTCTACAAAGCAATTGATCCTTGAGAGTTGTAGAGGCCTCTGTGAATGAAAGTAAAGACACCATGCTGACCACACATACAGCCATTGGGTCACAAAAAGGTCAATTACAAACAAATATATACATGTATATATTTTTTGGCATATTAATTTGCATTATGCACTTTTAAGGTAGCCTAATAGTCCCGGCGTTTACCCAAGCATATTCCTTTACTATTAGATATAACTGATAATTGATCTGTAGCATCTCATTTACAACAAAAGATACAACTTTATTGATCTCATTGATGCCTAAACAAAGAAAACAATAAATTAAATGTCTATAAGAGGAGATAACTGCTGACATTTGTGCTCTCATCCCCTCAAAAGTCTGAAGTTTGTGTGTCAATTTTACAGCATGTAAATACTGAAACTTCTCCTTCTCCTCAGTTTAAGAGTCTACATTTCAAAAGCTCCGTATCTTAATCTTCCTCCACGGCAGAGACCTTGTAAAAGTATAATCCTGATACAGTTAGAGCGCACTATTTTTCCCCTTAATCCAAAAAAAATTGCAATGAGTGACAAAGGCTCCTATCTGCCATCTCCATTTCCCCGTTTCCATTCACGCGCCGGCCCGTCCTGGCAGCGCGTCCGCCTTATCAGCGCCGGATTTGGGGATTTGCTCTGATTCTCTCTCGGGTTCACTCCAATGTCTTTGTAACGCTACACCCCCCCCCCTCCCCCCTCCCTCGCACTGGCCCAGAGCTCAGCCACACACGAGCAGCGATAAGTGCCGCCTTGTAGGCCGTAATTAGATCATTTTAAAGAACACGAGGTTGATTTGATATTGGCAGTGGAATTAACAGAGTAGCGTTAGTTTGTGAAATCCAGGCGTACAAGGTCACAAGGACGAGAGCGTTTTTTTTATCTTTCTGCCGCGATCAGGCAGACGGTGATTTATTTTGCTTCTTTTACGATGGAGGTTTGGAAGATGAGTTTTTTTTTTTTAGGTTTTGGATTTCAATCTTTGGATTTGCAAACTTCTGGAGGGCAACAGTCCCACCCTCCTGCTGGTAAAAGTCCCAGACAAAAACTATTAGTGATATTTATAGTTCGGTATGATAGTCTTTTCAGAGGTACAGCTTCATCATAGGTGTTAGCCTTTGAAGTGAACCTCCCCCATGTGGAAAGAGTCACTTTTGAAGCTGTCCGTATTTTGGTTTAGTCCTGTGTTGTTTTTGGAGCCCTCCAGGTTTTAGTCTTGATCTTGGAAAATGCTTTTTAGTCATTTCTAAATGTGATGGTTTCTGTCGACGAAAAGTATTATTTTTTCAGCAACTCAATTTCATGTTGATAAGTATTGAAAATAAGTTGGGATGAAGGTTGACAGGTTGTATGATTCTTTTGGCTGACAGATTACTCCACAATGCTGAACAGGGCTTTTCCCAAAAGCGTCCGCTCTCCTCGTCCTCTGATCGTCGCTTTGAGGTCGTTTATTAACAGTGGCGTCCACATTTGTTCATGAACATGCTTTCTGCGCTCAGACAGCCACTACATTTAATTGTGTTAAAAGTCCCGGTGACATCGCTGTCCGTCGCGGAGAGAGAGGGTGCAAGTCATGTGACTGTTTCTGGTGTGTTCTCCTGCTTCGCTCAAGCCCTGTTTGACATCCATCCTGTTTCTTCCACTTTTCCGTTGCCTGGTCACATGGTGCGAATCTCATTGCACCAGCCCCTTATGGCTCCTCCTGCAGGTGGTGGGTCCACGGGAGGACGGCCTCAGGATTCAAACCAGGCCTGTTGGTCTCTCATGAGGGGCTTCTGAACCACTCTTTGTCTGACCCATCACCTAGGACCTGTTTGCCCTGGGAGACTCTACCAGGGGCATGAAGCCCCCGACAACAGAGGCCAGGAACCAGTAGGGAAGCCCTGATTATGAACCACTTTATTTTTAGTTTTTGTCTCAATGAATACTCGTAAACGTGTTTTAGTCAACATAATTATTTTTAGCTCGTCACCAATGAAGGGTTAAAGGGTGCGTCCATTAAGTGATTTTGTTATTGTCTTTGTAAACTACACTGGTTTAGGTCACGTCCAGCCCATTAGATAATTATTTACCCCATTGTCCATCCATCCATCCATCCATTTTCTTCCACCTCGGACCCTGTTTGCCCTGGGAGACCCTACCAGGGACATGAAGCCCCAGACAACAGAGCCCCCAGGATCATTCAGGTGCTCAAACCCCTTCACCACGTTAAGGTGGCGGTTCCAGGAGGGGAATTATTCATCCCATTGCATTTGGTATAATTTTAAAGAAGTCTTGTCTTTCATTTATGCCAAAATGTACTCTGACAAATAAACCTTTGTTATCATAGCTCCTCAAACATTCACCATTTTCGCATTTTTCGTAAAATACACAGACTTCCAGGAACATCAGCCTCAAATGCCTGATACTGGATAACTCTCTGGACTCTGAGGATTCAGGAAACGTATCACATGTCAGTACTTTCTCACCATAGGGCCTCACTGTGAGCCAAGAGGTAAAAGAATGACCCGCACATATGAGTATCTCCCATAGAAACAAGCCTTTAGAACCGGCCCAATGCAATCCGATTTGTACAGTGACTTTGAACGCCTGGAACAGCGCTGATTAAGACTTTACTATTATTATTTATGGACCGCTTTATTGATGCGTTGTTTGCTCAAAACTCCACTGACAAGCAAATCAAGCTGTGTTCCCCACAGTTTTATTATGCTGTTGTTGTTTTTTTGCCCAAGATGAACAGCCGAGTTATTTGCAGAGCGTCTATATTTGTTTGTGGGTGGTGTGAAAAAAGCCTGAATCATCAAAAGCCTTTATCCCGATGAGGACCGCGCGCATTGAAATTCATGAATTTGATCAGAGAATTTATCTTTCCCACTCTTGTCATTTTTCGGCTTGAAATGTTTCCAAATTGAACAGATTGTAGAGAGCGGGAGTTCAAACCACCCACACTTCTAACACATCAGAGAGTTAAAATACAGGGTTCGGGAATGATCTGCTCTTCAAAACGATTCGTCCAAAAATGGTCAGAAATGCGTGATACAGCAGATTCTCCTCAGACTTTACCCTAATGCCTGTTTGTGCTTTGCTTAACATGGTCATGATTTGAGTAAAATGACTGTTTTGTAACTTTTGGGTTTGGATTTTACCCACCTGACCTTTCCTAATTAGTTCATAAATGGCACATCTAAAACCTTGTTGCTTCGACCTTTGCTAAGATTATTTGTTAATTGGCTGACATTTTTAAGAAATGAAATCTTTGTTATTTTAATAGTTTATGTGGCCAGCCTTCTAACTAGTATTCATTTTCACATTTTTTATTTGTCTATCTACTAATTTCACCCCCAATTTATGTCAGTAGGAAAATCCTTAGACAAAACACTCAACATGAATGAAGTATAATGACTGACTGACCCCCAAAAGTGCCAACACAGTGCTGTCGGACATAATTAAAGCTTTAATTCAAAGTTTTTCTCCATGTTCAGTGCTTTGAGGGCCCTCTGCTGGCAGGTGTGTCGAACAAACCATGTTGGAAATAAAATACAAGCTCACATCTTTCACTAAGAGCATCCAAACAAATCAATGGCACCGTAATAAAGTTCAGTTTGAGCACAGGACTGTTCAGAGCGGGTACAGCGAAGATATAAGACCGTATTTCTCAACTAGTATGATGCTGGGACCCACCATTAGCCTAGGATGATGAGCCGCGACCCAAATAAGAATTAATTTGTTATATACAATGTAAAATGCTGTGATGAAAACAGCCCAATAACAGTCATTGTCATCACGTTCTCAAACTCGGCTAGAATATTAAAAGTCTCTTCTTTTTGGTACCTGGGTGTTCATATAGACAATGACTTGAGCTGGAACGCACGGGTGCGAAGGTTCACCGGCGTCTCAGAGTGTTCATTGTGTGCAGGAACATCATGGTAATCTTTTATAGAGCCGCCTTAGAGTCCATTCTGCGATATCACTTGTTGGTTTTGGAATCTTGGGGTGAAACCTATATCCCAGATCACCAGCTTTGTCAAAACAGCTGGGAAAATCGTAGGGAACATATACATATCACGTAGCATCCTCTCATTTACATATCAGATTTGGGGCCCTACAAAGGTTTTCCCTGATCATTATTCAGAAGTGAGTGGATTCACGTTCGTCTTATGGCTCAAAGTCCTTTCATCTGCTCAACATCAAGCGTATCATTCTGAATGTCGTCTCCACTTTTGGACACATGACCTTAGTTCATATATGCCAAGAGAGAAGACCTTTGTGACAGTTTTCTGTTTTGTGTAGACCGAGTCCAAAATTCAGCATTTTGACCATAGGTACCATGATGGAATTCTTAGCTGCTCCAACAGGTTTTTAATTATAGACTGTTTACGATGCTGGGAACCTGGGAAGAGGCTTTGTTTCCAGCTTGCACATGTGTTTTCCCTAGTGATGGGCGAGTGAAGCCTTGTAACACTTTGAGGCTTTCCTAGCAAAAAAGTGTCGTAGCTTTGAAGTCTCTGAGCTGCTTCATTCTGTTTGAACACTGACCTCTTGTGGACCTACTTTATTATCGCGACTTCTCATAAACAAGACTGAAGCACCGACACGATCATGTGGAAGAGAAATTTCAAACAGACATGAGGCAGTTTTATTATTACAGCCAGATATTGATGTTTGATCAAATCAATCATAAGCTGATAAATAAGAGTCATTTTCTTGTAACGTGGGTCTGTGGGCGGAGCTCCAGTAGGCGGGGCCTCAGTCACCTGCGGCTCTGCTGCTAAAGGCAGGACATCAATGCGTGATCTTTTTACTTCATTCAATCAGAGCTCATGTTGGCACGATTTGCTCTCATCTGATCAGCTCCACGCCTCTGTTCAAAAGCAGGACTTTGTAAAGAATAAGAAAATGTAAAATGTATTCTGGCTCACAGCCAGTTTCCCCACATGAACGCGGTTAAAAGACAAATGGGGGAAGTACAGCACATTTATTTGTCTATCACTAATGATTTACATCACTATATGGACGAGAAATCATCTGTGGTTTAGCGCCTCAGCTCAGTGAGACGCTCTGAGCCGATGACCCGCTTTAAGACTCGATACGCAACTCACAGAATGAAGCAGTTTTCGAGACAGGAACGTGACCAGATGTGACTGAAAGAGGCTCCGACGCAGTGTTTCGAAGCATCTGCTTCAGGAAGAGCGATCACTAGGCCATCACTAATTTTCACCCTTGTCTTAATAAAGGACCCCCTCAAAGATAGGTTTTTGTTGAGGGACCAGTGCCGCCCATTGCTCCCCAGTGGTGTTCCGTTGAAGCCTCACCTTGCCTCACTTTACCTCACCTTAACTTTATTATATGATTTTTAAGCTTTAAACCGTATAATAAAGTTAAGGTGAGGTAAGGTGAGTTGATTTTGCATGATCTCTCCCCTGCATTTAGAATATTATCCAATGTATTGGCGTAGAAAACTCTCAATATCACGCCGTTGAACTCACTGCCCTTAACTACGCCTTTGCAATAATTAAATATCCAACATTTGATTAAGTAAACCAACCTCCTCTTAATGTTTATGCAAAGTATTTCCAAACTGTCCGTGACCGCTGAAATCTCATGCTTAATTAATAACGTTTTTTTTTTTGTTCTTTTGCCCATTCTTTGCCCCGATGCATAATAAAGTGTTTACACAGGCCGCGGATCACAGCGATGCGGTTGGCCGTTCCTGGAGAAGAGAGCGAGTGCCAGTGTCGGGCGTGGGCGAGGGAGAGCACTTTGATGCGCAGTTCAAAGTGGAATGCCATTATTTATTCATGCCTTTGTTGTTCTTATTTCCGCGGCGAGCCTCCAATTCCTGCCGCTACTCGTTTCTTTTTTTCTCGCGAGCGGATCGGGGCAGGGGGAGGCTGGGAGCAAGGTGAGGTGTGGTAGATGCTTGTGCTCAGCCGGGGAATGTGTTTAATTTGCAAATCTGTCATACCTGCCTTAATTAATTAACGGAAGTTGGGAGATTATCTTTTAAAGAAGTGACATCGTGCACAATCTTCTGTTTCTAACTTTTTAGCGTGTTGTTCCCGTGTTGAAAACATGAAGCGTGTTGTTCCCTTGTTGTAGAATTTTGTCAAATTCCCACATTTCATATTGGCTTCTTCTGCTGAAGCTCCAGGCTGCATTTCCTCATTGTGGTGCCGCATAGAAGGAACACAAACTAAACCCAACCAACCCAACCCAACCAACCAACCAACCAACCGTCTATCCTAACAAACCAACCAAACCTAACCCACCCAACGCCACCAACCAACCAACAACCAGACCAAACCGACCAAAAGACCAAACCAACCAACCCAACCAAACTAACCCAACCAACAAACAACCAAACCGACCAACCAACCCAACCCAACCAAAAGACCACACCAACCAACCTAACCAAACTAACCCAACCAACCAAACCAAACCAACCAACCGACTCACCAACCAACCCAACCAAAAGACCAAACCAACCAACCCAACCAAAAGACCACACCAACCAACCTAACCAAACTAACCCAACCAACGCACCAACCAAACCAAACCAAACCAAACCAATCCTATCCCACCCAACGCCACCAACCAACCAACAACCAAACCAACCAACCGACTCACCAACCAACCCAACCAAAAGACCAAACCAACCAGCCTAACCAACCTAACCAAACCAACCCAACCAACCAACCAACCAACCCACCAACCCAACCAAAAGACCAAACCAACCAGCCTAACCAACCAAACCAAAACAAACCACCAACCTATCTAGCCAAACCACCAACCAACACAATCAACACAACCGAACCAACACAACCAACCAACTAACCCAACTCACCCAACGCCACCAACCCAACCAACCAACCAACCAACCGCCCAACCAACCAAACCAACCTAACCAACCCACCCAATGCCCCCAACCAACCAACCAACCCAACCAACCAGCCGCCCAACCAACCTAACCTAACCTAACTCACCCAACGCCACCAACCAAACCAACCTAACCAACCCACCCAATGCCACCAACCAACCAACTGAACCAACCAACCAACCAACCGCCCAACTAACCAGCCAACCTAACCTAACCCAACTCACCCAACGCCACCAACCAACCAACCTAACCTAACCCAACTCACCCAACGCCACCAACCAACCAACTCAACCAACCAACCAACCAACCAACCAACCAACTAACCAGCCAACCTAACCTAACCCAACTCACCCAATGCCACCAACCAACTCAACCACGCCAACGCCAACAATCCAACCAAACTGCAGGCCAGCTTTTAATGGTTTTATTTTGTTGACATATTAGTTACAAAGATTTGTTCCAAGGAGATTTTGGATCTTGTTGCATTTTTGAATAAGCTTTAACTGAATAATTTGGCCTCTTTTGTTTTGTTTTTGCAGTTCAAAGCTCAATAAATCAGACTGGGAATTAGATATTTTGGAAAATCCCTTCAAAATATTAAGTCCAAGACTGGAAAGTGTGTGTAGTCTGTGGGGGCTACCGAAGTGGAGATGTTGGAAGAGTGGAATGAAAATCTTGAGTAAACAGCTTAAACTTTGTAACATCTGCACAAGCACATGTTGATTTCTCCCGTCTTTAAAAAGCTGGGTGATTTTTATACATTTTTTACTCCACTGCATGAAAAATCTATATGTCCACAAGCCGTGTCTCGTCTTGAAAGGAAAACCAGATAAAGCAACCAAAGTGATGAGCCGAGTTAATAAAAGGAGAAATGGAAAGACCAAACCAATGTGGTGAAGCGCAGTGAAAATGCTAAACCTGCAGAGTTCCAGCTCCGTTTCCCGTCAGTGGCATCAGCTTGTCCCGTCTCCGTGGCACATCTGCCCACAGCCGAGTGACCCAGGCCGTGCCCTAATTACCCATTCCCCTGCAACTGTCCCCTCAACGCCCCCCACCGCGGGGACACTGACTCACAACGGGGGTTTCAGGTTATTGCATGTGCCGGCGCCTGCCCACAGTCCACCCCATGAAAGGGAGCAGAGATGAGGGGGGGAGGGGTCAATGCTCGGGGCAGGGGTAGCGCCAATATATTATTAATAGACAAAAGTACTTTGTTTTCTTGGATATCTTTGTAACTATTTCATAAACATTACCTATCTGTATTTGATTGATTGGTTTAGGTTGACTTTTTCACAATTACACAGATTTACAGATTTCCTTTATGGAGTCTATACTATTTGTGTGAAAGAATAAACAAATAAATGAAATTACTGCCAAGAATGAATGAATTTCTTCATAGTTTTCACAGCATTTATAAGCAATGAAAGAGAGTTCTTCAAAACTTTCCTCCAACTTGCTGCTACTTCGTGATAATGAATAAACTGGCCTTATAATTTGATGCACAGCTCATAGTTTATTCACAAATGTCTGCTTTTAAAAATATACAGCAGAACAAAACCATACACTTTATATTGAAAGATCTTTTGTGCTAGTTCTTCCCCATTTACATTCGTTACTCCATTCGAGAGGGCATCTGCGATGGCTTCTCAATCTCCTATAATACAGAGCATGTTCCTTAAAAGAACGTAAAGGCGGGAAACTCCGCACCCATGAGGGATGTTGAGCAGCATCAAGTCTCCACAAGTCTCAGCCTTAAACCTTTTTTAATTATACAGAACAAAAAACAGCATAGTTAAAAAGATGATACCTTGCCCAGAGTTGTCACATGGGTCACACCAATTGAATGAAACTCTTTGGAGCCAGGCTTTTAAGCTGTGGTTGGGAGAGTCTCCATTGGAATCTGTTTTAAAAAGAGTATTTTGTAGTCGCCCCTGGCCACTAGAGGTTGGTATTGCAGGAATGTCAGCTTCCGGCTATGAGGACCAAAGAGAAGCACTTTCCTCGCCCATTGGACAAGACACATTTTATTCCATCAACATTAGGGCCTTTAACTGTAGCATAGGGCTGGGCGATAAATGGAATTAATTCAATTAATTTATGCTTTTAAAAACAAGCGATTTGGAAAATGGCTAAATTGTAAAATCGAGTCTGCCGCTACATGTTCCCCCAACGTACGGCCATTTTTTCAGCGTTTTAGACACTTAGACTTTTTGACGATCAGCTGCTTCACAAAGGCCGCGTGTTGTGTTTTCTTTCCCACACACTTTCCTCCGGTCTGCTCCTGGGCCTTTCTCTTACTCTGCTCTGAGCGGACCATTTAACTCCGCCCCATTTCCCTTGAGTCTCCATGGAGATGGTTGTTAATCACAGCGGATGGAAAGAAGACGACAAAACTAAAACACTTTTGAAAACTCCATGGCTTATTAAGAGGTTTTACTTTTGAGAGCAGACAAGGAATATCTGAAACAGATTTTTTGTATTTATTTTTTTTATAAATGGTTATGTTTTCTTAATGGGCCTAATTGTAGCTATATTATGAAACATTAATTAGCAGGACTCTGAGCAGTTTTCTTCATTCAGAAGACTTTTTAGGGGGGGAGGCACATCGTCCAGCCCTACTGTTGCATTTTTGATAGCAGAGAAATCTGTTTGTATTGTTCTTTGGGGACGGCACTAATCAAAGGCATCATCGGTTATGGGTTTTATTCTGGCTCCAAGTGAGATCTTCCTGTGCAAAAGGTTAATTTAATTTCTGTGTGGTTTTTAGGAGGCTCTTCAGAAGATCCGTCAGAAGAACACCATGAGGCGGGAGGTGACTGTAGAGCTGAGCAGCCAGGGATTCTGGAAGACGGGCATCCGCTCCGACGTCTGCCAGGTAACTGTCCATACAATATCTAGACATACAACACACCAGACCTGGATTACCTACAGTGAGTTCTCTTCCCAGTCCAATTGTTCAGTGGGTATTGTGAGAGCAAGCCAACAATCTCCAATCAACTTCCTCCTTTGTTGATGGTTAGAAAACAGGAGAGATCACTTCCCTCGGCTTTATCATGGTGAATAAGTTTAAGCGTGACTTTCTACTCATAAAATCCAAGTCACGGGTTTCTTACGGAGGTGAAACTTGTTCATATGTGCTGTAAATGCTGCCGCTTTGTCATGCACTTGGCTAAAATCGCCCTCGCTCTTGTCAGAACCTTCAACGCTGTCAAATGCAACTCACAGTAACTTCCATTCCCTCTTAATTGCTCGCGGCGGCCCCCTCCTCCTGTAATTAGACGTCGCCTCCTCTGTCCGCTCTGATTATGTTTGCGTTCATTTTCCCTTCAATCCTCCCTTTTTTCCCCCCACTGATATTTTCTATTAGCCCCGTCCATTGCATCATCTTTGATACCCTGACACTCATTAGCGCGGCTCTATACGGGTTGTCAAGCGCTGATAGCCAGGACCGAATGCATCCGCGCGGTCACACTCGGCTGGTGATTTTTCTCATCTTTCCTCTCGTTGCGTCACTCCGATCCCTTCATTCCGGTGTCAAAAAACGGCGTGTAGGGGAAAGTGGACTCCCGCAGAGCAGAAGGCGGGCCCGTACTCCGCCATTAGACAAAACCGCCGCTCCCCCAGTAGTTGATATACAGCATCGGAGCATTCACAAGAGAGGGTTTTTTTTAATAAAAGAATGCAGCGGATTGTGGAACTAGTTCGGCTTTCCAACATGTGTATTTGATGAGATATTTGAAGCGTGTCTTCGAATTCATTGCCGTCCCGCTTTGCCCGTTCATATGAGAAATACATGGATTTGCCAATGCAAAAATAGGCACGTTTCTGCGACAAATGCGGGAGTTGAAAAATGTATTTGGTAGGGGCATACTACTTATGACTTACCATTGGGGCGGTTTCGCATTTTGAAAAAAGTATAATAATCCTGACTTTCTTTTAGAGTTTAGGTTCTTTGCCCACGTATAAATGGCCTTGATTTTCCCAGTGTGGTCCAGGGCCCGATATTTTTCGAAGCCACAAATCAATGCATGTTTGCATCAATGTTAAGCAAGTAAGTCTACAAATCTCTTCAATCTCCAAACGGCATCAAAATGAAAAAAAAAAATTAAAAAAAAATACACTGCTGGATTGAAGCATCCCGGGTGATGTCCATACTATATTATATTAAATATATATATAATTATTTTTAGAATGTAATGGGAAGGTCAGAAAAGTTGAAAATGATTCAGAGCTGGTCAGAGGCCTTCATAGACTCTGGATGGACTGATAGATGGGCCCATGGCTGGATCAGTAATGGGCATACAGCTCCACTCCGACTTTAGGAGGTAGAAGACATGTTTGTTGGACCATTTCAAGTTGAAGATGGACTGAAACTCAAAGTCCCAAACCTACTACCCGTTTTCAGAGGGTGCTTCTTCAAGTAGACGTATTGCAGCGGATACCGGACCTGCTTTTTCAGCTATAAGGTCCCGGATTTGACCCCTGGCTGGACGGGCCCTTTCTGTGGAGTTTGCATGTTCTCCCTGTGTCTCTGAAGGTTTCTTATGGGAACGCCACTTTCCCCTACCACGAACAACTTCTACAAAGGGTAGATGTGAGAGTAAGTCGTTGGTGTTGATCAGAAAGACTGATGACACAGATTGGCAGCCTTGCTTCCATCTGTCTACCAGCCGTGGCTACTAAGATATCTTACCACCAATACAGTACAGTGGGGGGAAAAAATATGAGAACGCTTTTGAATTTCTCACATTTCTGCCTAAATTGGTCATAAAATGTGGTCTGACCTCCATCAAAATCATCAGAATGATTCAACATTGTCTGCTTAAACGAATACCACCAAAACATATACATTGAATCATATTTTTATTGTAGAACAGGAAAAATCTCCCGCACACTGTATACTTGCAACACCAGTGTTCCTTTATGAATGCAACGTTTCGGCCAGTGGCCTTCGTCAGGCAAAATGTTTTTATGAATGAGAAGCCATCGTGAAATAGGGTGTGGCCTGCTGCATCACAGGATGCTGTCATAACGGCCTATGGCAAAACATCGGCAGCATATGTACAACATACATCCAAACACAGAAAACAAAGCCAGGATATAGTGAATAAAGCAGTCAAAAAATATACATATGTGCATGTATACAGTAAAAGCGTTTTAGTGGTACATGCAATAGGGGAAATGGATATATAAGACAGATAGAGAAGATCTGCCTATGCAAATCAATTTGTACACCAAGGAAGTTAACGCAGCCTGTCAGCATAACATGACATTGGAATCATTATAGAAAAACATTCTTTAATCATGTTTGTAATGGCCATAACATGTAAACATTGTGGTGAAAAGTAAGTGAACCCCCGAAATCTCGCTAAACTGCAGCAGATTTGTAAAGACTAATGGTCCAAGACTCAGCCTGATTGAGCGTTTTATCTGCAACTACAGAAAAGCAGTTATTGCTACAAAAGAAGGATCAAGTGTTCACTTACTTAATCCATGCTGTTGTGAATGTCTCAGGTTTTTCTGCAAAATATTTTGATAAACTTGTGAATTAATCTTTCTATTGATAATATCATGTTGTCCAGGCCTTGAGGCAACAAAACAGCCCCACACCATGATTCTCCTGCTCCAGACTTCACAGTGAGGACAGAGTTTTGATGTTGCTGTGCTGTTCCATATTTCCTCCACACATTACTCTGTTCCTTGTGTTTCTAAATTCAGAAGCCCATGAAACTTTAGAAAATCTGTCATTAGATCATTCTTGTCTCGACTTTTCTCACATTGTCCCCGAATGCCTTGCACTTCAGGTCAGTCTTAGCGGCTGAAAATGTGCAGAAAAACAACTGCAAGGTCGAAAAGCTCACTTGCATAATAACTGTGTCCGGGTGGATATTCTTCCTCTCGGTGCAATGTTTACATGATCAGAGGAGACAGATACTCACATTTTATTTGTGTTGCTGTATAATATAAATATCTATCAAGTCCCCAGCCAACGTTTCAACATTTCTGATCACGGCTTCTTCCTTTTTTATTTACATTTTGTGTTCCCAAACTTTCTGATCTTGTACTTTCCGCCAATGCTGTATTTTTGTCCATGCCAATAATATTTCCACGGTGTTATCACAAAAAATAATTGGCACTGCTGGTCTCTGAGTGCCGCCGCCTAAAGCCCTATACTCTCCCACTTTGAGAGAAATGACAGGAAGTTACAGCCTCGTAAGCCGGACCTCTTACAGCAGGGTCTAGCGAAGAAGGCGCACCATCTCCAGTAATTGCAGTCCAATTATATTTGCTTCAAGCTGCACTGCTGCCACTAATTGGTTCGTGAATAATTTCGAGATGGAAACGGCGGCTTTGCACAACGTGTGACAGGAGCGATCGCACGTTGGTGGAGTTGAGAAGTCCCACTGTTGTCTTTACTGATAAGACGTGTGGCGTTACCAAAGAGGCCAACGCCAGAACAACTAATTTACTGTAATATGCAGTATACGTGTCATTCTCTAATTACCAATCTGAGCCTATCTGTGAGTAATGTTTGCAGGGGAATGGTTGCTTGAAACTTTGATTTTGACCAGTTCATGTGATACTTGTGGAAGAGCAGCCGCGTTATTTTCACCCCCAACTACCAATTACTCACTAAGGTTATTTGGTGGGGTCTTCACTGTTGTGGGCCCCAAGTGGAAAGGAAAATCTTATATGTGTGACGTTTTGCACATGACACAAGTCTACCAAAAGTTTCACAATTTTTCATTCACTCCATACTCTGTGATGGTAAGATATATAAGAAAAAATCTTATTGAAAGTAATAATGAAGAGGGTTAGAAATGTCCAAAAACGAAGTAATGTTACTCAATGTATCGGAGTGACTTTGGCTCAGATGGTAGAGCGGATTTGTTAAAACAAGTAAAAATTGGATACAATCAGCCTTAACTTCCAGATTTCTAGATTCTAGAATGGCTGTCAAGAACCGAGGTCAAACCAAACATCAAGATTTCTGATGCTCGACTGAAACGAGGAGCCTAGAGAACCAAGGTGGTTCAAGCTAATGGATTTTTTGAGCAATTATCAAAGTTTCAAAGCTAAAGTTAGCGCTCGGGCTTCACAGCAAGAAGATCCCGAGTTCGATTCGTAGGTTTCCTCCGGGTACTCCGGGTTCCCTTACCACTAAAAACATCTGCAATAGGCCAGGATACAGTCACGACAGGGCTTCTGTGGGTTCCCCCAGGGGAGGCTGAACCTACATATGTGGCTTTCCACCCCGGAGTAGGCAAGGCAAGTTAATTTGTAGAGCACAATTCATACAAGGCAATTCAAAGTGCTTCACAGTTGCATAAAATTACAAGAAAACACATAAAATCAACATAAAACAGTATGGAGTGAATGTAATAATCGTCCCATGTAAAGCGCTTTATTTCATTTCATTTTATTTCGTTTATTTATCAGGACAATGTACAGTTACATTATGCTTGCTCAGTGCAAATAATCATAACACAGGCTATGGCGCATCATTCCTTTTAATGTTCATAAATTAGACTACAATTACCACACGCGATCATCATTTATACAGTCACACAACAAGGCAATGCTTGAGCAGTAATTTGTCTTTACGTATGATTTTAAGCTATACAGTGAATCTAATTGAATGAATGCTCACATCTCTGGATACTCATGAACCATTCACTCCTTTAGTGAAAGCTCTGCGATCATCGAAGCTCAATATTTCAGGAGGGGCTCGTTCCACGTCTTTATGGGGACACTACACTGCCCCTGGAGGTTGTTCTAGTTACCCTCGTCGCCGTTTTTGCCGCCTGATGAGCAAATTCTTTGAGTGGAGGTGGGGCCAGGTTCTGGACAACCTTGAAGACCAGTTAAATATGTGAAAGAGAAATAAAGGTATTGAAGTGAAGCATTTTATATTTGCTCAGGATGTGACAGTGTTGGTATTTTTTTTTTTTTCCTTTATCTAAGATATTGAGAGCATGTTTGTAAAGAGATTCGTTATGACCATGTCTGTCAAGGTACTATACAAATAAAGTCCTTTCATTTCCAGTCTTTTGAGAATTTAGCTGAAGGCAGTTTTCAGTAAACCAGGACTTTTGACTTGAAATACAATCCTTTTACTCTGAAAGTTTTTTCATTCATTAAAATTGCTTCACTCATTTATATATTCAAAAGGAGAGATTGAATTAGTGTATTCAGTTCAATTTCTCGACCATGCTGCCATTTCGTCCTTGGGCAAACTTGAATGCATCTTTGACAGGTTTTATTGTATTCAGCTATTTCTTTTTTAATTCCAAATTCAAAGAAGACCAGCACATCCCCTTTGATCCTGACAGTACAGTGTGTGTGTCAGAGTTAACTGTAAGTTCGACATTTCCCTGCGCTTTAATCAGCTTGTTTCAGCTGTAACCCGGGCCTCTCTCCCCTCCCTCTCTCTGGTCGCGCTCAGGTCAGAGTGGAGACACAGGTTTGGCTGTTGTTAATTGGCTCCTGGTCTTGTCCTGGGGAGAGCTTGTGTCACTGCGGCCCCTGTAATGGCCCCGGGGCGAATGGCAGCTCCCAGTGTTGTAGCCGCCGGGGCCTGGCTACATCACCCCTTCATTTGTACAGCGCGGCTAATTAAAACATGCAGCTCTCTCTCCGCCCTCCGATGAACCAGGGTTAATATGTAACAACAGCCTTTGCTGCTGTATCAACCCTGTAATGAGTCGGATAACAAGAGAAACCGAAGGGGAATCTTGTTCTGTCAGTCATCGTGTAGATTCTCACGAATGTTTATGTTTCTATTAGTGCTCAGTTTTATTAAAAATGGAAAAACGGACAAGAAGATTGTTCCATCATGGGCATGCAATCAAATCTGAGTTAATAAAGCAATCAAAGTGGACATATCCTGCATAATTGAAGCTTAAGAATTTCTCTTGGGCACCATAGCATTGATTTTTCCCTTAATAATTTGAAATAATGTGAGGGAGAGGCTTTGAATCTGAGGCACAAGAGTCAGGGCTGGACAGGAGTCTGCCTGGAGCTCCGATGATCCACTTTTGTTTCTCGGGCGGCTGATCTGATACATAATGCGATATAGTAAGTAATGTGTTAACTTTAAAGAGACAAGACGGGTTTAGAAGTGTTAAATAATGTGTATTTTCCTCCCCCTACTTGCTCCAGCAATGTCCTAAAGTGTAGAATGAACCCAGACCTGTTCACCACAACTGCAGCGATAATCCTGCACTGTCACTCAAAAAGGTGTTACTTCGGGTCCGAAGTGCCGTCATGCACGAGCTAAATATAGAAACAGCAGTTACGCGTAAGACCTGAGGTGGCAGTAGCGACACTTTCCATCTAGTCCCTTTAAAATGTGTAGAAAGTCATGTGTCCAAAGTTTCTAAATGCCACTGATACTTGATACTTGGTATTGCAGCACAAAGTATTGCGTTGCGATCCAATATTTTGTCCCAGCCCTTGTGGTTAGCGACATGGCTCCGTCCGTCCGTCCGTCCATCCATCCATCCATCCATCCATCCATCCCCACATCCCCACATCCCCACATCCCCACATCCCCACTTCCCCACTTCCACTTTTCTGTTGGCGGGCACCAGACCTCATGGTTCTAACCGGGTCTGTTGGTCTTTCATAAGGGGCTTCTGACCCATCATCTAGGACCTGTTTGCCATGGGAGACCCTATCAGGGGCACAAAACACCTGACAACAGAGATCCCAGGATCTTTTGGGCGCTCAAACCCCTCTCACCACATTAAGGTGGCGGTTCCAGGAGGGGAACATGGTGCCATGATGAATGCAATTTGGGCTTTGAAGTAGCCAGTCTACACACTTTCTTTATGAAGAGAAACACACAGCCCATCCAACATGGTGGCTTACTGTCCGTAAAAACATATATTTAGTAAGAAATATCATAGTGGAAATTGGGTAGTGACTGGCTGCAGAGCCCCTGACGCTCCTGCTTTTAAACGGAAAGCAGGCGAGTATTGCTGGCCAGGCTACTTTAAACATGTGGAGGGTTGGTCACTGTTTTCTATGACGGAATATAACCCAGGGAGCACAGATTGAAGCGTTGCAGTAGAAGAAGAAGAAAGATATAACATGGTTTAAAGCTTGGTATGTTTCCTTTAAATTGTTTTTAAAGGGGCTACATGCAAGTTGTCCATTTTATACTCACTACTAACACCCCAGGTCATATGTGTAACTGCAGCTTCTATATTAAACTTGTGCATGACGGCACTTCAGACCAGAAGTAAAACATTTTGAGTGACAGTGCAGGATTTTGGAGGCAGTTGTGGTGAACAGGTCATTGGGACACGGCTGGCACATGTAGGGGGAGGAAAATACATAATTTAAACATTTTTAAACTCTATGTAGTCCCTTTAAATCGACATTTTTGGCAAACTTTGAAAAAATAAACAGTTTTGTGTGAAATGCCCCTTTTTAAGTCTATGGTTTTGTCATATAGCCCAGCCCTCGACCAGCTCTATTACCAAGATAGAATAGATGAACATGAGGAAGCCTTTCAAAACACCCTCAACTCCAACAACCCAGTCCAGTTGACGACTTTGAACGCCTTTCCTACAACAGAAAAGAGTGTTGTGCAAAGCGTCCGTATTGAACCAAGCCTTGCCGACCACTACCTGCCCCTTGTCATGTCACATCTTTTTTTTCTGATTTGCACGGCTCATCCATCATCCGTTCCTTCCTCCTCCTTCCTTCCTTCTCTCTCTCTCTCTCTCTCTCTCCATCCTTTTCTCATATTTTTATCTTTTCTATCTCCCGTACGTCTTCCAGCTCCAGCCTGTCAGTGTTTGTCCGCGCGCCCGAGTGTCAACATGTCCAAATGGGGTTCGATTGGGCCCCGGCTGTCCGAAAAGAAAAAAAAAGAAACGTGCATTTCCAGCCTCCTCAGCCTTCGCGTCATTGGCTTTTTGATTATTTCATCTCTGTGTTGTCGAGCACCACTTAATAAATAATGAGACTTTGATGGATTTTCCCCCTCTTTCAGCCGTTTTCCCGCGCCCCCCCCCATCACGGTTTCTGTCGGAACGTGTCCTCTCGGCTGCTGTCAGATATCAGACGTGTTCCTATACTCTGCACTTGTCTTTCCCATGTCCAATTTTCCCTTCACTAATGTCATCTGCTCCACTGCCCTCGGCTCCAGCCCTGTAGATCGAGGTTATTCCTTCAGTTTGGTCTTTTCTATGATCTTTTATACATTTTTATTTAGTTTGAGATGTACATTATATCATCATTTGACTCAACAATGCTAAGAGAGCGTGCCCAAGTAACAAAACCATAATAATAGTTCTTCTTCCGATAATTTCCATCTTTGTAACAGTCAACTTTCTTAATAACTTAATCGACTAGCCTAATGGTTCACCAGTAATGATTGGTATTATACAGCATACGGAAATATTCCATGTCACCACACAGATACTCGCACCATTATATAGCCCCCAGTAAACCTATTGTTTTAAGTTCGACAGAGAATTCAAAAATATAAGAGGGAGGTATGAGACCTTGCTCCTCTCATTTGGGCAATACGAAACAATGTATGGGAAAACTGTGCAAATCAAACTTGAAAACTTGAGTAATAGATTATTGACATAAATATGAGGAAAAATATATAATTGAATTGAATGATTTCTCATCAAAATCAGGCCAAGGCTATGTGTAGAGATGGCAAAAAAGGCCTATATTTTCTGTGAACCAGTCATGATAGAGCCTTGTGAAGAGAAAGAAACTTTGAATTTGCAAGCTGACTATTGGCCTGACCAATCAGAGTGGTGACAAGCCCCTCTCCCCTTTCCCCCCAAACCGGTCTAGTTTGCTCCAGACCCCATGGTCTGCTCCAGACCCCATGGCTGAAGTGGTCTGGGACTGGAGGTTTGGACCCCCGTTTTGGAGCGGAGCAGTTCACTTTTGGCTGTGGAAACACCTTCAAACCGCTCCGTTCCGGTCTGGTCCTGTCGAAATGGGGCTATGTTGATACACATTGATAACCTGAATGGTACAATGCTTTCCTTCATGTACAATATACAGTGAAATGTCAATGATGTCCGTCAATATGACCTTGTTTTATGGTTATAAGAAGAATTGAATGTAATTCATAGGAAGTGCACGCTTGTTACTGTGTGTATACTTGCGTATGGAAACAAAAAATAATTCTTAATGGTCTTGCTGTTGAACAAAAAAAAAGCCTAAAAGTTCCTACTGAATATGTATAGCACGCGGGTGATTAATAATGATGAATGAGGGGTAGGCGCACATGAGCTCGGCTTTAGCCTTCTCCTTTTGAGACTTATTGTGTTGAAATGTTTAACTACTGTAACAGCTCAAATAAACAGCTCAATCAATCCAATCAGTGAATGAATGCTATTTTCTAGCTTGTACTTGCTATTCAGCTCCTGCATTGTTAAATTCCCACCTTAGCGCATAAGTATATATTAAATCGCAATACAGTCAAGAGTCTTCATCAGAGCATGATCCCCTTTTAGATAAGCAATCATGTGTCCACTGAGCTTTTAAACTGTTTGTTGTCCTTGTCTTCCCCTCAGCACGCCATGATGCTGCCGGTCCTCACCCACCACATCCGATACCACCAGTGTCTCATGCACCTGGACAAACTCATCGGCTACGTCTTCAAGGAACGCTGCCTCCTACAGGTCAGTCCCCGTCATGAGGATGTGTTTTGCAGAGTTACTGTGATTACTTACGATATCGTGTTAAGGTGCGGTATCAGTGTGTTGTTGTTATTTTGCAAAGGCGATTTGGTTTTGTACCACATTTCATAATCGCACAACAAAGTATGTGAGCACATAACATTACCTTATTGTAGTTCTTTGAATGAAGCAGTTAGCAAGCTCAAGATTATAAGGTCAAATAATAGTCAGAAATGTGGTGTGCTGAGCTTAAAGAAATTGAAACTGACAAGTTAGTGCAATGAGTCAGGTATAAGCTAATGTAATGAGTTTGCTGAACTTTAAAGTTTTAAAAATTCAAATACTCAAAAAAAAAAACAGAAGAAGAAAAAAAAGTAATATATGAAAAGTTTCCTAAACCTGCATGAACCTGCATCTTTTAGGCTGAATATAATATATGTAAACATTTTAAAACATTAACTCAAAAATGTTTTTTGCTCCACAAAACAACGTGAGTTTAGTGAACTTGTTTGGGTTTACAGTAGGGGTGGGACGATCCACTTTTGTCACGATCCGATACGTATCACATACTCAGTGGCCGATACGATACGTATTGCGATATAGTAAATAATTATGATTTACCTTAAAATGTGTAGAAAGTCATGTGTCTAAAGTTACAAACCAAATGCCATTTGACATTTACTGAAGTGTTTATTTTTTGTATTTATTTATTTAGTTTTAAGTGGGACAATGTACATTAAAGGTATACAGGAGTATTTTCCCGAATTTTAGGAAAGAACCGTCCTCTCCACTTTAAAAAAAAAATGCGCATGCGCAACGCTCTACCTGCCTCCGAGGAGGAAGAATCTCCCAAAAACACTCTGGTCTTGTTTTTCTCTTCTGAAGCCTTTCTCTTCTTCTCATACACTTCGAAGACACTTTTTCTCTTGACCCTCTGCCATTTTCAAATGACTCGGTGCGTTCTGCGAGTAGCAATGAATGGCTAACAGCGTAACTCACATAGGCCTACAAAGTGCGCATGCGCAGAAATTAACAAGGGGCGAGCACGCACAACGGCCTTACGTAGGCAAATCACCAGAATGATTGACAATTAGGAGGACCAATCGTCTTGATGATCCACCCGGAAATAGAACATCCTCCGCTATACCTTTAATGAACATTAGGACAATGTAAATGTACCCGAAAGAGCCAAAAGGCTAGTTTTCACCGGTAGTCCCCCTGCCAGATCTCAGAAGGCAAGTTAAGATTGAAAAGTGCATTAACACAAAATGTAATAAAGTGCTGTGTACTGGAAAACAAAGGAGTGCTGGTTAAAATGCCTCCCAACACAAGCATTGAAAGTATTGCGATACATGATAAAATATTGATGCTTGGTATTGCAGCACAAAGTATGAAGGATCCAAGTCCGATCCGATATTTTTTCTCAGCCCTAGTTTACAGTGTGGCTTTTCTTAAACACAATTTGGTGCTTCTACAGTGAAACATCTCACCAAAAATGGGATTAATCTGCTCCAATACCTGTTTTGTGGCGCCTTCTGCCAAACAATCCAGTGAAAAGACGCTAAAACATTATTATGACGACTTCCCGGCGTATAATTATGACATATGATATAGTTAAGAAGATACTATACTGTATATATGGAGGTAAAGTCAGGTCCCAAAAGTTTCTGTACATCAAATCAGTGCAGTGTCCACTCGTCCTGCACTTGGACAGCTCCCTCAGAAAATAAGCAACAAACAGAAGAAAGCCTGGTCTCTGCCTCCCACCGGCTCCTCTCACATCTCACACATGCCCGCGGTGAGTGTAGGTGACAGTGTTTTTGGACAAAACAACCTCCACCGCTCTCTCCTCTGTCAGCTCCGGCCCCCTCTCCTCCGCCTCTCCGCGGCGTATTGAAGACCTGTCATAAGTGAAACATTAGGAATCGATGCCTGTGTTTGCGGGGGGTATAGTTAAAAAGGACGGGAAGTGCGCGCGGAGATCGTCCCGAGGCCGCCGGGTGTTGTTTATGTGCGGAGATTTGCACATATCGATCGGTGATTGGCCTCTTCGGCGTGGCTAATGACGCGCTGTCGGAGGTGAGGTTAAAGAGGAGACGTGGCCCGACGCTGGGGGTGACTGTGGGACGAGAGGCAGGCCGGGGCAGAAAATATAATACCTATATATTTGAGATATAATCAGGGCAAGCGTTAGTCTTTAAATGAATTGTGCCAAAATCAAAGCCTTTAAGGGACTATACAGAGTTTAAAAATGTTAGAAGCTGCAGTTACTCTTTTGACCTGAGGTGGAAATAGTGAGTATAAAATGCCCAACTTGCATCTAGTCCCCTTAAGTGTCATTAAAAAGCATTAACATTGCTGTATAAGTTAATTGAAAATGCCAAAATGATGGTCTAAAACTCAACTGCAGTTTTGGCTGAAATTTACCAAAATTTTTTGTCCAATTCTCTTTCCTCTGTTTGAAATCTTTGCAAATCCTGAGAAATTCTTAAATATGCACAGATATTTACTTCTACCTTTGGGGCATTAAATTCTAGTATTTGGGCATTTTACTTGATCCTGCCAGTGTAAACCCTGATAATTGACGTCAGATTAAAAATAAATATTGAAAGCTTTTTCTTAAATAGCTGGTGACGACGACACTAGGGGCCGCCACTGCTCTAGTACCGCCATATAGCCGCTAGTTTCCCATTGGAATGCATTGCACTTTAGACGCGTTAAAAACAGCTTCAGAGCCTGGTTTCTAATTTTCTTGAACTTTCTACAGCTAGATATTCCTCCTGTGATGACGCTAGGTTAGTTACAGGTGTTATATTAGTTACGTTAGTATCTCGTACTAATGAGGGTCGGCCTGTTAGCATTGGAGCTGCACAAACTACAAGGGCGGAGTCTACAGTGAAGATCCGGACCTGATGCCCTTTTTAGGAACATGCTTCGTCAGAGCTGGGGAGGAGGAGTCTGTAAATCCACCATGATTTCCCCCTCGAACGTGGTCATTGAGGCAAACGGGGAGGAGTGAGGAGGAGTTGTCTATTATTTTTTACGGTCTATGGGTTACACACACGCACACACACAGAGGGACGGCAAGAATGGGATATTAGCTTTTAACCACTTTTGCATGGTGGTTTTCTTTGTTTATGCCATGCTAAGGAAAGCTATATTAACTTACCGTCAAATGAATTACATAAAAACAATATATTTTTAGGCTCAATGATTATCATCAGTACATTTATTTATGTTATTCCTTAATATGTATCCTCTTTTTGTAGTACTTAAACAATACGTACTTTTAGAACAAGATATTGCTGAGATTTCCTTTAATCAAGTTGGTTTTGGTGGCATCAAGTGGTTCTCAATAATATCATTTATCGTGATAGTTTCCTGCCTCAACAACATCGAGCTTCAAATTTTGTCACGATAATTGCTATACCATATTTTTTAAGACTTTTAACTGAAGTGGATTAGGTTACATTATATTTCATGTTTATTGCAGCTTGTGTGGTGTTTCAGGATATGATATGATACTCTGTGCATAACTTCAAATCATAACAACGCCGCCCAAGAAGTGACTTCCTGTTTCGATCCGGCACGCCAAAATAAAAGCACACAGCTCGTCTCGTTGATTAGTTCAGCAGGTACTTGCACCATTACAAGAATATAATTTAATACACACATTTTAAGTCATTTGTCTGTTAATAGTTAGACAGAAAGAAAGTTGAACTAATGAGTAAGATGGTGCTTTTATTTTGGCGTGCTGGATCAAAACAGGAAGTCAATATATGGACCTTCAAATTAGCTATCATGGCAGACCTAATTACGTTAAAGCCTTCTCATGCCTTACCTTGTTTTCTTTATATCACACCCCCCCCCCACACCCACGCCTAAATGATAATGAGTTTTGAAGCGAGCGGACAGCCTCCTCCTCGCCTGTCCGTCCGCTGCGTTGTTATTCGCTGTCCCCGGTGTTGTGACCGCGACACAGATCTCGCCGCCGCGTCCCGTTGTTTGTGTGTTTTCCGAAGCCTCCGCCTGTCAGCAGCGCTCGCCGCGGGGACTTGAAAATGCCCCCACATCAGCTGCTCACGGCCCACACCGCGGACAGCAGCGGGGCCGCGCGGTGTTTGTTTTGCTCAGATGGCGACGTCCAAGTCAGAGGAGATTTGGAGAGAAAAGTTGTGGCTGTGCGGCTGGGCTCCGCTCCGACGGGATGATCGCATTATGTTGAGTTGAGCGATTTCTACTGGCAGCTTGGACTCATCTGACACAGGGGCGAAGCTCGGCGATTGGAGTGAGATGATATTAAGACTGTGAACACATTTGTGAACACGTAAAGTTAAGTTTGGGCAATTTTTTTTTTTCCCCATAAATGTGGTGTTTCCTGGACTTGCAAGTAAACAGATGCTGCGGCCAAACTGAAAACTGAAGCTAACTCTGCAGCAAAGACTAGCTCCATTATTCTAGCCTCACAGACTTTTAACACACAAACATCTGCAAAGGAGACGCAGAAAAGGGGATTGTTTTAAAGAATGTGAGCAGTTAGTGTTTACCGCTAACAAGTTAATATGTACATAAAGAAATAATTGTAAACATCACATTTAACACATTGAGTGCTGCACTGTTTTGGGGATTTAGCTGTGAGTGCCAACAATCCAGACCATTATTCCTCATGTTTGTGGCACCACAGCTTATTCTATGTTATAGCTATACTATGCTACGGCTCGTTTTAAAAACAAGAATCTAAGCTCTTCATAGGTGAAAACAGTTTAATTCTACATGCCTAAGTTGCTTAGAATCCTAAGCTAAACAGAGGCTAGTTTTGATCAAAATCACAGATTTTTTTCTAGATTCTGAGATAATGCGTCTTTTACGAAACACTCTCCTTTCTGATTAACTCCTCTCTCCTCTGACACTAACGTTATGTGAAGAGGCAAATGCCTAAATATATTTGTTTCAAGTAAATTTTCAAAGACAACATTATTGACACGTTTTGAAACACGCGTGTTATCGATCTTTTGCTCATTATGGCGTGTGTATTTAAACATCCTGCCGCTCTGCTTTGTAAAACGCTCCAAAGAGTGAGAGAGAAGTGTCGGGTTTACAGCTGTTCGCTGCGCAACACCTCAGACAAAAAAAAAGAAAGAAAAGAAACGCAATAATATATAAAATGTCCAGATCATGACTTTTCACAAGTTTTTGATGGTCATTTATTTCACTTCTGTTCATCACAGAGCTCCCAAAACCACACATAAACACCCTTAAATTCACCAGATCTCTTGCTGTCACGTGTGCTTCCTGCTTGTTTGGGCCGAGTGATTCCCTGGGCCTGATCTGACAGGCGCTGCAGCTGCACCGTCCATATTTTTTTCCAGAATGCGACACGACTTGCCAATTCTCCTGTCGATTAAAACGCACTACGAGATTATTGAGATCGACCTTTATTAAAATTGAGATTAGATTAAAATGCGATTAATTGCCCTAGTTTGAGCATATTTGGGCTAAAACACTTTTCCATTTTCACTTTTGCCTTCACTACAGTGCTGAAGTATTTTGATGCGGCAAGTTAAAGGAAATGTCTGTATTTTGTGCTCTCATTTTATTCAAAATGACACTACTATTTACGGCGACCATATTTTCCAATTTAACACATTTTTAGACCCTTTGAACATGTATGAAAGAAAGAAAGCACGGCTCCATTTGTGTGTTTAAGGAGACAACTTTTTAAAAGCTCCATAAATACCAGATTCGTCTTCACCGAGTAATTGAGTCCGTTTCCGTGCAACACTCGCTCAGTTTGATATTGGACAGATGGGTTGCCTGTTTTAGAAGTCAATTTTTAGTTTCTTTCCTCCATTTTTAATTTTGTTACATGACAATTGTTCCTTCATGTTTTGACAGAAGAACATGTATCCTGTCATTTCTCAGTCCAAAACTGGGATTCAGACAAAAACAGCAGATGGTGTTAAAGCCGTGACAAAAACTGACTGCAAATAATACAAATTAGTTTATTTTCTGATATAGAAAAGACATGGGATCAGTACTGTTAGAACTTATATGTTAAAGGAGGGGTGTTTTACTATTTATGGCTCTTTACAATGTCACAATGATGTTCGCTCATTAAAGCAGACCCACTCGCGCATCTTTCTTCTTTCAGCGAATCATCAGAATCGGAAACAGAATAGGTTTTATTGCCATTGTTACGAACATTGCTCCTACTGAGCCCTACGCTTCAATGTCTTGTTAAGCGTAATCCTTTCAATGCGGAGTAGAAACACTTGCCATAGCTTCACCACAGCCACGGTTTAATTCCCCCTTTTTTTCTCCTTATTGAAGCCGCTGCACAGCAAAGGGGAGCAAGGCTGAAGGAGGTGGGATGGGCTTATGGGGAGATTGCGTGAAAACCAGGAAGTGAAACTAGGGCCCTGTCCATACGAAGTCGAGCTGAGGACCAAACGCGAAGATGTTTATCAGTCCAGTGTATCGTCCATCCAAAACGATGACATCACAGCTCCAGAGTCTGTGATCCATAATCTACTGACCTTATAATGAGTTTCCTCATGGATCTATGATGGTTTGACTCTGCTCCTCTTTGCTCCACTGCAGTCCACAAGCCACAGGTGACAAGAGAAAACACGAGTCAGTCTGTGTTTTTGGACTGACAGTAAAAGTTACAGTGACAGGTTTTTCTGCTTTAGTCCCGTTATGTCTGAAGAACAAACTCTCCTCCTCATCTCTGTAGATCATAAATCCTTGAATCAGTTTCATTTTCACTGTTTCCATTCCCTCTAAATCTTGTTCTGTTATCTGTGTTAGCATCACAGCGCCTCACACAGGCCTGGAAGATGAATTGCACCATTTTCACAGACCTGATTCAACCCATGTGGACGCACACATTTACTTGTGTCATGTTAAAAGCGCTGTGCAAATAAACTTTCATTCCATATACTTCATTGTCTCTATACGGTAGGTTTGGTCAAGAGTTTAGGGTATTAGGTCGTAAATGTTATTCAAAAGCATTCATTTGGCATTGATATTGATTTTATTGGAAAATATTGACATTGCTCGACTACTTTTACTTCATAAGTTGGTCAAATACAAAAACATGGTCCAAAAACACATTCTGACTGAAATTCTTAACAATGTTTTGCGCAAAAGTTGTCGTTTCCCATTTCTTTTAAATATCTACATTTCCTTTCATTCCTACATTTAATTAAATGTTTGCAGATCTTAATAAGATAATATAATTAGCATTTAATTTGACTTGCTTCCTGTATAAACTTCAATGAAAAAAGGCACGGTTTGTGAGAAAAAAATGTTGTTGTTTTTTACTGCATGGACAAGTTATCGGACTTTGCTTTTTCTTGCGCACGAACAGAACCTGCAGACTCCACACTTGGACCTTCGTGTTGTGTTTTTAAACCTGTTCTACTTTTTTTTTCCTAATTACATGACTAATATTTGTTTGTCTGAAGGGAGGAACAGCTCTGATTACTCGTCATATTAAAACAACTGTTATCCAGTTGTAAACAGCAGATGGTGTGCATTTGGCAACAGAAAACGACAAAGGAGCGAAAATACCTAAAAATAATATTAGGAGATCTTCATTTTTCATCTTTTCACTCACTAACTAAACTTCAATGATAATCTTGGCGAAATCCAAACAAAGCACAGAGAAATTAGTTCTTCTTTCTTCAAAATCCGTCCCGAAAGTTTATACAAAACACGTGGTATGAGAAAAATGCCAGCGTCTTGTCATGAAATGTTAGCCGGTTGCAAACTGTAACGTCAGTATCTGCCCTTTTATCAGTGCAACACCACTGCAACCCCGCTGTCAGAGTCCGACGGGGAGTGGGACGTCCTGGTCATGCGCTCGCGGACCAGTGTGACACGGAGTAAGCACACAACACACGGTGATGCAACAAAGCGTTAGACTCCAACTCAGCCGCGTTATACGGGCTAAAGGCGGCCGAGAGCGAGCTGGAGCTGCCTGGAGCTGCCTGGAGAGCTTTTGTTTTTACATTTTTGAGACTTACCCCTGCTGTTTCCCGGCTTTCCGCTGCACTGACTATGCACTCCCGAAGTAAAGTCGCCACCAGTAACATAAAGTCTGAAGTCACTCACTGTAATAATCCGTCGGACGGCCTTTAGCTTTTGTTATGGTCCACATCGGCTGTGGGATTGTTTCGATAAGCTTCTGCGATGCCACCAGATTTAAGCCCGGCCTGTGTTGCATTATTGTTTCACCTAGAGCAGTGGTTCCCAAAGTGAGGGTCGGGATCCCTCGTGCGACACTGAAGTGGGGCAAGGCAAGTTTATTTGTAGAGCACAATTCCTACACAAGGCAACTCAAAGTGCTTCACATCAACATAAAATTGATCAATTACAGTAAAAGGCAAGAGTGTATATAAAGTACTTTCAGCCATATTCATGGGTATAAAGAACTGTTTTCAGCCTGGATTTGAACATTGTCAGAGTTGAGACCTGTGTCACATCCTCATGAAGACTGTTCCAGATTTTAGCTGCATGAAACTGAAACGCGGCCTCACCGTGTTTAGTCCTGACTCTGGAACCACCAGGAGACCCCTCCCTGGGATGGTTCATACGGCTGTAACATGTCAGAGATGGACTTTGGTGCTAAACCATGAACAGACTTGAGCTGTTTTAAATTCTATTCTCTGAGTGACAGGAAGCAGTGCAGAGACCAGAGCACTGGACTAATATGGTCGTGTTTCCTGGTTCTTGTCAGGACTCGAGTGGGGGTCGCAAGATGATGGACAGAGTTTTTTTTGGGGGGTGTAATGGTTCAGCTGTCTCTCGGTTTGGTTTGGTTCACAGTGCAAGTACAATATGACAAAATGTGTTGGTTTTGAAATAAATTAACCTAAATGGTCATCATTAGGCAGTATTTAAAATTGGCAGTGCTTTTTAATTTTTCAAAGCTGCTTTATAATAAAATGTGAACCCAGGGATCACAATGCAAAACAAAATTTTAAAAAAAAGCAGGTGTTCCCAAACTCTCCAGGTCGCGACCCCCAAAATCGACTCGTGACCACCTTCTGTAAAAATGTGATGAACATATATTATAATTTAAACATTCAAATCTGGTTTAATGATGTTAGTTTGGATACTTTTTTCATTTCGGGGACACTCACTTCAGTGTCCCGCGACCCCACTTTGGGAACCGCTGCTCTAAAGTAAAAAGAAAAAGGCAGCATAGGCCATGTGCTAGGTTTCAGTTTCGCTTTCCACACACAGCATCTAAAACACCAGAGTAGCATTTGATCCTACAAAGTTATTTATAATATAAAACATGGACGTCTTGGTGTTTTATTGATGATGAGAAAAGGCAGGAAGTTACAGATGAGACATTCCCAACATTTTAGAAATAATGACAAGAGGCCAGTTTGGAGAAGAAAAGGCACTTCTGTCCAGCTGTTAAGCCAGGGGGTGGATCGATCGTCCTTTGGGGGTTGTAGTGCAGCCATTGGCACAGGGAACGTTTCATGGGTAGAACGAAGAATGGTTTTTAGTTTCCAGCAAACTCTGGAGGAAAACGTAACACTATCTGTGAAAAAGTCCGGTCTGAAGGTTTTGCCGTGGCCTTCACAGTCTGCTGATCGAAAGAAGATCCATGGATGGACCGCCAGAGCAAACAGCCCAGGAATCTCGCCGTTCTGGAAGATCTTTGCAAGGAAGAACGAAGAATTGAAAGACTGCCTGGAAAGAGTTTCAAGCTGTGACACTTCTCTTTTTGGGTGCTCTTCGGCTCCATATTATTTTGAAAAATGTTATGGAAATGTCTCATCTGCAACTTCATCCCCGTTGCAGATCCTTTCGTCTTCCCCTTGATCCATCGTTCACATTGATTTTGATCCGGGGGTGCCTGGACTTTCGCACCCCCCACTGTTCCTCTTTTCTCGGCACATCACGTCTGAACTGAACGGGCCCCTGATCTCCATTGTGAACGATGGAGCGGGTCCAGAGCGGCTCCTATTGTGCACACAGCCGCGTTCGTCAACATGTGAGGCGCTTGTACGCATCAATTATTGAGACGCAACATGCAGCTCTCGTTTTGTCAGTGTGAGGCGAAGAGGGAGAGAGGAGGGAGGATGTAGGGGGGGGAAGGAATTGGAATATGGAGCTGAATGTTTTGAGTGGAGCAATGGGGTCGACTGGGACCAGAGGCGGTGTTTTCAGGCCAATTGAATTTACAGAGCATTTAAGATTTTGAGAACAGAAGCATAGACTTACTGGGGGCTGGAGAAAAGTCTGATTGGATGATTTCTTATCTTTTTGTAAAGGCCGCTTCGTACAGTATCACGACAGCTGCTGTGTCACAGGGTAAGCACAAATGTTGGTGATTTGAAAGATATGAAGCAAATGTAAGTCAGCAGCAGAGGTTCCATTAACCAAAAAGGATCCGTCATTGCTGGAATATTTTTAGCTTTGACGGAAAGTTCCGAAGGCTGTCCGTCATTTTGATGGATTGAAAATCAAGCCATAATTAAAATAAAGCTGCAGCGCTGCTCTATCTCTGAGCGACCTCTGGTTTCTCCCTAAAAGTGCAGCGACATCACTGTGGGACCGTGGGACGCCGCTTGGTTTCGCTCTGCATTTTGCACAGCAACTCCACAGCCTGTGATGTTTCCAAATGATGCTCACGCACATCAGAGCTGAGAGCGCAATGACTTGGACAAATACATGGAGGAAAATTCAGTTGTGCTAAGATTAAGGCCTTAAAGGAACAGGTCACTGTTTTTCCGTACTGAGATACTGAGATATGTTCTTACTTGAGCTTAGATAATTTGATATGCACCTGTCTGGTCTTTATGCCCATGGAAGAGCTTGGCTGTGTCTAACTTAACCCCATTTGGAGCCATAGGAATATACTGGGAGAGGCCAGATGCTAACAACATCTTCAGTCTTTTTGTGTGTGACTGAGCACTCACAAAGGCCAGACAGGTACGCATCAACTCATCTAAGCTCAGGTAGGAACATATCTCAGTATCTCAGTACGGAAAAACAGTGACCTGTTCCTTTAAATGTCACTAAGAAGCCATACATTTGATTCCAACAGGCATCTAATCTACATTTCTTTAAAAATGGTGACATTAGGCAAGGTTTATCAGACGTTTATCAAAAAATATTAAAAAGTTACAGCTTTTGCTGGTATTTTTTGCTCCAAAGTTTCCAGTTGTGTCCAGTTTGCTTTTGAATATGGAAATGTTCCATCACTCCTCTTTACTGGAATGAATACAAGTCTTGACAAATTAGATTCTTCTGTTTGTGGAGTTGAAAATATTCTGTTTAGGCTTTAAAATGGGTAAAAGTCAAAAGGATTACATTGGACTTGCTGCTGCATCAACCCCATAGTTTCAAATACAATATAAAGCAAAGCATTTTCTGATTTAAAAACACGTTTGACTGTTACTTTCCTCAGTTCATCATTAAACCACATTTACAGATGGATTTTTTTTTTAACCATGGTCTTGGCTGCATCTTGAATAATTCTGGCAAACCCGCGGCAGCTCCTGTCAGCCCCTCCCAGCCAGATGCTTCTGTCTCATCAGACATCCCGACTCTGACTCATCTTTAAGATACACGACTCCTTTTTAAGACACGCGCCGGTCCATTGGGCTAAGGAGAGCCGCGGTCCGCTCCCACACCTGCCCCGCTCCGTTTGATCCACACCACTTCAAATAAGAGTTTGAACTATCAAAGAGAGGCCTGTAAATGCAAGAGGTTCCATGTTCTTCTAATAACAACAGAAAACTCGGACGGCCACCTCACAGCTGGTTTTAGTCACATAGTGTTACCATTAGGGGTGGGAGATATTGACAAAAATTTATATCTTGATATTTTTTTTCAGTATCTCGATGTCAATATTCAGAGGATATGTTTGCAATCCTTCAAAGAAATGTTTGCAAACTGGCAAAGAAGGTCCAGCTGGTCTTTTGACTTGCTGTATCTGACCTATTATAGTATAAAATTACTAGTAAAGATATGACATTATTGATATAAACGTTTAGGATAGGGCAATATGAACAGAAATTTACATCACGGTATGAAACACCAATGATGTATTTGGCGACAAAATACTTCAAAATCAAAGCCTTTAGACAATGGGGCAAATTCATTTTAAGCTATTTTATTCTATTTATTCTTCTAAATCTCTACCTTCATCTGGAAGAACACGGAAGATGAGATAATATTGCTACAATATTTGCAACTTCATCTCCATCATAGTGAAATTCTCCTGTAAGTTCACAGCCTCTGGGCAGTTTACGTGTGGGGATAGGCCTGTGAGTATTGACGGGTTTGGGACGTGTGCTTGCCAGTAGCATGAGTCAAATTAATTGTAGTTTTTCATAGTTGTCAAAGGTTCGCGTCTCTGCTGATGCATGCGGGGCGGGGGGGCCGGGGCAGACGCACAATTACACAGGAGGGAGAGAGAGAGAGAGGGAGACGAGTTTGTCCTGAGACTTATACGTGAGATCTGAAGAAAACAGGTGAGAAGGATGTTTTTCGCCTTAACTGCGTTTGTATCGTGGTTTTCTTCCCAGTGTTGTTAGCGCCAGGAACATTTTTTATGAAAGTTAGCAAGGCAGTGCTAAAACTTGTCCCGAGCCCTTTCCGCGCAAATATGAGCGACTCAAGTGACAAACGTCATTCATACCATTAGATTCTTATTCTCTGTAATCGCTCCACGCTGCCATGTTGTTGTTTTGACTGTTACGCAGGGGAGGGGGCGGCAGGCTCGCACTGCGCTACGGTAAAGGACAACGCGACAAAGTCCGAAAAACTGTTATGGAAAAAAAAACTGTTTGGGGGGTTGGATTGTACAAATTATGAAATATCCGACATCCTAGTTTTGCATATCGTCAACAACAATTTGGATATTATTGCCTGAACGATATATCTCTCGCCTCTAGTTACCATGCAATCACCTTTTCATTAAATATTGGAGTTTTCTGTATTTGTAGAAGAGACAACCAAAGAAAACACGACTAATATATGCTTCAGTTTCTTGTTTTTTGCCAGATTTAGCCATACAATATTTAGAATTTGTCGCTTAAGTTCTTAAAGTTAAGAGATACACTGCTCTATCTGTCCTATTTTAAACTACGTGAGTGAAGTTGAGTCTTGAACAACTCTGAGGACGTGTAAATCTTTCTGGTGGATGCAAGTGAAGAAGCTGAGCCCTCCGTCTCTAATGGCCGCGTTTGACTTGAGGAGCCCATTTTCGGTCATTTCGTCCTCCTCCAGCGCCCAGCTCGAGAGGGGCATTTTGCGCTTTACGTAAGACTCTTATGTGGCCCTAACTTTTCACAAGAACCACCCACAGGGAGCTCGACACAACACGCACACGACTCGAGATATTTAACGGTGATGGTATAATCACGGGAGGTTTTATCTGGAGCTTCCAACAGAATAGTGTGCTGAATACAGATTTTAACACATTGAGTGTCAAAAACGGAAAAACTTGTTTTTGCTTGTTTTTATTTATTTTTTATTGCGAAACTAGACACTCTAATACACCTTCTGTGTGATTTTCGTAGCTCTGTGATGAACAGAAGTGAATTAAATGAAGATCAAAAACAGGTGAAAAGTCACGATCTGGACATTTCATTTATGTTATTGCGTTTCGTTTCTTTCTTTTTTTGTCTGAGGGGGCGTGGTGTTGCGCAGCGAAGAGCCGACATTTCTCTCTCGCTCTCTGGAGAGCGTTTGACAAAGCAGAGCAGCTTCCCATGGACAGCTCGAAACAGTTGAGAGTTTAACATTTCTCTGAGTTTATAAATGGTTAGAATTGGTCAGGACGGCTGAGAAACATCCTGTTAAAGTCTTCAATCCAAGAACCAGGATGAACCAAGCAATCCATAACACACGGTGTTTCAAAACGTGTCAACAATTTGAAAATGAACTGAAGGAAAATTGACTTGAACTGAGATATTTAGGCATTTGCCTCTTCCCATAACGTTGGTGTCTGAGAGGATAGAGAAGGAGAAAGGAGTTAATCAGAAAGGAGTGTTTCATAATTGCATTATTTGTTCACTCCATACTCTGTGGTGGTAAGCTACTACAGTAGCCACAGCTGCCCTGGGGTAGACTGACGGACGCGAGGCAACCAGTCTGCGCCATCGGCCCGTCCGACCACCACCACTCACTCACTCACTCACTACATTCGCCAGGCCCTTCCCTGCTTAGCTTACAAGGTCTGACGAGATTGGGCAGAGCAAAGGCAGTATTGTCAGATTTGATGCCTGTCTCAAGTCTTAAGAAAGACTCTTCCAATTTTAAAATGCAGCTTCCCTGTATTTAATCCTGACTCTGGGACCAGCTGGAGACCACTCCCTGACGTTCTTGGATCCAGCGTTGGTTCATATATGGGGGAAATACGGTGCTAATCATTTAGAATTTGTATGGGACTGGTGTTTTATTTTTCATTTTCTCAGATTACCACACTACTACCTTATAAAATGTGGGATTTATTTCCAAGTACCACCAGGCCCAAGATCAAGTCGAGATTAAGCCTAATTAATACGGATTACTGAAGTGTTTTACTAAAGAGAACCGTTCCTGTAGAAGGTGTTTTTTCTGTTTCCAATACCATATAGCTTTTCAATTGAACTGATGACTGCACAACAACGGTCTTCCCCTTTTTCCCCGCAAACACGTGTCGGTCCTCCCCACTTCTCGAGACCCGTGCACCTCCGTCTGTGTCGAATCCTTGTTTTGCAGTTGTGGACCCAGCGGCTGAACGCGTGTTTGCAGAGGCAGGAGGTGGAGGGAGAGCTGGAGCGGGGTCCGGGAGCACTGTGGTGTGGAGCCTGTGGAGAGGCTGATGGGCAAAACCTCTTCCACAATGTTATTATTATTACAGCGCGGAGAGGGCCAGTGTTGTACAACCGTAAAGCAGCGGGGCGCGGCGCAAAGACTCGAAAAGAACTCGAAGGAAATGAAAGCCTACATGCCCTGGCTATTATGTGCAGCAGTGGTCTCCAGCTGTTTTTGTCCCCTCAGCTTTTTTCGTACTCAGAAGACCCCCAGTTCGGGTCTTGGTAATGGCACATTTTCCCCTCCATATTTTGACTTTTGATGGATAATAATCAGTGTATGAAATGATCTGTCGAATGAAGTAAGAAACTTTTTAGAGCAGTTTCGAGCTGCTAGTCACTTTGAGTAATCTTTGAATCTTCTCCAGTGGCTGTTCTTAGCAATGCAGCTGCAGCGGCTTCGCAAAAGTATCTCCTGAGGTTATCCAGGACGCTCTCCTCACCTCTCCATATCTAATCTTCATCCTTCACGACCAAGCACCTGCACAGCCAAGGGGAGCAAGAGGAGGCGGGTAGGAGGAGGGGCTTATGGGGAGATTGTGGGGAAATCAAGAAGTGAAACTGCTGGATATTTGGTTTCATAATTTTTCATTCATGCAGTCCTTATATTTGAAGAGTTTAGTGGTGCTAGGCTAGTGCTAGGTTAGTGCTAGGCTAGTGCATGTCTATGGTAGCTAGTAGCCTGCATTAAAAACCTCTTCTAAATTATAGGCTCGTCCTCCAAACGTCGCCATATCTGATTTATAGAAAGCTCCTTTGTGAATTCCAGGTAAACAAACTACTGTAGATCCGGTAGCCTTGCAGATCACTCCGCCGCTGCGTAGCTACAACCAGGAAGCTGATGCTGCTCAAATATAAGTTCTTTTAAATGCAAAATGGTTATATTTAAAATATTAGCACAGACGTTTATATGGGTAGTCTGGTGTTATAAGTGATTGGCCTCAGGTGCACTGTGCTTGGGTCAGACTGTTTTTAATGCAGGCTACTAGTTACCATAGACATGCACTAGCCTAGCACTAGCCTAGCACCACTAAACTCTTCAAATATAAGGACTGCAATATATATATAGATATCTAACACTCTGGATAACTTGGAAATTCGGCCCTATGTCAGAAATCCTGAAATAGGTCTTAGCTTTCAAATGGGGCGTTACACTGGCCTGTAGGCTGTAAACAACAGTCGAAAAGATTTTAGATTTTTTAAAACTTTACTGGAGAAAATGGTCTTGTTTAAAGGCGGAGGTTAACCTCTTAACCCCATCCATTTTCTCCAGTTCAGCTTTACCCAAAGCTGAAAGTTGACATAGGCCAGTGTAACGCCTGCAAGACCTACACAACTCATCGAAATGGATCTTTTTCCTCCATTGTTGTCACTTTTTGATATGTTGTCATCGTTTTTTTGTTGCATTGTCATGATTTTAGATTCGGGGAAAGCCAAACTGAAGAAAATGTGCTCAGTACAGGAGGTGGTTAAGAGGTTGTAGTAATCAATAAATGAAAGCAGGGGGCAAACTTCTCTATGAGGTGAGAAAGAATACAGTAACCTTGACCCATAGTTTGACACCTAAGTATTTTCTCTGCCGCAGCAAGCGATGAGAATCCGTATCTGGCTTCAGCTGTTCTTATTTCAGTCGTCTTTGGTTAATACTTGGCATGACAAGTTGCAGTTTTATAGATGATTGTGAGTAAAAGCATTTGAATCAACCCTCCAGCCCTCCATTCAGCAGCAGGGGAATCTAAAATGTTTGAAAATGTTGTGTTTCTACATCGAATGCTACACTATTTGTATAATTCATGTGCCCTGCTCCGACGGGCCTGTTCTTAAAGGAAATATCAGAGTACAAGTTTCACACAATTGACTGGCTACAACTTTTAAAGCCCCTCGAAGCAGCGGGAGACCGGAGTATCGCGGGGGGAGACTCGGCGCACTCACAGACGCCGCAAAACCACAGGAAAATAATCTCCAGCTCCGCGAGACGAGGCTGCCGATAGCGCCCAGTAGGAAACGCTAGGACGTTATCAATCTTACATTAGCCGCGCGCTAATCTCAACCCGAAATAACGGAAGCTTTTAACTGCGGCGCGCACCCCCCACCGGAGCCGGCTTTTTCCACACGCCCGTCTCTTCTCAGCCGACTTCAAATCAATTTCAAGCTCCAATGACGGATATATGTAAAAGAGCCATTTCAATATTTAGAGGTTTGCTGGAACACGCGGCAAATCCGGCGACCATTGTGTTTTCATTGTAGTTTGGTGAAGGGAGGAAAAGGTTATTCGACATGACGTGCAGTTAAATCGATTCGTTTGAGCTGCGCGGTTAAGGCGACGGGGAGAATCATTCAAGACAAATTGTATTTTTGAGCGGGAACAATCAGGCGGCGTCAGGTTCAAGCGGTGGAGCTGTTCAATATGCAAGACTTTCAGGCAATTCAAGACTTGGAAGGACAAAGAATGATGGTTCGTTTAGGCTTTTGTGGGGTCATTCTAGCAACGGACTGGACTGGAGTGTGCATGTGTTACTGTGGTCTGATAATAATTATAATAACACATCAAACTTGTATAGCGCTTTCAGGGGCGTAGCACCAAATTCTGGGCCCTGGGTACAAACTATCTTGGTGGACCCCCCCCCATAACAGTGGTTTAGTGGTTTGACAGTGCAGTTAATTTATTTTATATTATTACTTCATATACAAACACATATCCTATCCAATGGGTACTTCGTTCATACGGTAGTTTGTTTGTTTCACATCAATGTTTGACTAGAAATTGCATCTGATTTGGCTTCAGTTGCAGAAATTGAACAACCTTTAATCCTGTAGTGACATAGATATTTAGATTAGGGTGGAATATTCTACTTTTATTGGGCTAGTTGAAATGGCTTGTTTTAGGTAGAGCATAATTATTAGCATACCACACTTATCAGGAGGGCTGCACCAGGGACATGGGATATTTGTTCTGAGAATAACACATTTGTGACTTGAACATAGGCATTAAAATGGTCTTTTGCAAAAAAATAATGCTACTATATGATGTCTCTGTGGCCCACAGGCTTGAACAAAAAACTCAAGGGCTTCAGCCTTATTTAGTCTCTCACCATATTTGAAGCCTATACCTTTAAGTGTATTGTCAGTATATTCTTTTTCTATAAAATTGCGTTGGACTAGTCTAAATGGCATGAGACATCCACCTTTTACTACTTTTGTCACTGTGGCCTGATGACAGTTAATTACAATACATATAAGGAAAGAGAAACTTTAGGGGTTAAACGAGGAGAGAAGGAGCTCTGTCTCTGACTCTGCACCATCCTCTTCTCAGAGCAGGCAGAGGCAGGACTCACCTCATGTTTAAGTGTCATTTATGACAAGAAGGAGCTTGGTGAGGTAGGGCGGGGCCAGGTTATGGAGGGATTTGTAGGTGAGGAGGAGGAGCTTGTATTGAATACGATATTAATCTAGATCCTAGTTCAGTGGTCCCGACCTTTTATTTCCTGGAAGCCCCACCTTCTTGTGCTGGAACCAGACCAGTAGAGCTGGAACAAGACTATCCAAGATTATCCAATATTAGCGAATATCGAATCAAATGCCCGCCAAATCGAATCAAACAAATCCTTCAATTCAATATGCAAATATGTTCAGTATGAATCGATTAAAGATTGTAGAAGACACATTAATATGAACACCTCACATAAAGTGATTTGATCTAGCATTACAAGTATCTGTTATTCTCTACTAAAATCACTTGGCCACACCAGCAGTGGCCAAGTGTATTTTATAACACTACTTCAGGTGATCTAAGTTTCTGTCCCACCCTTGCTTTGGACTGTGAACCACACAATAGTGGCCAGTGACCTGTTCTTTGCTGTAGTTTTCTTGTGGGAGGGCATTTGTGCAGCGGATAAGAACAGGGTGAACAAACCTATCAAGAAAGCAGATTCTGTGGATGGATCAGAACTCCCAACAGTCCAACAAGTGGACAAGGAAGCATGCTCTCAAAACTCAAGGCCATCACGAGTAACTCCTCCCTCCCCATTCATGCCCTGGAGGTGATGAACAACAGCAGCATCAGACAGAGACTGAAGGCACCAAAGTCTTTCATTCCAGCTATTCGACTCTTCAATGGAGAGTGATAATGTTCTCCACTTCTGTACTTTTTATAATGTGTGTGAATGATAGACTCATTATTGAATGTAATGTTGTATGAGCTGCTGGATCAATTAAGTGTCTGCCTATTTATTAATCTTGATTAGTTTCCGCTAAAGCTGTTTTAGCCGTTACCCTCAAAAGTGAGTTCGCAGTTCTCCATGTTCTGAGCTTCACAATGAGGTCCAGCACATATTCAGTTAGATTTAGTCAGTGAAAGTTGTGTTTTTAAAGCAGTGAGAGCCAAACAGTATCAGATATTCGGAGCCGATATTGTATTTTTTCCAGTGTTGGCGCCGATATCCAATACCAGTCGATGACCTGTTGCATTATAACTTCCTTCGGGACAATAACCTTCATTGGTGTGTCCCTAATATTTATTTATTCGGGATTATTTATTATATTAATTCAATTCAAATTAGTGTTTTGGCTTGTCATTGTAGGATTATCTCTCACTAGAGCAGGCAAAAGTAAAGGCATGTTTTCCTGCATTGTATTTTACTTTGCATCGCTGTTTGGGTCCTAAAAACATGTCTATTTACACTGTGTATACTTAGTAAAATAGTATCTGCTCTCATTTTGACACGCGGGTTACCATTAGTGTCGTGCAGTCAGAGCGTAGACAGTCGCGGAGCTTTCGCAGGTGCAGCCGCGTGACGGCGAAGGCTCGGTTCGAGAATAAACATCTGCGTAAACAAAGTGAGTGTTGAAATATTAAGCGTCTCCGCGGGTGTAAGGAAGTGCCGACAGCGCGTTTTTCTCAAGCGGAAAAGATGGAGAGAGAGAGAGAGAGAGAGGAGACGAGAGAGGACATTACCGTGTTTACAGTACTCCAAGACACTGGGGATAAGTGTGTTTAGTAAGACAGGAGCTTACGGGCAAAATACAATGTACGTTTGTGTTTAGAGCGGGGGGGGGGGATTTGTGGAAAGGATTCACACACAGCTCCTTTAACCTCTTAACCCCCACTTTAACTGAGCACATTTTCTCCAGTTCCCTTTATCAAGCATCTCGACTGCATCCTATACATGTTTTTCAGGCATGTAACTTTTGTTTTTATGGCGGCCATTTTGAATACCGAAGTAGCATTACGCAGTACTGCAACGTGTAACAATATCTCTACTCAGGATGTAAATGAAAGACAACTGATTGACCGTGACATTTGTCTGAACTCTTAATCATTGCTCAAGAAGATAAGAGTAAAAACACGGCCCCAGAGACGCGCGTTTATGTGAAGAAACCAGTGAGTCAGTGTTTAAAGGAATAGGTCACCGGTTTTACATACTGAGATATGTTCTTACCTGAGCTTAGACGAGTTGATGCGTACCTGTCTGGTCTTGGTGCGTGCCCTCAGTCAAAATAACCAAAGATGTTAGTACGGCCTCTCCCAGCATTCCTATAGCTCCAAACGGGGGTGAAGTTGGAAACTACCATCAAAACTCGGGTAAGAACATGTCACAGTATGAAAGAACTGTGGCCTGTTCCCTTAGGCTGCTCAAGATGTTAGCATGCTACCGTTTAGCATTTAGCTTCAACAACTCAGCTCTGACCTCTCCAAGAGAAAGCCCTGAACCACACTCCAAACATCTAGCCTTGGATACAACATGTTAAAGAGGCCAGAGCTGTTACTGTAGTATCAGTGTTCATAGACGTGAGCCACACATGTGTTTATCGTGTTGTAGACATTGACAGTTGATTGAGGATAGTTGCTAACCGGTAGCATGCTAACGTCTTGAGCAGCTTAAACACTGACTCGGACTGAGGCTCTGTATTTTAACTCCTTGAGCAATGATTATGAGTACATAAAAATGCCACTGTCAGTTATCTTTCATTCATCATTCATTTCGGTATTCAAAATGGCCGCCGGAACAATGCGGGATGTAATTGGGAACGCATGTATAGGTCAGTGTAATGTCTCACTTGAAAGCTAAGACCTAAAAAACTTATCCAAACTCTGATGCTCTCTTGATGCTGTTTTGCTGCGTTTTTATCACATATCGGGTTTTTTGGTCATGTTTACATCACTTTTTGGTCTTGTTTCGGTCGCTTTTTCATTGTGTTATTGTGAAGATTATGTTGTTTTTTTGTGTTTCCAGGTTGACACATTCATTGCAAACACATCCTAAAGAAATGGATGTAAATTGACAAAATAAGCCATGTATAATCTTCAATCTTTAACATGGTAGTGCAGTGCAATATTCAAAATGATACACTTATTTGTCCAGACTGTACATTTATAATTTAGTCTGCTCATGGCTATAAATGTCTCTCATATGTTTTCCCGTACTTGTTTGTTTTCTCCGAGGCGTATTGCAATATTCTTCTCAATCTAGACTCTCAGACATCTCTCCATCACTAGTTATTTTCCTGCATCTGCACTGAAATTGCGAGAGAAAACTGTGCTTTCCGTTCCCATTAGATGTCGATAAACATGAGCCCATCTTCTCGTCAGATGGAGGTGTCGCTCACAAAAGTACAAGCTTCTAAACCCGTCCAAATATTAGAGTGTTTTCCATTGAGGGGACTTTTTGTTTGGTCGCTCTCGGGGCCAAAGTTTATCCTTTCACTAAACAAGATTTTTCTGGCTTTTGTCTATTAGTATATCAACAGATAAAAGTATAATAAGCAGTGTGTTAAAACTTTACAATCATATTATTAATTCTTATTAATACCTTATGAATACTTAAAGAGCACACCTTCATATAAAGCGTTCCAACTGGATTTCTTTTTTTCTTTTTTTTAAAGCAATACCAATATACTCAGCCAATACTTGACATTTTTCCGAATGTCTGGTCTAGAAACATAAATTCTTGGCCGCTCCAGCCGTGGATGATTTTGACGTGATTCTGTCATAGGTTCAGTCCCAGACTTGCCATTAGCATTAGCATACTGTTGCTAGCTGCGGCATTTTGCGCAGCGATCCGAAATACAACCTCAGTGATTGAATTCTCCCAGTTCTTCGCTTCAAAATGACCTGCAGCATGTCCATATTCACTGAGGTTTAACTTCCATCCATCCATTTTCTTCCACTTGTCCGTTGCCGGGTCGTGGGGGCAGTTGTTGGAGTTGCCCAAATCACATGGCACCAGCCCCTTATGGCTCTTCCTGCAGGTGGTGGGTCCACGGAAAGACGGCCTCACGGTTCTATTCGGGCCTGTTTGTCTCCAGTAAGAATCTTCTGAACCGCTCTCTGTCTGACCCGTCACCTAAGACCTTTTTGCCATGGGAGACCCTGCCAGGGCCCCCGACAACAGAGCTCCAGGATCATTTGGGTGCTCAAACCCCTGCACCACGTCATGGTGGCCGTTCTAGGAGGGGAAGGTTTAACTTGTGTTTAACAAACTTGCAGCTAACCAATTTTCTTTGCGATGTTTCTCAGTTCTCCTGAAGCCGAAGACCTGACTTTGCTCTTTCCAAAGCAAACTCAAAGGCAATATATTGGCCGGCTGATATATTGGTTGACCTTTGTTGTCCCTTGTGCCCAGTTTTCTCCTCACCTCATTCCACTGTTTGGAGGCATGGCTACATTGTTTGTGATTGCAGAATTAAAACAACCCACATTTCAGACTTCGGTTTGGAAATATGACCAAAAATCTTTCCGTGAAGCACTTTGGTCTTCCTTAGTGTCTTTGGAAAGTACTAAATTAATAAATAAAACCACATTAAAAGGCCTCAGGTGTTGATTGCGCTTTTGATTCAGTGGTTCATCCTTTTTTCAGGTGAAGAAGAATGTGTTAAAATAACTTCCTAAAGCATTTGTTATTGTGTTTTTTTAGTTGGCCATGACTCACCCCAGTCACCACCTGAACTTCGGCATGAACCCGGATCACGCCCGCAACTCGCTGTCCAACTGCGGCATCCGGCAGCCCAAGTACGGCGACCGCAAGGTGCACCACATGTACATGAGGAAGAAAGGTGAGTCCCGCACACATGCTGCTGAAAAGATCTCTGTTCCCTCATCGAGCCCTCGGGCAAGACACACCATGAGGTCGTCGCCTGTAGGGAGATGGGAGCAACGTCCAAGTCCCCGCCTCCAACAAGAGTTAAAAATGACAGTGTGTTCGGGAGAATTGGGAACATTCCTGGAGATAAAACATTCCACGCCAGTGATTAGAACCGCAGGAAAATGGCCGTTCTTGCTCACGGACACATCAGTCCACTGTCAGAAGATGATTGGGAACCATTTTATATTACATTGAATCATATATGAGTGAGATTATCGATTTCTGCTCTCTGTCAAGGCTAATTATTTTTTGCTGTGTGTTATATGCCCTTTGTGATGGTAAATATTCTCAGCATTTGGCCAACTTAATGACTAGCAATAGAAGCTAATAGATTCGCTGCTGAGTGAACCATGGATTTTTAGCTCTCAGAAACCACAAAACTACATCGTTAGTACTAGCATTGTAAAAGCTGAAGCTGTAATGACATTTTAAAGCAATCAGTGAAATAGTTATACAATGTTACTGACATGTAATGATCACAGTGGGTTTCAGCTGCTCACTTTAAAGGTTTTTACCGTCTTCTCATAACAAGGGATGAGTGCTTCTGTTTTCACCATAGATCTAAATAATAGAGACTGGGGGGTCCCATTCAGCCCCACTCATAGTAACGATCCTGAGTGGTCTGTGTAATTAACATGGCTGCGTAGTCTTCTGTTCCTTAAAGCCTCATAGACCGGCTACAAGCCTCCACAGAGCTCCAGAGCCCGTCAATCATAGATTTAGGCTTCCTCTATTTATTTCTAATATACAGAAACCAGCGTGTTTAAAAATTTTACATTCACCCCAGCGTTGTCACATGGGTCATAGTAATTTTTTGAAAAAGAAAACCCTTTAGAGCCAGGCTTTGAAGCAGTGCAAACAAGGCCCAAAGCTACATTAGGAAGTGTCTTTTGGAGTCGCCCCTGACCAGCAGGGGGTGGTGTTACAGCAGTGACACCTGAGTGAGGTAGGTTAACATCACCTTTAGATTAAACAGAAGCCCTCATCTTACGCCTTGAACAACAAAGGCAAACTCTGCGGATGTTGCTCCCATCTTTCCCTAAACACTGTTATTTCATGTTGACTTTTAGAAATGTGTCACTCTCGTTGGTTAAGGCTCTTGACTAAATAATCAAATTGTCAAACTGACCTTCCTCTGTTGCCGCTAATCTCCCTCCGCCCTCTGTCTGTGCTCTCTGCGTTCCAGGCATCAACACCCTGATTAACATCATGTCTCGCCTGGGGCAGGACGACCCCTCCCCCTCCAGGTACCGCTCACCTGTGGCGCCCTATCTGCCCCGCTCCCCGCACGCCCCCGACCGCGGGACAATCAGCGCCTCCGATACAGTGATTAATGCCGTGTGCGGTCACGCTGGCAGCTAAATTAACTCCGGCTGCGAGAGGAGAAGGGGCTCTCAGGGGGGATGGAACGGGCTGATTTTAATAATAAAAAAGTGAGGGACACGCCGAGCGGGTCAGCTCTCACTTTGTTTACTCAAAGAGGCTCTTATTTACTGTTCTCTCAGCAGTCATTTGATAAATCCGGCCACAGATCTTGCTCATATTTTCTGAAACTTCAAGGCCTTAGCTTTCAATTGAGGCATTGCACGGGCCAGAAACAAAAGTGCAACATAAACGAGACAAAAAAAGCAATGGAAAAGCGACGACAAAACAAGAAAAAAAGATACAAAATGGCAAGGAAGAAAAACCAATGAAAACATCACAAAAATGTGATGAAAAAGCAACAAATAAAGAGGAAAAAAAAGGGGCATACAGTATTAGTGACAAAAACTCAGGTCTTAGCTTTCAAATCAGGCGCTAGACCAGTCAAGAAGATTTTAGATTTGGTTAATGCCGAGCTGGAGAAAATTTGCTTCTTAAAGGGATATTTCAGGATTTTTGACATAGGGCCTAGTTATCCAGAGTGTTGCTGATTTCTGACGATATTTTTTTTGTAATTCATGCATTTCTTATATTTGAAGAGTTTCGTGGTGCTAGGCTAGTGCAAGGCTAGTGCATGTCTATGGTATCAGCTAGCCTGCATTAAAAACAGTCTGACCCGCTCCACAGAGCACCTGAGGCAAATCACTTATAACGCCAGACTAACCATATAAAGACGAGACTTAAAGCACTCCCGGTAAAAACCTTAAAATGCTTACCAACAGGCGTGAAGTCCAAGTGTTTTATTGTTCAAAAGTACCAAAATTTGGTCCAAACATTTCAGTTTTCCACACATTTTTGCTCAAAAGTTGCCCGTTGTGTCCACTTTTCTCAATTTTGACCAAATTTCCCTGAATTCCCATGTTTTATGGAACAACTCAACATACATACATGTAGATTTCTAACCAGAGCAAACCAAAAGTGACAGAACTCGACTCCTTTCTTGTGTTTAATTTGCACGTTGTCGCCGTCTAATCATTGTACGTGTTCCTCAAACTGCAGAAACTGAAAACCCGCTCATTAATGAAATATGTGGAAAAACACGTCTCTATTTCCTTTTCTCACTTTGTGTCGCAGGATCAATCACAACGAGAGACTGGAGTTCTTGGGCGACGCCGTGGTGGAGTTTTTAACCAGGTGAGAACTCGCCTCTTTGTCATTCCGTCTACAGTTGGAGGAAGCGGCTGCCATTTTCTTTTGCTCTTCTTTATATTGTCATTTGATGTTTTAGTTGTTTTTTCAAAGTTATTGTTCACAGCCAGAAGCATCTACACCTGACAGAGGTGTGACGCATCGCCTGCTAAACGAGCATAAGTAAATAGAGGAAACATGTAAAGATAGATTTGAATGGAGAGAGGCAGGGAGAGTGAGAAAGAGAGGAGAGTGAGAGAGAGAGAGAGAGAGAGAGGAGTGAGTGGAAAGGGTAGAAGAGGGAGAAAGAGGGAGGAGAGAGAAAGGAACAGGGGGAGGGAAAGAGGAGAGAGTGAGGGAAAGAGAGGGGGAGGGAGACGGGGACAGGGAAAGAAAGGAGAGAGAGTGAGGGAGAGCGAGAGAGGGGAGAAGAGTGTGGCAGAGAGAGGGAGGAGTGAGGAGAAAGAGGGAAGGAGAGGGAGAAAGAACAGGGGGAGGGAAAGAGGAGAGAATGAGGGAGAGCTAGAAAAAGGAGAGTAAGGGAGAGGGAGGGAGAAGGGGAGAGAGAAAGAGAGGAGGGAGAGCGAGAAACAGGAGAAGAGTGTGGGAGAGAGAGGGAGGAGTGAGGAGAAAGAGGGAAGATGAGGGAGAAAGAGGGAGGGAGAGAGAGGGAGAAAAAGGAGAAAGAGTGAGAGGAATAGGGGAGAGGGAAAGAGAGGGGAGGGAGGGATATCTGTTTAAATGTGTTATCGGGTTGTTTTGATCATGCTTTCAACTGTTTGGCTCATTTAATGCTTGTTCAATAAAAAAGACAATGGGCCAGATCGTGTGCCTGGCGTAAGGACAGCACAAACTCTAACTCGATGACTATCTTGCTGTGTCGCCCCTTGCGAGAGGGCGTCGCTTATAAAAACAGAAGAGGTCGACTGAGGCGTGGTTTATTACAAGCAGTCTCTGATGTCTCACATTCACTTCCTCGTTTACATCAGGCTGCCTTGTGTTCTTCCTTAAAGGGGCTAGATGCAAGTTCGCCATTTTTTACTCACTACTGCCACCTCAGGTCAAATACGTAACTGCACCTTCTATATTAAGCTCGTGCATGACGGCAATTCGGACCCGAAGTAACAACTTTTTGAGTGACAGTGCAGGATTTTAGAGGCAGTTGTGGTGAACAGGTCTGAGCTCATTCTACACATTAGGACGTTACTGGAACATCTAAGGGGAGGACAATACATCATTTTAACATTTTTAAACTCTGTATAGTCCCTTTAAGCATCATAGGCTCTAACAGGTAAAAAAACAACAACTTTATTAACTCCATCGTGAGAGAAATAATGTTTGTGTCTCGAGAGCAAGAAATGTAGCGCGGGTCGGCACTCGCTCGGCCGTAATAGCGACCAAAACAAAAGCATGTGTTCACCCCCCACAACCCCTCCCCCTCACCCCTTCCCGGCCGCAGAGTCTGATTGGAGGACAAAGGCTGTTGTACGTAACACCCTGTTTCTCCACCCCTCGTACTTCTCACTGAAATGCGCTAAGTGTGGGAGCTGCAAGATCTCAAAGTGCTCCTAATAAAAGCAAAATGTTGCACTATAGTCTGCGTTTAGAAACACAAGATCAGGGCCCAATATTTTACTTTTACTACAAGTCCAAGGTGTGTGGGTCCCGACACAATACCGGTTGAGAACCACAGATCCAAGGGACTGTAACATCAGTGCATATCAACAGTCCATATTAAATAAAGTAGTCATTACACAAGCTACAGCCTCAGAAATAGAGCTCATCAGATGTTCAAAGCACCATTCGCTCTCTAAAACAGCTTTTACGTTTGCTCAAAATACCTCCGAGCTTAATTTCTGATTCACTTTGTTCATCCTATTCCTGTTCTCCTACACAAAACAACCTAAAACGACGCTCAGGCCACAATGCTGCTGTGATGAAGCACATTTGGAAGGCTGCCACACATTACCACACATTACTGTTCTTCCTCTTGTTTAGTTCAACGATGTCAAATTGCAATTTTAATTAATTGTGTTGCACAAATCTCTCCTGATGCATTCTGTTCTATCCACCAAATTATGTTTCCATCTTCCTCCCCTCTCCTCCTGTCACTCCTGTCCACTTCAAACTCGCACTTGACTTGTCCAAGACGCTGATAATTGGAAGTAGGAAGCAATCTCCCCGCACTTGCACCTTTTAAACATCGTGACAACTCACAATTAGGCGTCTGAAAGGGCTGTCTGTTTAGCCGCTCGTGCCGTTGACTTCCAGGTGAGCGAGGACTTCGCTGAGGGGCTAATTACGCTCTGCTATTATTAATCTACAACACGGGACATGAGCGAGAGGGAGCGGGGGGATCTGCTGCCCATCTTGTCAGGGAGGAAGTGAAAATATTGGCAGTATACGGAGATCCTGAAGGAAGTCGACCATGAAGCAGTTGTGGTGGAGTGTGGAACTTTTTGACTATGTGTGAAACATGCAAAAAGTGAAAAGAAAATGGAGATACTTTCTGCATAATTGTGGGTTGATGCTTTTCAGAGTGATGATTTCAGCGTGTGGATAAGACACTTTGACTGTGTCCGAATACCTTGCCCCAAACTCCTCATTTACTCCTCAGTTCAGCTTTTTCCTCACCGCAGGTCACATGACTTTGACGTATGGCTTGTCACGAGATCTGAGTGAAGACTCTTTGTCGAGTGCTGTATATTCAGCTGGTTTAGTCATTCATATAGTCCATCCATCCATCCATTTTCTTCCACTTGTCCGTTGCCGGGTCGTGGGGGCAATTGTTGGAGCTGCCCATATCACATTGCCAGGTCCCTTATGGCTCCTCCTGCAGGTGGTGGGTCCACAGAAGGACGGCCTCATGATTCACACCGGGCCTGTTGGTGTCTCATAAGGGGCTTCATTCATATAGTGTTTAGTTCAAAGACCTGTCGCTGTCTCCTCTCCTACTGTTCGAGCTACATTGTGAGAAATGTTGAGTCCACGATTTGTTTCCTCTCTGGACATTGGGACACAGCCTTTATCAGCAGGACGGTGTTGGTCTGTATTTCGTTGAGTATAGTTGGAGCGTCCACTGAAGGCAGTTGTGGGAATGATTAATCTCTTAACCCCCGTCTTCACCGAGAACATTCTCTCCAGTTGAGTTTTCACACAGCAGTGTTTACAAGATACAGGCTAATGATGCTAACTAGCCGCTAACTCACGGCTAGCAGTTCTGGCGACTCTTAAGTCGCTTTATGCCCGGGGGATTTATCCATCTTCAAACTAACTCGGCGACTAAAAAGTACTCAGAAAATGCAAATTAAAGACATACAGCATGTTCATATTGAGTGAAAATGAGCTGAAGAAAAACAATAAGTCAAGTTACTACACTGTAAATTCCAACTCATTGCACTTAATTGGAATAAGTTGTAAACCCGATGCATAACTATTACTTCCAATGTTAAGCCATGATTACTAGTAACGCTAGTATGATTAAGATGGCTTTCACAGTGTTCATTACTAATGATACAAGTTCTGATTACTAGACATGTTAGTACTGGCAACTGGGAATTCCGAGTACTGATTACTTGTGTTACTTAAATATGACCTTAACCTGTACTATTATGCTTAGTACTGGTTAATGGAATATTCCTGTTCCCTTTATGGTTTATTGGTTATTCCCATTAAGGAAGTTTTACAAATTTAGTACAAGATACAAATGTTGTAATAAAGCAAAACAAAGTGTAGTTATAAAGTCAATTTATTTAACATTAACACAGTGTAAAACACTTACATTTTTAGGTGCAGTTAATGATAGAACGTCTCTATTTCTGCAGTTATAGTTCACATCAGTCCAAACAGGTGGATTAGTCTGTACTGAGCCGATGAAGACGAGGAGCTGAAGTGTCTCAGAAGGTTCCACAGACTCTGTACATGCAGCAGGTTCTGCAGACTCACAGCAGGAGGAAGGGCATCTTTTTAAATCACCATCAAGTCTTCATCAGCGTGGTCAGATTTCTGTAAGACATAAAAAGAACAAAAATACTTTAGATACAAGTCCCTATGGCAAGACCAAAACCTACAGGTAAAATGTTGCTTTGTCTCATTCAAACATCTCAGCTCTGACTCTGTCTCACCTCAGTGTGTTCAGCTCCAGCCTCAGCAGATCCTTCAACAGCTGCTCTTTAGTCTGACACTGGACACACACAAACCATTCACAAATGTTATTTCACATCCAACTTGTGGCCACTTTATCAGAATAAAACAATGAGTGCTGTCTTACCAACTGCCTGGATGCTGAGATGGTCTCAGAGATTTTACAGCAGTTCAGATTTCTGTAAAACAAAGAATTACAGTAAGTAATCACAGTAAAAAGACTATGAATGTCCTCAGAGTTTTATCACAATAAGGATAAACTATCATATAAAAAGTCAGGATTGATATTTATATATTTATATTATATTTGAAGTCTAAACACTTGTGTACTAATACTAAAGTCATTTGAGTGTCTCATCTCAGTGTGTTCAGCTCCGTCTCATCAGGTCTTTCCACAGTTGGACTCCTCAGTCTGACACTGGACACACAAACCATTTCAAAGATTATTTTACTAAATGACATGCTGTTTAAAACACTGATCAGTGCAGTCTTACCTTCAGCCTTGATGTAGAGTCAGTCTCTAAATCTTCACAGCTGTCACTGTCTGGGAATAAAAGAAAAACTTTAATCATAACCAGCAGAATTAGATGTTGTGGACAGGCTGCACCTGGTTTAACATTTGAAATAATGAGTATGGGCTATATGCACAATGACCCCACGTGATTTCCGCCTGGACAGTCAGCCAGAGGCTGTCCTTCCTGTCTGTCATCTCTTCCCATTAAAAATTAGCAGGTCCCACAGAAATGAAGCAATAGCTTAAGATTTGGTAAAGGACAGCGAGTAAAAGTTCGGATGTGGCTGGAGCAGGTTAAAAAATATTACGTGAGACGCAACGACTTCACTGGAGGAAACCTCCGTGTTCATAACGGTGGATGTTTTTGTCTTGAAGCTAACGCGGCTAACAAAATAAAAAATAAAACTAGCGCAAAGTTTTGAACGAGCCTGCGCAAAAAAGAATCGTCCTGTTAGTAGTTTAAATAATATTTACTTGTTTACATGTTATATTATCATTTTTCAACACTAGCCTTTAGCTCTAAGATAAAAGCTCCGCCCCTTACGACAGCTGGCGTTTCCTTTGGGGCTGGATTCACAGCGAACATGATGTTTGTAATACATTGCTGTGACTGTCCATCAGTAACTCGTTGTCCTTAACCAGATCCTGAGCTATCGCTATTTTTGTGTGGGAATCTGCTAATTGTGAACGTAAACGACCAGCGACAGGAAGTGCTGCGTCTGGCTCACTGTCCAGGAAGACGTCACGTGGGGAAACTGTGCATATAGCCTATTACAGTAATATGGCCAAAGCTAATATGTAGATGGTCCATGAGTAAAAAATGCACAAATGACTGTGCTGCTGCTGCTGCTGCACTTTTGCACGAGAACACTCAGTAAATTACCCGTAAGTATCTATTTTCTGTCTTTAAATGACACTTCTGGAGCTTTACTACTTAAATTTGTATCACTAGTATTAGACAGGTCACTGTGCGGTCACCAAATTAAATAATAAATTTGTTATAAGGTTGTTGCATTTTTCAAATATAAAAAAAAATCATTGAAAATAGTAACAATACATCAAACTCTCTGAGCAAACACAAATAAATCCAAAGACACACTCACCTTATGTCGATTAATGAGAAATCAAACAGGAAAGGTCCTGTTTTCTGCTGTTTCTGCTGATGATGCACTGAGGCTGGTCAACACTTCTCTTTTGAATTCAAAACAGTTCAGAGCAACCTGATTGGCTCATTCTGTACATGTGACATATGACTTGAGCCAATCACGGGCAGCATAGGTTACAGCTTAGTTTTGTCAGTTACGATTACTAGACAGTCAAGCTACCGTTACAGGGGGGCAGTAGAGGACACTGGGGAGGTGAGTGAGAGTTACTAAAACCAAGTACTGGATAAAGAGAAAAGCAAGTCAAGCCAATGTTAAGCCAAAATTGTTCAAAACTGGCAAATCCTAGTAAATGGGACAGAATCTGATAATGGATACTTTAGATTGAGCGTGAGCACAACAGGACGACAACTAATCATTACTGGCATCATGTAAAGTTAGTCAGTACTTGTAAAACACTGTTTTTGGAGCAGAAACATGTTGCTGTAAAATGGAAAAGCAATTAATGATAATTTTCTCTTGAAAATGTACCTCTTACATGGAATAGAGGGTAAATGCTGAAAATTTCAGGTCTCCTAGTAATTATAACACTTTATTTCATGTTGCGACCTTAGTTGGAATTTACAGTGTATGAACACACACGAAAATCCACACGGAGCTGAAGTAAAGGCAAAAAGAGACCATTAATCTGCAGTAATAAGTAACATCTCAGTACTGTTGTTAAATAAAAATACATAAATGACTAAAGCACAAGCACTGAGGAGCGGCTGTTCTGTCCATGATGGACAATGTAATGAAAATTAAAAATGATATTGAATGAAAAAAAAAAAAAGGCATCTGTATATATGATGTCACATTTTTGTCAATTTTTTTTTTCACTTTTTTTGTCATATTTTTGTCACATTTTCATCAAATTTTCGTCATATTTGTTTGATATTTTCATCACTTTTTCATCATATTTTTGTCAATTTTTTGTGTATTTTTTGTCACTTTTTTTGTCACATTTTCGTAAAATTTTCATATTTATTTGATATTTTCATCACTTTTTCATCTTTATTTTATATTTTCATCACTTTTTCATCATATTTTTGTACATTTTTTGTCACATTTTTGTCATTTTTTTGTCACATTTCGTAACATTTTCATCATATTTGTGTAATATTTTCATCACTTTTTCACCATATTTTTGTCAATTTTTTTGTCACTTATTTGTCACATTTTTGTACATTTTTTGTTGCTTTTTTGTCATTTTTTTGTCACATTTTTGTAAAAATTTCAACATATTTGGGTGATTTTTTCATCACTTTTTTCACGTTTCCATCCTCGTTTTCGTCTCATTTTTGTCGCTAGCCTTTTCATGAAGCTTTTAGATTTGGGTAAACCCAAACCAGAGAAAATGTGCTCTGTTCAAGTGGGGGTTAAGAAGTTGAATCAAAGTACTCGCATCGGTTTTAGAAAAAGTGGTATCGGTGCATCCCTAAACGGCATGCTAATAAATCAATCATTGCCGTTATCGTGCAAACACAATCTCCCACTTCCCATTGAATATAATTGGCCTGTGTGTTTATTGCACCGTCTCCACAGAGATAAACTTTTCCCGGAACCTGGATTAACCTTCTCTGTCGGGTTTATCCAACGGTAACGGCGTCACACACAACCAGCTCGGCCCTGTTTTCGGTCCCTCTCCCTCCCCCTCTGTCTCCCCCCTCTCCCCCGCCGGTCAGTTGTTAAAGTTGTTCAGTTGTCAGTTGTTAGCGCCAGACCCAGACATGCCTGGCCTCCGCTCCGGACCTCTGAATTATTTATCAGCCTCTTGTCCAGTTAAATGTCTGCCGCGGAACCGTGCAGCTGCCCGCTCCGAGCGATGCCCCGGGAGGGTGATCTGATCCAGGCTAGCGCCGAGCAGTGTGGGCTGGTTAGCGACTCGCGGAGAGAAGGTGCGGATGATGTAAAGGCACCGGCAACATTTGTAATTTTCTATATTGAAAGTCAAAGAGGTGCTTATTAATATTTAGCAAAGCTTTGACATTGCCATAAGGTTAGAGTCACCGCTTCAAAAGGCTTTAAATCAAAGGGGAAACGGGACAGACATTTGTTCGACTGCGGTAACACATTGAAATCCATGCAATAAAAATGCAAAAATATAGATTATAGAAATAGGAAGTTATCAAATTACTTTACAAAGAGCCATGTGATTCTCAGCTGTTCAAACCGTTCAGCCTGTTCAGCTTTACCCAAATCTAAAAGCTTTCAGCCTATATACTGTATGTGTTTCCAGTGACATCACGCATAGTTCCAGCGGCCATTTTGAATACCGAAGTAGCATTGTGCAGTACTACAACATGTAACAGTATCTCTACTCAAGATGAAAATGAAAAGACAACTGATTGACAGTGGCATTTTTATGTACTCGTAATCATTGCTTAAGAAGGTAACAGTTAAAATATGGCCTCAGAGACGCACGTTTATGTGATGTAACCAGCAAATGTGGCACAGACGTAGCAGCTACAGCAGGATTTACTAAAGATCTGTTTCACTCTGAAGACTAACTTAACACATCAAAGAGGAAACAGAAAACCTTTCTCTGTGATTTTTACAGTTTGTCATGTCAACAGAGTTTCAGTCTGAGTCAGTGTTTAAGCTGCTCAAGACGTTAGCATGCTACCGGTTAGCATCTGTCAGCCAATGGCTCCAACATGATAAACACGTGTGGCTCACATCTGTGAACGCTGAGGAAATACTGCAGTAACAGCTCTGACCTCTGTCACATGTTGCTGTTTGGAGTGTGGTTCAGGGCTTTCTCTTGGAGAGGTCGGACCTGAGCTGTTGTCGGTATTCAAAATGGCCGCCATAACAACAAAGGTCACATGACTGAAAGGCACATAGTTTTTTTTTTGTAATGTCTTTTGGCGACTTTTTCACCACATTTTTGTCGCTCTTTCGTGGCTCTCTTGTTGATTTTTTGTCACTTTTTCATCACTCTTTAGCCATGTTTTTGTTGCTTTGTTTTTGTTGCTCTTTTGCAGTGTTTTTGTCACATTTTGGAAGTGTCTTTGTTGTGTTTTCCTCTTTTTTTAATCGCTTTTTTGGTCTTGTTTTTGTCACATTTTTGTTGCTTTTTCATCTCTCTTAAAGGAGCTATACCTGATTGTACAAAGAAACAGGGTCACTCAAATTTCAAATTGCTAGTTCTGGTCCAAACTCATCTCAAACTTCCCTAATGCATTTACAACATCAAAATTCGTCACAGGGACTGAGTTTAAACCAGGTTTCACAACTTTCAGAGAGGAAAACTGTCACTTCACTGTAAAATATGCTTACTAGCCTGACATTTCATGACTGTTTAAAAGGCTTTAAAACCAGTGTTTTTGGATAAATGTCTGCTTTTACCAAATACTAAAGGAAAAAACAAATTTTGTTCCAATACAGAAAATTTAATAAATCAAGGATAGCTCCTTTAAGTCTTGTGTTATTGTCGCTCTTTTGCCTCTTTTTTGCTTTTAGATTTGGGCAATGCCAAAATATAGAAAAATGTGCTCGGTTCAGGTGGGGGTTAAGAGGTTAAACTTTATTTCTAAACTGATTCTTTTTCTTGTTCTGTCTTTATTATCTAAGTAACAGTTCAGCAGCAATTTCAATTTATTTGAAGGCCCTGTTGAGATGAACCATCTCTTTTTCAAGGGGGTCCTGAACATAAAATAACAAAACATAACAAGTACACTCACATACAGTACATATAACAATAACAACACAATCACACATAACATGTATGACCATGGATTAACTGCCAATACTTAACATCAATAAGGAATATAGGATACTTCCAGTTTTTTCTAAAGTGTTGCACCTAAATTATGTCATTTACATGCTGTGTGTCATGTACAGTAACAGAAACACTTTTTTATGTTTTGTTTTTTCTTTCATTTCAAGATGATTTACATTATAGATTCTCACTGAAGGCGTTGTTTGTGAATGAACATTGATGGAGTTATGTTTGAAACAAAAAAGTGAAATGTTTGGACAGCCCTGGTTTAGCCTTTACAGATCTACTGTAAGATATAGTGAGAATAGGCCTGTATGTAGCACCATGCAGGCTGGATAGATGGGCTGGCAAATGTGAGGCTTTCAAAAGATGAAAAGATGAGAGAAACCCACCGACCAATTAAACTTGACAGCCCTCGAACGTCAAGGTAATTGCACCATTATAACAGAAAATGTATATTTTCTTACCACACGCCAGAACCGAGTGCATTTTCTGCCGTTTGGTTTTATCCAAATCTAAAGGCATAAAAAAAAAGCATCAAAAAGAAAACGTGACAAAAAAGCAAATCTAAAAAAGTGATGAAATGGCAACAATAAAGCCACAAAAAGTGACCAGAGACAAAAAAGGGGTTTAATGAAAGTGACCCGGCAACTGTCCCTCACATCAGTCCAAAGGTGTTCCTCAAATTCCTCATTTTCAAATGAAGTACTCCATTAGTTGTAGTGCAGCCTTAGTCTTAGTAATAGTAGAAAATGTATTGTCCCCGTACAGTTTGTCTCTCCTCGAAATAGCAAAGTAAAGAGAATATTTTCCAAACTTCTGAAATTGTAAACATGTATTTTGTCATTTGCATCATATCAAACAACAATAAGATAAGTAAGTAAGTAAGTAAGTAAGTAAGTAAGTAATGTTTATTTATATAAGATTAACTTTATTGTCTGTCCCCGAAGGCATTCTTTGACAGGCTCAAAACATGCACACACACTTCCATAAAAGCACAAGGCACATTTAAAATCAACTAGTGGTGGGACTCGAGTAAAAACTTGGAAACATTTTTTTTAATCGAGTTAATTACAGGTCTTGCACCTAAATTGTTCAATAATTAGATAGAAACATGAGTTCATAGCTATGAGTTTATAGCTATTTAGCTTTCAGGTGTTTTAGGAACTCATTTTTAAAACTAAACCAAGTCCCTAACGGGCCGAGTGAAGCGTCTCCGTCCATTGCTGTTGTGGGCGGATGTGCGTCTGATATCCAGGCGATATCTCGGGAGTTCTGGTTTGTGGGGAACAAATGACTTCTTGTATATGTCTTTGTGGGCCAGGGGGACTTTAAAACGCCTGCCCGATGGAAGCAGCGTGGAGGAGCTGTAGAGTTGATGTGAGGGGTCTTCAGTGAAGTATTTTAATCCGGACTTTAAATGTGTTTACCCTTGACATGAATACACTGCAAAAACTCATGTCTTGATTAGTTAAAATGACTGGAATTAAGAATATTTTCCTAGTAATTCTGAGTCTCATGATTTGCGAAGTGGAAAACTCTTCCTTCTTACTTACCAACTCAAGTTCAGCTCACTTTGTTTCCATGAAAATCTGTGTAAACCGACTTTTCCTCAGCTTCCGGTGCTCAGTCTCCCTCCTTCGCGTTCAAAAGCCGCTCTTTCCCTTTAGTTTTGCGAACCGTAACATGTGATTATGGACATATTGACCACTTTGAGCTCATATTAAAGATTAAGTGCTAAATGGGCCGTTTGTCGAGTCGATCCATCACGTCCAATACTTTCCCCATTACGCCAAATGAGCCCGTATTAATTCCAATTCCTTTGTTTCCCCCCCCCACACCGAGACGACAATAACACACTGATCGGCGAAACTCGAGTGAATTTGGACAAACGGCGAACGCCACCTGCCTCGCTTCTCTTTGGCGTTGATTAAAAATGTTATTTTTTTTTTTTAGCTCAGATAATATCGAATCACACGCTCAGATGCCGAGGAGGGGGGTGTAGGGACCGGGGCCCGGGGCCCAGCTGTGGAGCCACTGGAGCGGGCGCAGGTTGGACCAAAGGATGGGCATCGCCTGGTGTTAATTAGGCCAAAGATGGAGGACGCCTGGTGGGAATGCGGCGTCAACTCTTTTTACTACACGTTCAGAGCCGCAAATAGTAGTTTTATTATAAAGTACTTTGTTAAAGACTTTCTGTTCAGTTACTCAAGCCAAAAGTCCAAGCTGTGGATAAACACGTGGGATTATGTTGAAATGACAAAGCAAATAAGGGTGAAATAGCTCAAAATATGTTTTATATTTTCTTTATTCTCTGTGTTTTCTCAATGAGCTTCATAATGTCATCCCTGGAATGATTTTCAACAGTGAAGTGAAAACCATTTCTGGTGACGACATCATCATCAACTCAATGAGAAAATGTCAAAAATGCAGCGCACTTATCAAAGCAAAGGGCGGCTGGGTATATGGAAGAGTTTATTTCTTGTTTAAAGGGACTAATTTTGTATTTTCCTCCCTCTACATGTTCCAGCCATTTCCTATTGTGTAGAATGAGCTCAGACCTGTTCACCACAACTTGCCTGGCTCTGCCATACTCTTCCCTGTCCATTCCATGCAGGGAATTAGTCTGGTCATGGAGCAATTGGAGCAGTTTGAAGGGGCGGGCCTAACGCGCACAGATTGTCAGTGAAATAAACCAATTAGAGATTAGCGAACGTGACGACAGCTGCGTCCAATTAAAAAGATATGAAGTGAATATAAACTCACGCGGAGAACGCGAGGCAAAATCCTTGACTACTTCATCCAATGATTAGTTTTGGCTGATGTTAACGTTAATTGAACTAAAAACATAGAGGTGCAGCGAGTGACGTAACCTTCTCATTTCTCTGTGACGGTCGTGATTGGTTCGGCCTTAGCCGCCAATCAACAACTTGTCTACCGTGCGTTTATCAGGCTACACCACAACTGCCTCTAAAATCCTGCACTGTCACTCAGAAAGGTGCTAATTCGGGTCTGAAGTGCCGTCATACACAAGCTTAATATAGAAGGTGCAGTTACACATATGACCTGAGGTGGCAGTAGTGAGTATAAAATGACCAACTTGCATCAGTTTGGAAAAATAAAAAAACAAGGCACTCCTCCATATTATAATTCTCTATTTATAATATTTTTTTTATAATCATACAAATCCATAATGCTGATGAGTTCCACACGTATCGGCTCCAAACAAGCCTTTGTCAAGAAGTCGGTTTGGCTTTACCCAAATCCAAAGGCTTCTTGAAAAAAGTGTCAAAATAGTGACAAAAATGAGATGAAAACGAGGATGAAAAATCCCCAAAAAAGCAAAGAAAAAAGTGACAAAAAAGTGTAGAAAATGCAATAAAAAAAGCCACAACAGAGCAACAGAAAAACAACCAAAAATTTGACAAAAAAGTGGCAGCAACAATGCGAGGAAAAAGATCCTTCTGCATCAAGTATGTTGGTCTTAGCTTTCAAATGAGGTCCTACAGGCTGTAACATTTTAGATTTGGGTAAAGCTGAACTGGAGAAAATGCACTTTGTTATGGTGGTGGTTAAGAAGTGAAAACATAATTCCATGTGTTCATTTATGGTTTAATGCCTTTTTTTTTAAAGTAAAACAAAAATATAAAACATATTTGAAAAAGTTGCAGAAAACACAGGCAACACGCGCTAATATTTGGTTGGACCACAGTAAGGGATGACAGTGGTGCAGTTGGTAGAGCTTGTCGCCTGATGATCGGAAGGTCAGGGGTTCGAATCCTGTCTCCTGAAGGTACACACTGTCGTTGTGTCCTTGAGCAAGACACTTCACCCTCCTTGCCTCATAGTGTGTGAATGGGTGACTGGTTGTTTCAATGAGATTTTGCAATATCCAATGTGTTGCATTCATTTTTCACCAAAATCTTGTATTGACGATGAGAGAGTTTGACCACTGTGCAAAGCCTTCTCCAGCACATCCCAAACATTCTCAATGGGGTTTAGATCTGGACTCTGTGGCGACCGATCCATCTCATCCTCCCTGAACCAACTCTTTAACAATGTGAGCCCCATGAATCCTGGCACAGCCATCTTGGAATATGCCCATGCCATCAGGGAGGAAGAAATGCCCTGATGGAAAAACCTGGTCGTTCAGGATGTTGCTGAACCTAAACCTGACCAACTGCAGCAAATCAGAACATTTTAGTTAAAACAAGGTGACTTTTTGTTTTTCGATCAGGCGGTGTGAAGAATGTAGAGCACAAAACACACATTTAAAAGCATTTTTTATGTTTCTGCTCCTGGCTATTTGCAAAAGTGTCTCTCTCTGAATTAATTAGACCAAAAAGAGAGGATGTATTGTGTGCAATAAGTGTCATTTTAAATGTCGCTGTAGCGTATTTTCTTTTGTTGTTTTCCCAAATACCTTGTTTTGATAAGTCTGACATTTCCAGGGACTCCCCATTGGACTTTTAATACAACCTGATTGTTTTGATCTCAGTACGTCTTTCTAGATCTTTTTTTTTTCCTGGATTTCCAAAGATTGTTTTGCAAATTGTTCCTTTGTTGTAACTTTCCGTGATTTGTTTGGAACATTTTGAAGGTAAATTTACACTGATGTGCCCCTATTTCGTCTTGATAACCTTCCCAGAATTGCTCACTCATGTATCATCTCCCCCGTGTGTGCTTGTGTCTGCCGCAGCGTGCACCTGTACTACCTGTTCCCCGGCCTGGAGGAGGGAGGACTGGCCACCTACAGAACGGCCATTGTCCAGAACCAGCACTTGGCCATGCTCGCCAAGGTAAACTCTTCTTCCCTTTGGTGACTCGCTGTGCCAATCAGTGTCTCATTTTCCCCCACGCCAGATCCTGCTCTTATTTAATCAAGGTCCACAGCTGCGAGTCTCTGCTCCCGCACGGACAAAGCACAGACCTGTTTCTGTGGCCGTGGATTTAAATGATATGAGGCTCTTTCAAACCGCGTCACTGAAGTTCACAACATTTTGGAACATATCGGGACATTTTAGTCTCATTCAACTACTTTTCATTTAGTTTTTGTCTGATTTAGTCGTTAAAAATATTACTTTGACTGAAATTATGAAGAGATTATCCCCGTTTCAGTGTCAGCTACTGAGATATTTGTAAGAATATATGATCTTTCAACATTTAGGACAAACCTTGACTGGGGACGGGTGCTGGGATTTTGGTAACAAGCATTTACTGTAGATTATTTGATTATTTTATTATTTACTTCATAACTGATTTTAGCCATAGGCATGTGGAAGCCCAATATTGGCACTCTTTCTGCTTTCTGATTGGATACTCAGCTCAATAACCAGAACAAAAATATCTATTTTTACATCATATGCAAACGTTTTTTGTTTTTTCTTTCAAAAATTAAACATTATAGTTGCCCTTTCTCAAAGCCTTGCCCCAAAACGGTCATTGCTCAATCAAACTCATAGCAACCGTTAATACCAGATTCTTCTGCTTGTTTTACCCTTTTTTTTTTAAATATTAGTGTAACTTAAAGTGGCTAGATGCAAGTTGGTAATTTTATGCTCACATCTGCCACCTCAGGTCTTATGTGTAACTGCAGCTTCTATATTAATACATATATTATGCTATATATATTGGGAGGGTTTCATGGGCAAAAACATTTTTTTCAGTATCTTTTTAAATGTCAAGCACTTTGCGATGCATCTGTGTATGAAAAGTGCTATAAATATAGATTGATTGATAGATTAAGCTCGTGCATGACGGCACTTTAGACCCGAATTAACACCTTTCTGAGTGACAGTGCAGGATTTTAGAGGCAGTTGTGGTGAACAGGTCTAAGCTCATTCTACACATTATGGCTGGAACATGTAGGGGGAGGAAAATATATAATTTAAACATTTTAAACTCTGTATAGTCCCTTTAAGATGAGAACTTGCCCGGTTGTGCAAGGGCATGACTTGTCCACACGACTCTGCTGGTTGCATTTAAGGCAGCACCGGCAACTTCACTGGAAAAAGAATCATCTCAAGGAAGAAATAACAAATTTACTTGAATTAAGAGAAGTTTGAGTGGGTTTGGGTCTAGTCTTGGATAAGATAAAACATCTTATTGCCAATGGGACTAGTGTGTTGTGTGTCTTGACTGGCTAGTCGTACAGTGAGCCTCCTCTCGTGCAGGGAGGATCTCTGTGGACCGTCAACACATCAGTGCGCACACTACGCTGCAGACAGAGTCACAGGCCGGGCATGAGCAGGTCTGACTCACAGGCCGGGCATGAGCAGGTCTGACTCTGGGTTTACTTTCTCTGCACTTTTCCACGAAAATAAACACCTCAGCTAAACACTCGCCTTCTGACGCTGAAACTGCTACCATAAAACTTTGGTCGTTGCATGTATTCATCGAGAAAAAAATCCCAGTTTGTGAACCTGTTTACAAGTAATGGCAAAAACAATCTTATTCTGATTCTAAAAAATAAAGCTGACTACTTTGTGGATTTTGTTTATTGGGGGTCATTTTTTGTGCGTAACCCCCGCGATAAACGAGGGACCACTGCATTTAAATGTGAAAGTGAATTTGTCTGATTTCAAGTGGGATTTTTGTTTGTTCCATTGGCATTAGCATTTTTACTCTTAGATGAGTTCACACCAACTCAAACTCAACAAAGCAGCTTTTTTTCAAGTGATTTTATTAATCTCATTTCAGATGGTCCTTTTTCCAGTGTTGTGCTTAATCCTCGACAGTTGTAGAGTCCCTTTGTTGCCTTTTTTCATTTTTTTTTTTTCGATCTGGAGGTGACTCTCTGGCTTTGCACCAAAAAGAGTTGCTAACACGCTGTTTAACTCCTCTTCTTGACGGTGCTAGCTAACATTTGGGAAAGGTCAATTGCCCTCAGTGCGGGCGATATTTCATTTGAACACATCAACCTCAGACCTTGAAACAAAACATCTTTTAAACAGCATGTAAATCCGTCCAGCTCACATTTTGCGTCCCTTTTAGCTTCAGAGTAAATCTTAAAAGCCCTCTGTGTTCTCCCTCACAGCCGCCGCTCCACTTCTGTTATCGCCCGCTCCCCGTTCACTTCCTCTTCTCTTCCCCTTTCCCCCCGGTTTGCCTGGCACGGCCTCCTCTCGGCGCCGCGCTCGCTGGCACCATCCTAAAAGCGCACACAACAATAATCGTCCCGTGATGTGGAGAAAGCAATTAAAAACTTCAATCTTTCATGTCGCTCCCCGCTGAATACAAAGAACCAGCCGGCCGAATCTGCATTAGCCGCGCGTCGTCGCTAGCTACGTCTTTTGGCTTCCCCTTTTTTTTTTTTTTTTCAATTTGCTGCTTGCTAGCGAGATACCGCCGCTGCCAAGTTGTTTACCCCTCCAAATAGCTCAAGAACACACAATTATCTTTCATAAAAATATCTTGAGAGGCGCAGTCCGGGCACTCCAGCTCCTACTTGGAAGGCTTAAAAGAAGTCAGGAGTTGAATTGTGGAGTTAATTTGCGTGCGCGTTCGCGGGGGGTCGGATACCACCAGCGGATCGCCCGAGTAATTAACCAGCACCCCGCACTGCTCGCGGGAGAGGAGGCCGGCGCGAGCGAGCGGCGCTGCCAGGAAAGTCAATTTGGGATTCCTCTGACTTGGCTGAATCTACACAGACGGGAAAGTTTTGAGTGGCCAAATTGAGTCGATTAAGGGGTAATGTCGGTTAATAAAGTGAGAGGCGTCACAAATGAGCACGCGACGTTCGGTTTCGAGCGTAAATAAAGGCCTGTTAAGCCACAACAGCTGGAGATTTAATGAAATGTTCACGTCGCTGTGCAGCAAAAACGTATTTTGCAATAAACTCTCATTATGTTTTGTGATGAATTCCATAACTTTGCGTTGTTAAAGGGATGTTTCAGGATTTTTGACATAGGGCCTCATTTCCTAGTTATCCAGAGTGTCGCTGATTTCTGGAGATATTTTTTTTGTAATTCCTGCAGTTCTTGTGTTTGAAGAGTTTCGTGGCGCTAGGCTAATGCAAGGCTAGCGCGTTTCTATGGTATCAGCTAGCCTGCATTAAAAACAGTCTGACCCGCTCCACAGAGCACCTGAGGCAAATCACTTATAACCCCAGACTAACCATATAAATGTCTGTGTCGATAGAATAATTTTAACCATTTTGCATTTAAAACAACTTATATTTGAGCAGCATCACTGGAGTGATCTGCTGGAAAATAGTCCCTCAAAATGCGCTCATTCATGTGATGCAAGGTCAGTTATATTCCAAAAATTACTATGTAACTTTTATGTGAAAAAAAAGGCTTAATATTTGCATGTCTTTGACCTTTTAGTGACTCGTGGCTTTATGTGAGCAGCATGGCACCTTTGCTTTCCCTCACAGTGGCCTTGACGCTCCAGAATCAATTGTTTTGGGGTTTCTGGCCCGTTTCTGGTACGAATCAACAACAATTGATCCTGGAGAGTCATAGAGGCCACTGTGAGGGAAAACAAAGGTGCCAGGCTGCACCCATGATGCCAACGAGGCATTTACAGGGTTAATGCAAATATTAAGATTTTTTTTTCTCACCTAAAAAGTTGCATAGTGCAGCTTTAAAACCTGTTATGGTTGGGAAAAGGGTTTAAGTGGTTTTACAGGTTCTAAACGATAAAAAGGTATTGACTTCTTACAAATCCTTCCACTATCTGTTGTTTAAGTTAGAAATTATGTAATGAGTCTATCATATATTATTTTCACAGTTAAAGTTGAATAACAGAAGTAAATGCACTTTTTCATGATATTATAGTTATACTAGCTGAGACCCGGCCTTCGGCCGGGCCTCGCTAGTCTCCACATGTGATATTCTGAGATTATGAGTGATTACAAAGAAATGTCCAACCCGTCACACAGTTCAGCTGTAGACCAGTGGTTCCCAACCCATTCCAAAAACTATGGCCACTACAAATGTGTAAAATAATGAATGCTAAAAATAATTGCAAACAAACAGCAATTGGAGTATTTGATGCACCCGTACTCCTGTCTTATAAACTACAACAACAATATGTTCACTAAACTCAGGGAACAGAATTCAAGAGACAGTGGAATAATTATGGATAAATATTAGGGGTTCAGCTGTAACGGTGTGGTTCACGGTGCAGGACCCGTGGTTTGGTGCATCACGGTAGTGCACAATCAAAAAAATAAGAAGTTGGTTTTGAAATGACATAGCCTAATGATCGTTGTTAGACAGTATTTATAACCTTACAATATAGTTGGCAATGCTTTCAAAGCAGCTTTAGAATAAAATGTAGCTCTGGGCTCACAATACGTGAAAGCAAAATAGAAAAGAAATGGTAAAGCAGCAAAGTAAAAAAAAAAAAGGAAAGAACTACGCAGTGCAGGCCATGCGCTCGTTAAGTGTTAGTTTCATTTTCGCTTTGACTCACACGGAGGAAAAATCAGTCGGAGCAGCGCGTTTGATTAGAGGCTCGTGTTTGAGCAGGTTTTGGGCAATGTTTTGCGTGTATTTTTTTTCGGAGACAAAGCTTTGGAGACGGAATACGGTCAGGATTGGATCTTACGCATGTACCTGTGCGGAGCGTCTACAGCTGCAGGTTAGCGGTGAGTGAGATGACACACATCGGCCTGTTTGGATGCGCGCGCACACATACACACACACACATACGCACACACTGCCCTGTTTGGATGCGCGCACACGCACGGCAGCACGAACCACGCACACACTCAGTACTGTCGCCAGGCTTCCTGGTGTTCCCAAACGGTCTCCCATCCCAGTCCTAACCAGGCCCGTCCCTGCTTAGCTTCAAAGTCGGTATGGGAAATAAACATGGCGGCGGCCAGGCGGCGGCCATTGAGATAGCGTTTTCTATAATAGATGACGAGCACCTGTAGATATATATTTTGAACATTCTTAAATGTTTGATATTAAATAATGCCATGTTATTACAAAAGGCGGCTCTGCAGGCCTCGTCTGAACCGATCTTTGTGTTTAAATATGTCAAAACATCGGTTTGTGGTTTGAAAAACAGAATCCACATACAAAAGCTTTGACCTCTTCTTGAAATGAGACATAAACAAAGATGAAAAATCAACAAAAATGTGACAATAAAGCAACAAAAAATTGACAACAAAGCTCTCCAGTCAAGAAGCTTTTAGATTTGATTTTGATTTTTAAGGTTGAGGTTAAGAGGTTAAAGTCATTGAATGAATTGTGCTGAAATTCAAAATCAAAATATATCTTTGCAAAACCTTTTCTTTTCTATCAGACCAGTGTTTTTTTTGTTTTTTCTTTTCATACCTGACAGTTTCGACTGCTCACCTTCGACATAGAAAATGAAATAAAAGAACGCGTTTGGCAAGTTTCAAAAGACCAAATGAACCTTTTCAGATCAAAATCAGAATGGGTTTTATTCCCATTCATAAACAAGGCCTTAAATGTTAAATGTTCTTTGGAAATAGTGATGTTGCTCGACCTTTTCGCTTTATCAAAAAGACAGAATTTGATCAAAAACGTTTCCAAGAGACATGAAACCCACCGTATAAACATCCCAGAATGCATTTCATGGCATTAGTGCTTTTGTCCCACCTCTGAATGTGACTTTGCTGTGATTCCCTGAAGGTCACTCTCCGCTTCCCTCGTTCTCCTCCTGGTTTCTGTGCCGGGGCCACAGCGGTGCCAGGCTGCGCTGGAGCCGGTTTGGGCCCCGCGCCTCGTGCCACAGCTGGACCACAGCAGAGCCACATCTGTCACAACCTCCTCCAAACACAACCGCCAATAATCTCCCCAATCGTGCCCTGGAGCGCTGCCTCTCACACGCAATCAGAGCGTTTGAGAGTCCAATACTGTGCACAAGGCAAGGTTAGATTAAGAAGATCTCCGCGCGCTCAATCCAATCTGGCTTTACTCAAAATAAGATTCTAGTTGATGTTCACGTGGAACAAACTTGCCCCATGAACAGGTTTCTTTATAGTAATAACTCAAATCAAGGACAAATTGACTTATTTCAAGAACAGCTTAGAAATACTGTTACAGAATCACTTTATGTTGTAAGTTGCCTGTGTAGCTGAGGCCATGTAATGAAGACAAGCCCATTTTTCCATTTTCATCTATTTTTCAGCCTCATGTCATCCTTGTTTATGTGAAAAACCCTTTGAGGCGTCGCATCTAGTTTGCAAGAAGCACTCACTTTTTCAGCTGGTTCCTTTCGACGTGAAGGAGCAGCGGCTCTCTTGAGCTCCTCACCCGATCTCAAAGGGTGCGCCCGGCCACCCTGCGTAGGAAACTCATTTCGGGCGCTTGTATTCGCAATCTTGTCCTTTTCGCTCATTACCCAAATCTCATGACCATAGGTGAGAGTGGGAACATAGATCGATCGGTAAATCGAGAGCTTTGCCCCAACTCAGCTCCCTCTTCACCACGACAGCGATCCAATCCGTCTAGCGATCTCACGCTCCATCCGTCCCTCACTCGTGAACAAGACCCCGAGATACTTGAACTCCTCCACTTGAGGTAAGGACTCCCCACCGACCTGTAGAGGGGAAGCCACCTTTTTCCGGTGGAGAACCATGGCCTCAGATTTGGAGATGCTAATCCTCATCCTGGCCGCTACACACTTGGCTGCAAACCGCCCCAGAGCAGCTGAAGGTCCTGGTTTGTTGAAGCCAACAGAGCAACATTGTCTGCACACAGCAGAGATGAGATCCTGAGGCTCCCAAGAAGAAATTCTGTCCATAAACTTAATGAACAGAACCGGTGACAAAGGGCAGCCCTGGGGGAGACCAACACGCACCGGGAACAGGTCTGACTTACTGCCGGCAATGCGAACCAAGCTCCTGCTGCGTCATACAGGGAACAGACAGCCCTTAACAGAGGGCCCCGGACCCCATACTCCAGCTCTATACATGCATTTCCAATGACATCACGCATAGTTCCGGTGGCCATTTTGAATACCACATACTGCAGCACTTTAACATGTAACAATATCTCGACTCAGGATGAAAATGAAAGACAACTAGCTGACAGTGGCATTTTTATGTACCCGTAGTCATTGCTAAAGAAGAAAACAGTAAAAACACGTCCCCAGAGACGCACGTTTATGTGATATAACCAGTAAATGTGGCACAGATGTTGCAGCTCTGTCCGTCAAGCTACAGGATTTATAAAGATCTGCTTCACTCCTCAGACTAAATTAACACATCAAATAAGAAACTTTTTTCTCTGTGATTTTAGCAGTTTGTCATGTCAACAGAGTCTCAGTCTGAGTCAGTGTTTAAGCTCTTCAAGACGTTAGCATGCTACCGCTTAGCAACTGTCATCAATCAACTGTCAAAACACATGAACACTGTGGAAATACTACAGTAATAGCTCAGCTCTGACCTCTGCCACATGTTGTATCCAAGGCTAGATGTTTGGAGTGTGATTCATTACTTTCACTTGGAGAGGTTGGAGCTGAGCTGTTGAAGCTAAATGCTAACCGGTAGCATGCTAATGTCTAGAGCAGCTTAAACACAGACTCACTGGTTTCTTCACATAAATGTGCGTCACTGGGGCCATGTTTTTACTGTTATCTTAAGCAATGATTATGAGTACATAAAAATGCCACTGTCAATCAGTTGTCTTTCATTTTCATACTAGAGTAGAGATATTGTTACATGTGGTAGTGCTACATAATGCTACTTCGGTATTCAAAATGGCCGCTATAATAACAAAGGTCACATGACTGAAAGGCATGTATACCCTTCATCGGGTGCTCGAGGGTATGTGGGAGTTCGCCCAACCAGTCCACATGTGTCCGTTCCTTGTATTTCATTGTTACTTCTTCATAATGTTTTTAAGTCTATCTTTAAGCCCCTTTTGCATTGCATTTAAATAATGTCTCTGTAAAGATTAGATGGTGAGCCAGTTCCACATGTCCTTGTCAATAGATGCACCTACATTTGAATACGTTGCTTCTGATCTAATTTCTCTCATATTACCTCAAATAGCATCAACTTTCCCCAAATACACCCAAAAAGCCAGTCCTCCTGTTCTCTTCCCCACAGCCCTCCTCTCTCTCGCCTTCCACAAAGCAGCCAAGAAAACGCGGCGCTCCAAAAATGCTATTACTGAGAGAATAGGCCATTACCGAGGCGTAGATGGCGCCGATGAGCGCGTCATGGTCTGTGCACCCAAACTGATCCAGTGCTGTGCTTCTGATAGTGTCCATTTGTATTTCTCTAAAGTGAGGCCTGTTCCTTTCGCCGCTGCATTCGATCCGACGCGGTTTTGCACATTTATATCTATTTCATGTGACGTTGTATTAGGTTTTTTTTTTTTTTTTTCACGCCGAGAATCTGCAACGAGATCTGCCAAAGCGGTGTTCTCCCTCACGAAACGCGCCTCTTCGATTACGGTGATATTTATTGTGTGTGTATCAGTAAAGTCGCCGACCATGAGAGACTAGTGCTTCTATTGTTCCCTGTTTTTGGACAGATATTTTTTCTTTTATTAATCGAGTTCATTGTTTGGTGGCGAAAGGCACATTGTTCACAAACCTTTAGCCACATTAATAGGGCTGGATATTGTTTGTTACCAGTATGGTGTCGGGAAAAAAGTTTAGGGACTACTGGTATTGCAAAACATTAACCAGGTACCAAATTATATGCTGTATATATCCGAGTATTGATGCTGCTGGTCCAGGGGCAGCATTAAAGGAAGTGACTACAGGTGGAAATTAGCACAAGTGCTATAACCTGGTACAATGCATCTCTCCCTTTGAGGTTAATGTATATTGTACACTGTCCCTGTTCAAATAAATAAATAAACTAAACTAAACTAAACTTGATTGTTTCAACTCAAATAATATTTTTTTTCTCTTTTTTTTTCCATTTTTTTCCCAATTTATGCCCCATTTTCCCCTAAATTTTTTGTACACAATTTCTCCTTATTTGTTCTTAATTTCTTCAATTTTCCCCCAAATGATTCCCCATTTTCCCACACACATTGGCGAAAAATCTATCTATCTATTGTAAATTTTGATGGTCAAACAAACATTATTGTTCTGTTTTCTCGTTCTAAATGACAAATATTTTAGTGAAGGTATCAGAATAAGGATCGCTCATGTATTGGTATCGAAAACCAAGTATCGTTAAAGAAAAATGTAACAGTACGCAGCCCTACACATTCAGCTGTTAGAACATTTAACTCGCGCAGCAGGCTCTCTTTTTTATATCAGATTTGGGACCTTGATGCTATAATATGTGTGATTTCAAATGGTAAATTTGATGCAACGTTTCCACAAGTAGAAATTTGCTAATGAACAGCTTTCACTCACTATTTAGCACCTGCCTTGATAAATAACTCCCTTAGTGTCTTGAAAAGGCTCTACAAGTGAGTGTGGGTTTCATACATGATGTTTTTCCACAATAATTGACTAAGAATTGCTGGGATTATGGAAGTGTGAAAGCTTTACTGTGGAAGTGGTTGTTTTTATTCTGGGGATTGTGTCTAAAAAAGGTTGAAAACCACATGACTATTATAGTTTAAAAGGGAGACACAGTGAAGAAATCTCTGTGTTTTAGTCGCCTCCTTTTACTACACACATTTTTCTGTGTTGGTTGATGTTTTCAGAAGCTGGAGTTGGATCGTTTCATGCTGTACGCTCACGGCCCAGACCTGTGCCGAGAATCCGACCTGCGGCACGCCATGGCCAACTGCTTCGAGGCGCTCATCGGTGAGTCAGACCTCTTTGAACTAACACTAAAGCCTTGAGTTTATCCAAAAATTGAATCCAAGGGTTACTCTACAGGAGAGGCACTTTAAAAGAAATGGACTTTATGTTACTGTACAGCAGCAGCAGTAGCAGCAAGGTAGTAGGACATGGTGTGGTTACAGATAGTGACATAGTAATATTTGTGTATGTTTCAGGGTTTCACTGACCATTATTTTAGGCTTCCTGCCAGGATGACTTCCATTCATTATGCATAACTAATCACACAACTCCATCCATCCAGCATTTCAACTTTTCCATTTCTGGGTTGTGGGGGCAGCTGTTGGAGCTGCCCAAATCACATTGCACCAGCCCCTTATGGCTCCTCCTGCAAGTGGAGGGTCCACGGGAGGACGGCCTCACGATTTAACGGGCCTGTTGGTCTCTCATAAGGAGCTTCTAAACCGCTCTTTGTCTGACCCGTCACCTCGGACCTGTTTGCCATGGAAGACCCTACCAGGGGCACGAGTTGAGGCCTGTCTCACATCCTCACGGAGGCTGTTCCACACATAGATATATATAAAGGCTAGATGTCTTAAGGGAGAGTCACTTCCGGCGGGCGACCATCTTGCCACAGGGAAGCTTTCTGGCGAGCTCAAGTAAGTGAGTGATTTGCACGAACACAAATCCTCATATCTCAAATCTTCACGGATTTATAAACTTTTTTTATTCATATGTATGCAGTGTCATACCTACATCTCCAAGGTTTATTACAAACCAAACTGTTTGAAAATCGGTAAAACATTTAGCAAGTTATGGTTATTTAAAATTACATGCACCATAAAACACAATGTTATGAGTGAGCGAGCTCCCTGTGGCAAGATGGCCGCCGTGTGCGGACGTCGCCCTCCATTGGTCAGCAGTGCGTATGAAACATCTAGCCTTTATATCTATCTATGGTTCCACACCTTTGCTGCGTAAAACTGAAACGCTGTATCACCGTGTTTAGTTGTGACTTCTACTACTACTTCTACACAAGCAGAGCTGTCTATTCTCTGAGCGACGGGAAGCCAGTGCAGAGACCGGAGCACTGGACTAATATGGTCGTATTTCCTGTGAAAACATCAGGGCCAGCCAACCAGTGAGAAGGCGATAACCAGTTTTGTGTTCATCTTAGTAGAATGTGGTTAAAGGAAAGATCTTAAAAAGAATTAAAGTTGGGAAAAGCGTGCGAGTAATCTAGTGAGGTAAGAATGTGATGGATACAGTGTGTGCCGAGCTGCCGGAGTCAAAGAGGCAGCGACCGCCACAGGACTGAATACATTACGGCTCTGTCCCCGTAATGAAGCGGTACAAAGAGCGCTCCCCGAGGCCAGCAGGGGGCAGCGCAGCCAGTCAGCGCTTTTCCCACAGCGGCTTCTGTAAAAGTCAGCGGGGGGGCGCGGGGTCTTGAAAGGGCCACTTTGTGAATGTGTCATGAAGTAGAAGAGGGAGAGAAGGGGGGGAGGGGAGGGTGTGAGAGGCGGAAAGCTGCTAACGCTGCAGCTCAGTCAGGGGGCCGCGCTGCCCAGGGGCCCCCCCAAAACCAGAGGCCGATATCAGAAGAGGGACCAGAGAGGGGGATGAAGTGATGACAAAATACTGCCTTTTCCTGGTTAGACGAAAGTTTCAAAGTCACTGATGTCGATGAAACGCAATGAATGGCCATTTTTGCTACATCCAGGCTGCAGGCCAAAGTGACCCAGATCAGATTTCTTTAGCCCACATGCGATCCGTAACTGATCTTTTCATGACAGAATTTATTTCTATCGAAAGCGACGGACGTCCTCGATGCACTACAAACACCTTTGCCTGAACCAAGCGCATTTTGTCCAGTTCTTTTTCTTCACTCTTTAGTCGTGTTTTTATCACATTTTGGCAAGGCCGGATTTATGCAGGGGCTTACAGGGGCTAAGCTCGGGGGCCCAGCAGGTTGAAGGGACCCTGGATATAAGGAGAAAAGGAGAGAGTTCCCTCTCTCTTTGCAGACTCCCTCACATGTAAGGCTTCATCAGATGCCTTTGTACCCGAGACTAAACCAGGACTAAACCAGGACTAAGCCAGCACTAAACCAGGACTAAACCAGGACTAAACTTGGTCTAAACAAGGTCTGAGCCATTTTCATTGAGTTGACACTGGGAAAAAATATTGGTCTGTTAAAATGCATGAGAATGCCACAAACTGCACCATTAAAATTCTATATATTTTTTGAATGAGTCCCCCCACCAGTCTGGCAGTAGCAAAGGTTCTTCCGCCAGGGCCATGAAGCTCAAATTGGGGTCATTACGTTTGCACAAATTTGTAATGTTTTTAACAACTTTTTTTTAAGAAGTAACTTCTGCGTGTTCAAATAAAACAATTTAAAAAATCATTCATTTATCTTTTCATTGTAGAGAGAGAGAAATCCGACAGACAGACATACAGTATGTGGGGGGCCCTGAAAAAACTTTAGCCCCGGGGCCCATTTTACTGAAATCCGGCTGTGCATTTTGGAAGTGTTTTTTGTTGCGTTCTCAACCCGTTTTCATCTCCTTTTCTGTTGCTTTTTTAAAAATTCTTTTATTGTTGCTCTTCCAGCACGTTTTTGTCGCTCTTTTGACACCTTTTTGCTTTTAGATTTGGGTAATGCCAAACCGGAGATAAATTTGCTTGGTTCATGTGGGGGTTAAGAGGTCAAAGTATGATGGGAGCATGATAACCCTAACCCTGCACGCTTGTTATGACAGGGTTTCCGCGAGGCATTGAAAAGCATTAAAAGTCATAAAATGACAAAATCAAGGCCTTAAAGGTCATTAAAAAGCTCAATATCCCGGAAAACTATGATCTTGCTCAATATTTTTACACCGAAAATACCAAAATTATGTTTTAAAACAGGGGTTCAAACTTTTCAGGCTGTGACCCACAACACCACTACCACTGCCTTGGGACACCTGTTTATAAAAATCTAGTTTAATGATGCTAGTTTAGATACTGTGTTTTGATATTTGGCTAAATTTGACCAAACGATGCTGTTCTCAATCAAAAAATACATCAAATTCAATGTCATAAATGTAAATAATATCGTCTCAAAATCATCTTGCGGCCCCCGCCCTTCAGTGTCTCCACTGGTCTAACACATAATGAGTTACAGTTTTAGCTGGAATTTACAACATTTATTCCTTAAAAGTTGCCTGTTTTGTCCAATTCTCTTTCCTCTGTTTGATGAAATTGTTGCAAATCTTAAGAAATGAATTATGCATTAAATTTGACCTGCTTCTGCCTGTATAGACCCTGTATAAACTCTGTCAAAGAAGCTGCTCAACTCACAGTCCACTCCTAGACCCGACCAAAAAGTCCTCTCCATCTTAGTGTTTGCTTCGTTGGCGTCATAACATCTTCTGCCAGATCCTCAGTGTGTTTCCATCTTCTGCTGCATGTCAGTGTGTCCTCTTCTGTGTGAGCGGGTCGGTTTGGAGATGCATTTGTTCAGGCTGGAGATACAGTGTGGATGACCTTGCAAAAAAAAACTATTATAAAAGAAAGATATACCCCTTAGATAAGAGTGTTGGAGCCCACAGCTTTGGAGCAACACTTTCTCTTATTGTTTCCCTTTGTCATTTTCTCCTCTTCAAAGTGCATTTCGACTCGATAAAGTGATGAATAAACAGCTCTGTGTTGTACTGAACTCCCGGGGGGAGGCTGTCAGCGCGGCCCCCCCACAGCGCTGCGTTTCTCTGGGGCTTGAATCTGCCTCCTCCCCTCTGTCTCTCGGAGCTGAAGGCCACAGGCAGCGCATTGAAAATCACGTCTCTCTCTCACCCTCTCTCTCACCCTCTCTCTCTCTCTCTCCTCTATCTGGCTTGCATTTTTTAAATCTTTAAAGATAATTGCCAGATGCAGTACCCCCAGAGCAGGAGCTGAAACCGTTCCTCCAGAATCGTCCTAGTCCCAGTTCTCCCTGTCGGAAAATGATCAAAAGACGGGCTGGTTCTTAAAAGGTTCCTGCGGTGGGAAAAGGCCGTTTGTGGAGCTGCCCTTTGTTTCGTGCGTCTTTAACAGAAGCAATAAAACTCTGTGAATCCTTGTTTTTATGTAAACTCCCAAAAGCTGCTCATTGCACGTTGTATTTCTTGCTCGATTATCGATTTTGCGCGGTGAAAAGTGCGACCTCGAGCCTTCGGACACATCCTACAAAGGTCGTTTTGCCAACAGTACTAAATGTTGGAGCGAAAACGCCTACTGTCTGTCTGTCTCCATCTTGATCTTTCCCCTTTCTCTCTCTCCCCGTTTTATTTCTCTCGCACTCTCTGTTGTCACGCGTTTCTTCTCTCTCTCCCTTTCGAGCCGTAGAGTCTGTCTCCCGACGTTTTTTCATGTCCCGTAGCGCCGCTGTGATCTCTCGTTTGGATGTTATTAGGTGAAATACGCCTCTCGCCCTGTCACTGTCATACTCTCAAAACTCTCCACATCATATTCTAGTTTTTTTCCCCCCCTCTCGACAAATTCACTTCCCGGAGATGTTACGCGGGGCACGCGGAGGCTGTCATTTCGTCTGACGCAGATGTCAAAGCACCACTTTCGCAAAAGCAGCGGGCGCCGAGGCAACAAACACATGATTTGTAGAAAGGTAGAATGTTATTTTTTTCTTTTTGTTTTTTAGCTCTCAGCCTCGTCTACACCCTCCGCTGTGTTTGTTTCTCAATAATATAGTCTGGAACTGAATTGGTTGCAATAGATGAAACTTTGAACTGCTTTTAAAGTGTCTGACTTTGAGAGTTGTCGGCTACATACCACCAATATTGTGGAAAACTGGTCAATTATAAAAGATGAGAGCACTTGAACTTGCTATAGGCGCCTTTGATGTTGCTTTTTTTTTAAGGTTTCAAAATGTGCTTCACTTGAACTTGGTCTGAATGGAACTGCGTTATGAACTATCAATTTCACTTCCTCTTTCATCATTTGTGAGAAACTCTGCCAAAGGCGTTAAAGTCACGTTGCATAACTTTTCACCAAATAAATAGCATTAAAAAAACAAGCATTTATTTTATTACAGATATTTCACCTCTGGCAAGTCAAGAATGATGCTCCACTGTATTTTCATCATAGACATAATAATTAGAGATAGATTAATACCTATTAAGCCCGTTCATAGAAAAGGTCCCAAGTCCTGTGTGAACCTTAATGGACGCTCAGACTCCTCCTACGCCGCCTGTTCTTTAAAAGGGCAAAAAGGCGGGAAGCCCTGCACTCACGGGGTGGGCGGAGCCTCCACAGAGCTCCACAGCTTGATTGACAGGCTCTGGAGCCAGTCACTGCACTGAAAATGCTTAAAATTTTCTGGCTGATAAACAAAAACCAGAGTGGTTAAAAATATTTTACCTACCCCAGCATGGCACATGGGTCATAGCATAGCAAGCTGTTCTTGGGAGGTCGGAAGTCATTAGAATCAATGCTCCCAAGTGTCTCTTGGAGTCGCCCCTGGCCAGGTCAGCTCCCCACCATAAGGACCATAGAGAAGTACCCATTGTTCCTCGGCCAATGATTTTCATACACCTGATCCGTGTAGTCAGATCCGTTTATTTGCCGTCATGTGTTAACGAGAAAAACATCACTCAACAAGTTCAACAACAATCCACGGATGGCGTAAGGGCGAGAGCGAGATTTTTTTCACATTGGCGATAATGACCAAAAACACAATAGGTGATAATAACCCGCAACACAACACAAGTCCGCCCTTTGCTGATTGGCTTACTCCGCTTCCTGTGTGTTCCCTTCTGGAAATGTAGTTGTTGATGGTCCTGACCGGACTCAATCGTTGGTACAGTGTTGAGTCTGGATTTTTCCTGGAGGCAACTCTCCTAAGACCTGACTGTAACTTTACTGGGAGCGGGACGTCTCCAGCTCGCCTCCAAGGTGATGTTGACGAAAGGCATCTGTTCCGGATGCCTCCTGGTCCTGGTCGCCTCCCCCGAGAGGTGTTCCAGGCATGTCCTACTGGGTCAAGGCCTTGTGATATAGAGGATGGATGGATGGATGGATGGATGGATGGATGGATGGATGGATGGATGGATGGATGGAGGACGGACGGACGGACGGACGGACGGATGGACGGATGGACGGATGGATATACTATAGTTTCACTTCTTTATTGGACACTGACAGGAAGTGACATTGATAGAGGCTAACAGTTTTACACTGTTGCCTTGCCAACCATGTTATGTCAATAGGAAATGAGTCAAACTGCTTTAAAACTTCCTCTGTCTACGTCACTTCCTGTCAGTAGATTGAATATAACTTTTCTGCCCAACATTTCTTCATTAAAACTTCTTAAAATTATTTATAAGTGATGTTGTCTATCTATGTAAGTCATGGTTTAAAAGCACATGCATTAAGTTTCGGTTTCTTTCATAAGAATCACATGGTTTGACTTTTTTCCTCCATAAGTTCATAGACAATACAGGAAATATGGCTCCAGACGCTTCACACTGCAGGTTTTGCTGAAATTTTCTGTCAAGTTTATCCAATTTCTCGGGTAAACGTGGTTCTCAAGTTGCCCGTTGTGTCCAATTTGCTTTTAAACACCGAACGTCCCCGCTCTCTCCTCTGTTTGGTGTTTGCAAAGGTTTACGAATAATAGACGTGTCAATCCTTTGCGTTTGAGAGAAGAGAAAATCTCATCCAGCATCTTTATACAGACTTTGGTGTTTATTTCCATCTCACACCCCTCTCCTACTCTTGAATATTTACTGTATTATATTTAGCTTAGTTTTGTGTGCCAGCGATACTTGCAAAGCAGGTCTTGATCCGAGTTTCCAGAATGATGGACTGCGCCGCGCCGACATCATTTGCATCGGCGGCCTGACTCGGCATGTTTCCTGACCTCTCTTTTATTTGTTTTGGCTGCGCTCTGACCGATGAACTTGACCGGCGCGGAAAATGGCAGATAATCTCCTGTTTAGCATGGACCGAGCATCCTCCCCCTTCTCTCCCGCTCTCCCCCCTCCGTCTCCCCCTCTATTGGCTCTATAACCCTCAGGCCGCTCCATTCTGCCTCTCCATCCGCCGTCGGAGCGAATGAGGAGAAAGCGGCGTCGACATCTGCAATGCAAATGACTGCCCCGGACCCTGAATTATTCAGAGTGTTGAATGAAAACCTGGCTTTTTTTGATCCGCCGTCATTAACTTGTGCCGGAGCGGGCCATTCTCATTTGGGCTCTTTTGGCCTGTGCACCTCCCACTCTGCACCCGGACTCTCAACCCGCAGTTATACTTACTATTTTACATTAGCGGCAGCTCCGGAAAGCGCAGAAATTGAGTTCCCGGGTTTATTTTTCATGCTGAAAAGGTTGGATTCTTTTTTTTAAACCTTTGGGAAAGTGATGGGAAAGATAGAAAGTGGTATTTTCTCTCATTAGTTTGAGTTCATGAAGGTTTGTTTTTGGAGATTTCCCACAAAGATCAGTGATCCCAGATAAATGACTAGTTTAATATTTCACAAAAGGCCAATGTGCATCATCTGCTGAATGATGAGGAACAATGTTTGGTAATAATTTTTTGGTAATTCTAAAGATATAGGGCCCGATCTTGTGCATCAAAACGGAGACGATAGCGTGACATTTTGCGCTCAGTCGGAGGGCACTTTGTGATCTTGCCACTCCAGACTTAGCGCATTTACGTGGGTGGAGACGCACACATTTTCCTCCAACCAGATCGACTCGTTGTGTGGGGTGAACATGTGCTTTTGTTTTGCTTCGCGTTCACGCCAAGCGCGGGCCGATCCGCGCCACAGCGGACGCTGTAGCTCTTTTTCTCTCGAGACGTGAACATGGTTTAGCTCACGATGGGGTAAATAAAGTTTATAGTTTGACCTGTGAAAGAACGCAAGACAGCGCAATGTAAACGAGGAAGTGAATGTCAGCCGTGTTTCCATCAGTGCAGTCACCTCCTCTTGTGACGCCCCCTCACAGGTGGCGGAGGCGAATGGCACATATTGCGCCGCCACTCGGAAAATAATTCGCCAAGAGCCTGCGCCGCCCCGTGCGCCGCCACAAGATCTGGCCCAAAGGCTTTTATTGATTGTGCACTAGCAAGTAGTTGTCGTTTACTCTCTGAAAGTTGTGAAATATTCTAATAAATGACTGTTATAATTTTTTATTATTGTTTGGATAATTATTTGTTTGGAAACCAAAACAAAATCTGCTGTAGGGTCTTTCATGTGCTTATTCTACTTATTCTACAAAGATTTCAGCCATTGGAATTGTCCATCCATCTATTTTCTTCCACTTTATCCGGGGCCGGGTCGCGGAGGCAGCAGTCTCAGCAGAGATGCCCAGACTTCCTGATCCATCCACACCTCCTCCAGCTGTTGTGTGGGGCCCCCGAGGCGACACCAGGCCAGCTCGGAGACACCAGCGTGTCCTGGGCCTTCCACGAGGCCTTGTCCCAATAGGACATGCCTGAAACACCTCCCGTGGGAGGCGACCAGGAGGCTCAGAAACAGATGCCCGAGCCACCTCAGCTGCTCCTTTTGATGTGAAGGAGCAGCAACTCTACTCCGAGCTCCTCCTGGGTAACTGAGCTCCTCACCCGATCTCGAAGGGTGCGCCCAGCCACACAAGCTCATTTCAGCCGCCTGTTATGGCGATGTTGTCTTTTCGGTCATTACCTAAATGTCATGACCATAGGTGAGGGCGGGAACGTAGATCGATCGGTAAATCGAGAGCTCAGCTCCCTCTTCACCACAACAGTCCGATACAGCGACCGCATCATTGCTGACGCCGCACCGATCCATCTATCCCATCACACTTGATACTGGTCAAACTCTATCTTACATTTTTCCCGATGTTAATCTAAGAAACACCATTTCACACCTCCATAACATACTGTACATCTGCAGTATATGCTCCTTTGTCCTTGAATGTGTAAAAAGAAAAGAAAAGCACTTTGTGATTCTTTTCATTTGCAAATTAAAAAGCCACCACTTGATTAGGACAACACCAAATCAATTTTAACATGGAGTATTCATAAATGTATAATTTCTGAATACTCCATGTTAAATGAGGTCCATTCATTAGACCTCATTTAAAAGTTCTAATGAATGGCATAAACTGTTTGCTGCTGTTTTTATTTTAAGCCAAATCTTGTTCATGGACAAATTGTATGAGTAAATCTTTCATATTATGAGATTATGACATTAAACTGTCCCGGCATGATTTTGTGGGCTTTTTTTTTTTTTCACCTCAAACTTTTTTTCACACTTTCACACTTTTCTTTGCATTTCCAGCAGTTTTTTTTTTTTACCAAAGAGGCTCTGGGGAAGAGTCATGCATGTCCCAGTTGTGGACAGTGGGCGGAGCAGACAGTCACCTGTCGCTGTGAGAGCCTTTGCCCTGAGCGAGACGCTCCGGAGAGAACAGAACAAATGATGAACAGACAGTTTATTTCATGCATTGAGCTTCGGCACTTGTTCAACAAGTCTGAGCAGCAAAAAAGCACCACACACAAACGCCACCGCTTCACATGGGGAAAGGAATTGATCTAAATACCCACACAACATTTATCTATCAGATAAAAGCCTATCGCCAAATAAAGTCCAGCAGCAGAGAAATGAGGCCCGGACAGAGAGAAGGAGCACAGAGCGGTGCTCGCTGTAAAGTCAGACTAAGACGAGTGAGAGGCTTTGGCACAGTCTAAATTAATTTACTCCGCGAAGTAAAACTAGGGATGCACCAATACCGATACCAGTATTGGGTATCGGGCCGATACCACATGCTTGCACTCATACTCATACTCATGAATGAGGTCCCGATAAACACAGCTGACTTTATTACAGATGACACTCCCTGAATCAGAGTCTGTGCTGGATTTAACCAGAGCTTAATGTTGTTAGTGCTGCAGCGTGGAGTCTGCAGTGTTTACAAGACACAGGCTAATGTTGCTAACTAGCTTGCAGCTAACAGTTTTGGTGTTTCTTACACCATTTTATGCCCAGGGGCTTATTCATCTGAAAAACTAGCCGAGCAACTAAAAAGTCCTCAGAAAATCCAAATTAAAGAAATACAGCATGTCCATATTGAGCGAAAATGAGCTGCAGCAAAATCAAAATGCTGTAGCTACTGGATAAGTTACTATAAACACACGAGAAAATCCACACAGAACTGAAGTAAATTAGCTAATTACAAGTATACAAGTATGTTGGAGAAAATGCCTTGTACCCGTATTCGGTATCGGCAAGTACTTAAATCAAAGTACTCGTACTCATATTGGTTTTAGAAAAAGTGGCATCTGTGCATCCCTGACTTCTCAATATCTAAAACTGAAACTTTTTCCTCTTGCACATTTAAGTTGCAAACAAATGTCTTATTTTGCAGTTTTCCCTTCTCCTCCAGGCTTCACTTTCCCGTCGTATCATCTCGTTGCCCTCTGCGTTCCCTCTCCAATTTCACTCAAATATCTCCCCCTTCCACGCTCAATTTGAATCCCCCTATCTTTCGCAGAACAAAGCGCTTTCCTTTCTGTTTTCATAGGCCTAATTTTTCCCCGTTAACAGTCAAATATGCCACTTCCGGAGATACTTCACCGCTTCCATTGTTCGCGCCCTCTCTGAGCTCCCCCTATTAAAGAGCGGATTATCTCTCTCACTTTGACAAATATCTGATTTCTGCACAATGCGCCCGGTGTCTCCACTGAGCGCGTGCGGATCTCTTTGTTACAGCGGCAGCACGTGGGGGAGTTTTTGTGGTTTGGAGCTGCTGCGAAAGATAGAAGTACAATGAAGTCAGCGTGGCTATTTTTAGAGTTTTGTGAAAAATACTCAGTGATCGTTGGCACACGGCAGGTTTGTGGGGAAAGGCAGGAGCGAAGCAACAGGCTCTGGCTTTGCATGGGGCTGTTTATTCGTCCAATCAGCTGCAAATGTATTTAAGTCCCTTAAAGCAGTGCCAAGTAACTCTTGCCCCTATAGGCCATAAGTGCAACTGCAGGTGTCGTAGCAAGTTGCGTTTTTTTAACTTATTAATTGTCTTGGAGAGTAAATACTACGCTGACAGAAAAGGCGAAGGGCGAGAGGGATATTGTGCATCCAACTATACAATGGAAATAATTTTTTTCATGTTAGCTTCTTCTTCGTGATTCTATTAGTGTGTATTGGTGACTCCGGTCCGGTGGCAGTCAAGCTGCAAACATGGTTTTCTGGCCAGAGACCCCAGGGCGAGATGAAAGACCCACCAATCATCCCATAAACACTTGTATTACCCCCACAGGGACTACGAAAAGGATTTAAGGTAAACACGTTACTTAGTACTGCTTTAAATTATGCAAAATCGGCTATTAGGGTGGTCTTCAAAATTAACTTTGGACGAAGTTTGCCAGTTTGCGTTTTTTGCAATGTTCCAGTTCGTATTGTAAGCATCTGTACCAACAATTGGGTCAATCAACTTATCGCTCAATAAGTAAAATAAAGGATGATTGCTCAATAAAATACAGAAGAATGAACGCTACAACAGTGCTGATTGAGCCGAGCGTCTGCCTGTGTTGGCTTCCTGTGCGTAAAACCAGACCCACAAAAACATCGCTCTGGGAAGAAGCTCAAATGACGAGCAGAACCACCTCAAGCCGCTCAATCCACTTCTTTGAAGCTTTTCTCAAGGTCAAATATACGGCGGAAATACTACCCTGATCATGTGAGGTCCATTCTCACGGATGAATCTGCCGCAAAAAGTTCATTGAGAGGCATTACCCTCTGTACGAAATCAAAACCAAAAGGAGATGTTCAAAATGTCAATAGGAACAAGGCAAAATGCGATCTAGCAAGTTTATTTAAACTATCAATGCCAATATTGTGAACCAGCCTATTGGGTACTTTTTATTGCTTATACTTATGTTTTCAAGATAATAAAATAATGTCAATTAATTTCACAATGAATCAAAATAGTTAATTCCCTCGTCCTTGTTGTGGATCGGGGGATGGGGAGTAAGGGGTTGAAGCACAGGGAGGGCAGGACAGGGAGGGAGTTCAGCTTCCTGATGGCCTGGTGTATGAAACTATTCTTCAGTCGACTGGACCTGGCCCGTAGATTCCGCAGTCTCCTCCCTGAAGCCATTACCTTGAAGAGACTGTGTGATGTGTGTGTATTCTGAAGGCTTAGAGGGGGAGACAGGTGGAGGACGTGTTCTTAATGGAGGGGAGAGGGGCTCCACAGATTGCACTTTACAAGTCTGGGTTACCGAGTTTCTCAAAGCGCCGCACTATCGTCATTTACTCCATACGGTGCTGGTGAGGCTCTTGGGGTAGACTGATGGAAGCGAGCCCGACCACCAACACCAACCACTCACTCAAACACCTCATTCAATCTGGCCTATTGTACATGTTTTTAGCTGTAGGGGAAACCAACAGAGACACGGGGAATCGAATCCAGGACCTTCTTGCTGTGGAGCAACCACTACATTTCTCTAAAGGCTTCGAAGTAATTTTGAAGAGCCTAACGATGCACACGGCCAATGCCACTGACTCACAACAAGAAAAAAAGTTTGTCCCTGTTGAGTTGCCGTACAGAATCTACAAAGTCATTCCTGACACTTATCCAAAGGGATTGGTTGTACTTTCAACTTTGCATAAGTATTTTCTGCAGTGAATACTTCAGTACTATCAATTTGACAGATAAACTTCTTTTATTTGAGTCATATTGACCAGTAATATTTGTACTTTCACTCAAGTAACAAGATCAAGTATCCTGTTGCCTGCTCTATAGAGTTTAAATCCGGTATTGGAAACCAAAATAACATGGGTCAATCTCAGTTTCAAACAGCACCAAAATATTAGTTTACAAAAACAACTCGCGCCACCCAAAGACGGCATCCAGATCGTCCCTGAGACGGTTCCTAAACTTCAGAGACGTCTCTTTTGTTTGGAAATAAATCGTCGGCAAAGGCCACAGACCGTAATGAATCTCCCGTCTGTCACTGTTCACTTCCTCCGAGTTATGTTTTAGGAATATAGATCCAGCGTGTGTGGGTTTTCAGCGGCCAATAACAGAGCCCGCGGCCCGGCGCTTATGAACCACCCGCGGCCGACAAGAACATTAATAACCCGAGATGAATTATTCACCAGAGCCGTGGATCTAATCCATCACGCGGCATATTAAGACCCACTCCGGCTCGGTTTGCGGAGGTCGGGAGTGGACAGAGGGCAGAGCGAATTCAGTGGAGTGTGGAGGATGTTTAAAGCGCGGATGGATGAGGGAGAGGTACAAATACTCAATTGGGAAAGGTAATGAGTGGTAATGATCGAAAACAGTGAAAAATAAAGCTTTCCCCACACTGCAAACTGAATCAACTGAGCAAGGAAAGGTGTTAAATTTGGCTTTCCTGCGTTTGCTTTCACTGTTCGACTAAAAACATGTACAAGAGGGCGTCGTTTGTGGCTCTGAAAAAGACATTCTGAAACGTTGTGGGACCCAGTTAGATATATGGAAACTCTGCACCAATAGCCCCCATATGATCTGGGAATTGAGGCGAGACATGGCAGGTGAAAACATTGATTTTTCAAACAGTGGTCAATGTTGAGATCTATTTGCTAGTTTTCTCCTTTAACATCTTAAACTGCACCCTGTACGTTTTGTCGCTAGCGAGCCGGAGGTATCCAGGAAGTAACTACAACAACAGCCCTTTTCTAACGCCTATTCATTCACAAATATTGCCATGTTTTGTTTCCTCATGCACCGCGAAAGGTGCTGTTATCCAAATATGGTCATTTCCTTTCTCTGAGACAGTCGCGGCTAAAGACAGGAGAAATGTCAGTGCATGTGCAGACGTTACAAAACGTTAAGGCACTTCATTCCACTCTTGCGACAACTTAACAAGATTTTTAAAGGAACAGGCCACTGTTTTTCCACTCTGAGATATGTTTGAGTTGATGCGTTCCTGTCTGGTGTTTTTGCATGCACTCAGTCACTCAAAAAGAAAGATGTTGTTAGCATTTGGCCTCTCCCAGTATAGTCCTATGGCTCCAAATGTGGTGAAGTTGGAAGCGACTACACTCTTCCACGGGCACGAACAAAGACCAGACATGTGTGTATCAACTTGTCTAAGCTCAGGTAAGAACATGTCACAGTATGGAAAAACGGTGGCCTGTTCCTTTAAATAAATGGCGTATTCAAAAACCTACCAAGATCCTTTATTCCATCCATTCATCTTCTTCCACTTGTCCGATGCCGGGTCATGTGGGCAGCCATTGGAGCTGCCAAATCACATTGCAACAAACCCTATGGCTCCTCCTGCAGGTGGTGGGTCCACAGAAGGACGGCCTCACGATTCTACCCGTTGGTCTCTCATAAGAGGCTTCTGAACCATCAACTAACACCTGTTTGCCCTGGGAGACCCCACCAGGGAGACGAAGCCCCCGACAACAGAGCTCCCAGGATCCTTCTGGTGCTCAAACCCCTCCACCACGTTAAATTGGTGGTTCCAGGAGGGGGTCCAAAATTCCCTCTGACCCAAATCATAAATGTAAACCTGGCTCTATCCATTTTTTAGATTTTGCCACTGAAAATATACTCAATTTTGGCCATTTGAAGACAAATTACAAAAAAAAATTCCATTTATTTTCCCTCTATTATTAATATAGGTCATATACAGCATCTCTATATATATATTTTTTTCCCTTTTCACCTGCAGCATCTCGCCTTAAATCATGACGACGCTGGTGAATATGATCGTGGACTTGCTGGTACATTAGATTAGCTTTAGTAATTTTTTAAGTGATCCATTTCCTCTTCGATCAAAACAGCGGCTCATTTTCCTTTTGCACTTACACGTAACATCATGCCCTATCATTCTCTCCCCACAGCGGGTCAAACACGCGCCTCTCACCTCCGTCTCCGCGCAGACGCCGCCCACTCGGCTCGGATCAAAAGGCGATTTGAACATATTGCGGACAGGTGTAGCACAGTGGTGGCCTGACGTGTTCGGATCATGTGTCTTTGGCAGGTTTCTGCGGCTCAGCGGGCCCGAGAGCGGGAGGTAGAGCCTGTTCCTACGTGTGATTTCACCCGCGTTTGAGGGGAGATGCAGAGGATGGTGCATATGCGGTGAAGGAAAGGCGTCAGGGCTCATGCTGCTTCAAAGGCATCACGAATACTGAGAAATGTCAAGTGTAATGTCAGTGATTATAAGGCTTCCTATCATTCCTTTTCTAAAGCGGGGGTATTTCGCAGAATCTGTTTTTTAGAGCCTTTTACCGTGTTATAAAGTTGTTCTCATCGAAAACAGACCATATGTTTTGAGCTGTGGGAATATCTTTGAGTAATCTTTAGATCTTCTTTATTATTGTTTCCTCTTCATTGAAACAGCTGCACAACAAATGGGACCAAGTGGAGGACCATGGAAGGGGCTTATGAGGAGATCGCGGGAAAAAGTAAAACTCGAGTTCGCCCAGGTCGATATAGGATACATGGACATTTATTAATATCAGCTATTGGCCGATATAACGCCAAAATTAACGTAGGTAAAATGCTGATATCTCCTGAACTGAACGTGCTACAGACTTCTGTTTGTTCCCTAGGCCTCAAAGGAGCTGAGAAACATTGCGGTGAAAATCGGTCACAAGTTTGGATGTAACGAGGATGTTCTATAAATGTTGCAGACTTTTATGTAACTTTGGAACCAAAACTGTTTATTGTTTTGATATCTGCAGATTTTTGTCTCTGAAGTATCTACTAAATATGAATCTGCTGAAAAAATCAGCCCTATGCCCCTAATATAGCGCCCCCTGCCGTCACTGACATCATACGCAGGATCATAGATGAGATCTTTATAAAAATCAGACAAAAATATCGGTGGTGCATATCAACATCGGCCTTAGATATTTAGTTTCAGGCTGTGTCCGATTGTCCTCACTATAGTGCTCACGCCATTTTGTAAGGGTGTCCGAATGTGCAGAGAGAAAAAGTGATGCACTCCCCATTTCCCACAATGCATTAATTATTCCACTTTTAAAATCAGTAAAACACATAGCCTAACTTACTTTTTTTTTACTTTGGAGCCTTTTTAGAAATGTTGAGGAGAATGTACAGTATTTTTCTTTCACATGTAGCGGAGTGGAAGTAATCATTTCTCAACAAATATACTACTTAAAGGGACTATACAGAGTTTAAAAATGTTAAAACTAAGTATTTTCCTCCCCCTACATGTTCCAGCCATGTCCTAATGTGTAGAATGAGCTCAGACCTGTTCACCACAAGTGCCTCTAAAATCCTGCACTGTCACTCAAAAGGTTGTTGATTCGGGTCCGAATTGCCTTCATGCATGAGCTTAATATAGAAGGTGCAGTTACGCTTAAGACCTGAGGTGGCAGTAGTGAGTATAAAATTACTAATTTGAATCTAGCCCCTTCAACCTCTTACCACCCGCCTAAACCAAATGCATTCTGTCCTCTTTGGCTATTATATAGGCCTGTGTAACGCCTCATTTTGGTCACATTTTTGTTGAATTTTTGTCATTTTTTTGTTGAATTTTTGTCACTTTTTGTTGAATTTTTGTCACATTTTTGGTTGAATTTTTGGTTGAATTTTTGTTGAATTTTTGTTGAATTTATGTCATTTTTTGTAGAATTTTTGTTGAATTTTTGTCACTTTTTTGTTGAATTTTTGTCACTTTTTGGCTGAATTTTTGTCACATTTTCGTTGAATTTTTGTCACATTTTGGTTGAATTTTTGTCACTTTTTGTTGAATTTTTGTCGCATTTTGGTTGAATTTTTGTCACTTTTTGGTTGAATTTTTGTCACATTTTTGTTGAATTTTTGTCACTTTTTGGTTGAATTTTTGTCACTTTTTTGTTGAATTTTTGTCACTTTTTTTGAATTTATGTCACATTTTTGTTGAATTTATGTCACATTTTTGTTGAATTTTTGTCACATTTTTCTTGAATTTTTGTCACATTTTTCTTGAATTTTTGTCACATTTTTCTTGAATTTTTGTCACATTTTTCTTGAATTTTTGTCACATTTTTCTTGAATTTTTGTCACTTTTTTTGAATTTATGTCACATTTTTCTTGAATTTATGTCACATTTTTCTTGAATTTTTGTCACATTTTTCTTGAATTTTTGTCACATTTTTCTTGAATTTTTGTCACATTTTTGTTGAATTTATGTCACTTTTTTGTTGCGTTTACATCCTTGTTTTCTTTTCATATTTTGTAGCTGTTTTGGTGCTTTTTTCCGAAGAAGCTTTTTGATTAGGGTAAAGCCAAACTGGATAAAATGGGTTCCGCTCAGGTGGGAGTTAAGAGGTTAAGTGAAGTACAGATCCTTAAAAACTCTACTTAAGTCCAGGTAAATTGACTTTGTTACTGACCTATTCGTAGATTAGGTTGGATAGGTTGGGGGTTTGAGCCCAACTCCCGCAAATGCACACTGTCGTCGTGTCCTTGGGCAAGACACTTCACCCACATTGCCTCCAGTGTCTGCGTACACTGGTGTATGACTGAGCGTGTCTATGGGTGACTGGTTCCTTGCTGTAAAGCGCTTTGGGCCTGACAAAGGCAGAAAAGCACTATATAAGTTGAGTCCATTGAAGTAAAGCATCAGTGGTCAGACATTCACAAAGGAACTTATATTTCACAATCACTCTTTAAAGTCGTGTTGTGGAAGTCGCTCCCAGAGTCGGTGTAATGCAGCTGCTTCCCTGTACAGTGAGACGCCGCCTCTTTAATGACTGCGTTGAGTGGGTGAGATTGATTCCATCGCTCTGGGCCACACATTTTGCATGGACAGCCTTTCTCCGCGCCGCCAACTAAATGCACCGCCCGCTCTCCTCTTCTTCCCCTTCTCCCGCGCAGGCCTTTGATTGACGCGTAAGGTGTTGCTTTGAGTTTTCTAATACCGTTTTGAAACTCCCCCGGGGGCCTCCTCTACTTTCCTCTCCCCTCCCCGAGCACCTCTTTTCCACTTGAAGAAGTTTAATACGAACGCGCGAAACTTCATTGACTTTGAGGCGGGCGTTTTTTTTTTTTTGGAAGGGGGGAACTTTTTCTCAAACGTGCAGCGTCATCAAGAAACATGAAAACTCCTCTCGGCTCCAGCGCTTGATGTTGAGTCGGATAACTGTACGAGGAGTGATGGGTACGAGCAGGTGGACACAACGGGAACACGGATTCCGTTTGCATTAGCGTTGCCAGAGTGTTGCTTTGTAGATTGCAGAACGCATGGTTAGGAGAATTACTCATACAATTGTTTTTGTAGTCCAAGTAAGATGTAGTTCAGAGTGCTCAGAAAGTTTCAAGATCAAGCCGACTTTCTGTTTTGATGGTGATCTTTGGTGTTTTGAGGCAGAACCGGCAAGAATGTAAGACAGTCTCATTCACATGGGAGTTTCTAAAGTTTGTGGGGCGACAGGGGCTCCGATGGTAGACTGTTGTGTTCTTGGCCAAGACACTTCACCTACATTCTGTTTGGTGGGTGATGGCGCTGATTGGTAGCCTCGCTTTCGTCACTCTATATCAGGGGCAGTGTTGTGGATTTTCTTGCTTAATAAAGCTTAAGAGATGTTCGTCTAGTCAAGATGTGAAGTTTATTACACAATGCATTGCGGAGAGGGTTACGCATGACGCGAGTTCATGGTAAGCTCTGGGGGTCAAATACCTGTTAAACTACTAAAATGCAAGAAATAGTGTCAGTATTTTAAAAATGTCCTGGCAGAACATACTACTTGGTCATATATAATGTTCACTGCCCCCTCCCTACTGACCCACACTCTGCTTTTTAATACACCTCACAGAATAGGGCTCTCACTGTCACATAGTCTGCTGTAGATGGTGACAATGAAGTGACTGATTATGAATTAATAACAACAATAGTAATAGAATAATAGTATAGTAAATTAATCAATAATGATATAATAGTAAAAAATATTAAATAAAGTATATTTATTAATAAATCATATAATGTGGTCGTAAATAACATAATCAATAATATCGTGTCCATTAAAAGTGATGGTTATTTGTAATTATTGAGTTTTCTGTCCCTGTCTTGGGATCAGCAGAATGTTTGTGACGTACATATTGATGATTGTATAGTCACTGGAATAGGACAAAATTACTATGTCATATCTTCTGTTATGCATAGTAAATTAATGTATCATTTAGAACGGAAAACGGCCTGACCTGTTCCTTTAAGAAGATAAAGTAAGACGAGTAAAATATTGTTTTTTATTAAACAAACGTAGTAAACTTGAATTCTGACGTTCACCACTTTCAAACTGTTGTCCTGTTACCCCAATTTGGGTCCACTGAAAGAAGAATAGATACACTGATCCCTTAACAACAAATTTAGCTTAAATGTTTATTAATGACATCTTTGCCAATAAGAAAGTAAATTTAAGTGAATAACCCTCACTGCGGTTTGGTAGTTTATTTTAGACACCAGAATTTATTCTCACTCTAATACTGAATGGTGGACGTTCAGAAGTCTTTTTGTTTCGTGATGGGTTCATGAAAAGTTTTCCCCTTCTCTAAGTTATAATTTAGTAAAGATGAGCAACTCTACTCCAAGCTCCTCATCTCAGAAGATTAGAATATTACATGAAATCAATACAAAAAGGATTTTAAACCAAGAAATGTCGGCCCTCTCTAAACTAAAATAATGCATGTTAGTATTGTAGTTTTCCGAGTTTCACCTGTATGTAGCATATCGTCTTGAATCATGATTTTTATCTTTATTGTTACCCTCAGTGCCAAGTTTCTCGTAACTCACCAGACGATGCCTTCAGCGCACAAGAGATCCGCGAGCAGATGTGATTGAAGCCTTCTCTTGTGTGGGGTTCGACATGTTTCCGTCTCAAATGTGAAATGTGGGAGGTGCGGTTGCAGCGTAGAGTTCAGTGCTGGGTGGATGTTCCCTCCGGAGAACACACGTGCACCACAAACTCCAAAAAGACTTCACAAGTTCACCGAGACTCCTACTCTTTTTCCTGCAGCGAGCTTTTTTGTGGGATTGAGATTGTTTGGAGAGAAGGGGCAGAAAGACTTAGTTCTGCATATTATAACTATCTGCATATCATAGGATTATAATAAGCATAATTAAACCTTGTGAGTGTTTTCTTGACACATATTTTAAGCTATCCATCCATCCATCCATCCATCCATCCATCCATCCATCCATCCATCCATCCATCCATCCATCCATCCATCCATCTATCCATCTATCTATCTATCTATCTATCTATCTATTTATCCATCCATCCATCTATTTATCCATCAATCCATCCATCCAGCATCACCGTGACTAAAGCCTCATCTCTTCTATATCTTTTAGTGTTAGCATTAGCACAAACGAAGCCGAGGGACAACTAAACACAGCAGCTCATGTTAAACTTGTGTTGTAGTTCGGCACTGGCGAGACACAAGTTTAACATGAGCTGCTGTGTTTAGTTGTCCCTCGGCTTCGTTTAATTCCGTAAAAAAAATGCTACAAAGCTAAATCCTCTCCGAACGCAGCTGTGACACACTCCGCAACATCTGCACAAAACTTGAGGCTCTCGTAATAATCCAGGTCTGTCTTTGCTATAAAAGCCCAAGTGAGGCCAATGTAAAGTTTTAAAAGAGCCCCGGAGCGTCTCAGAGCTCTTTCTTTTCCATTGTAGAACTCTTCCTTGGTTTCTCTAACTCTCACTAGATTCTACTGTTACTCAAGCGGGACGTGCTGCCATCTAGCGGGCGGGAGTAAAAGTGCAGGACCAAAGCGAGACGCTGCAATGAATATTCCCCCAAAAATAGATGTTTAAATATCGATACAGCGCTTTTTGGATCAATACGAGAATCGCGCGACGTAATATCATCGATGTTTTTCAACACCCCTACTAAAGAGCGTGAAGTACTTTCAGAATTCAATACTAGCCATAGCTATGCATGTCTTCTCACAGCTGAACCAGATTTACCCGTAAGAAACCAGGCTAAATCATTTCCCCGAACATCTGTCGATCCGCACATGTGGCGTACCTCCCGTGGGCGCGGATACATTGCCTTTTGTATCATTTGTTTGCTTTCCTTTATTGTGGCGTCGACGTGGCCCTCCTCCGCCGAAATGGCCCGTTAGCCATCTGAAAGCACTCACCGCAAACCCCTCCTATGTTTCTGACGCCGTTCGAGAAACCGTTTGGTGCGTTTTTTATTTATTTGTCTTCTCCTTTTCCGCCGTTTGCGACCGCACCTCTCCCATTTCCGCCGCCTCATTTGCGCACATCATAAGAGACACTCGGCGATTGTGTACCCAATTTGCCAGGTGGTTATTGCCTCCCAAATTGAATGAGGCGGCCTAAGTGTGATGGCCCCGCGCTAGCTTAAAGGCAGCGTGATGGCCGTTTGGATTTTTCAAAACGGCAAAGCAACCATCTCGCGGAAGGACATCAAGAAGACAGCGGCGATGGCGGGATAATGTGAGGTTTGGATTTGAGACCTCGTTTGAACCGCGCCGTCCTCTTTGGATCGTGTAAACGACGTTAGAAGAGATGGATGTATGTACGTAAACACAATGGTTATGTAAAGGGTGACTTTGTTCGTTCTTTATTGCTGTTGTGGCAAGCTGTCAGGGGCGTTTTCTGTTCATCTTGTTACTCACAACTCGCCAATGTAACGGTGAGTACCTGAACATACCCCTGCATTACTATACAAGTCGCTTAACTGCAACAGTGTTAGTCTTTTGGAAGAATATACTTTTAGATTTAGTCACTTTTTAGTCACTTAAATGTGATAGATTTAATCGATGAAAACTCACAAAGGTTAGTCAAGTTTGAGTCTTGTTTTATTCAGTTTAAACAAAAAAGTGTGTTCTGGTTACTACTACTTTCTCTCAGTTTCACCCTTTTATCTTTTTTTGATGCCTTCATGTAGTCTTAATAAGCCCCTTTTCGACAGGACCAGACTGGAACGGACCGGAGTGGTTTGGAGGTGTTTCCACAGCCAAAAGTGAACCACTCCGCCTCCAAAGGGGGGTCCAAACCGCTCCAGTCCCAGACCACTTCAACCATGGGGTCTGGAGTGGTTTGCAAACTAGACCGGTTTGAGGGGAAAGGGGAGGGGTGTGTCACCACTCTGATTGGTCAGGCCAATAGTCAGCTTGCATTTTCAAAGTTTCTTTCTCTTCACAAGGCTCTATCATGACTGGTTCACAGAAAATATAGGCACTTTTTTCCCTCTCTACTCATAGCCTTGGCCTGATTTTGATGTGAAAACATTCAATTTAAATTATATATTTTTCCTCTTATTTTTGTCAGTTATCTACTTTTCAAGTTTGATTTGTACAGTTTTCCCAAACATTCTTTCTCATTGCCCAAATGAGAGGAGCGAGGCCTCATACATCCATTTTTATTTTTGAATTCACTGTCGAACTAAAAATAATAGGTGTACTCGTTTTGGGCATTGTTGTGGTTTCTTTTCTTTTCTCAATAACTGTTCCTCTGGTGCTTGAAAACTGTTCAAACACTGGAGCGCTCTGCCCCTGCTCATGGCCACATTTTGCATATACTTTCTTGTGGGCCTGTTGGTCTCATAAGGGGCTTCTGAACTGCTCTTAGTCTCTATGGCCTGTTTGTCATGGGAGACCCTACCAGGGCCCAACAGAGCGTCCAGGATCATTCAGGTGCTCAGACCCCTCTACCACGTTAAGGTGGCGGTTCCAGCAGGGGATTCTAGATTGTCATGTCATAAAGAGAGCGACAGTGGAAAGAAATGTTTCCCTGATCAGTGACTGCATCCACAAACCTGTCACATTCATCTCACAGCTGAAAGTCATGTCATCCGACCAACATCAAGCTCATCATTTTGAATATTGTCTCCATCTGTATGAGACATGTAACTTTAGTTCATATGAGAGAAGGCCTTGCACTTTGTAACAGTTTGTGTTTCATGTGAATAGGTCCAGCTGCTAGAGAGATATTAACCATAAACCAAGAAATTCAGCATTTTTACCGTTAACATAGGCAGTTTACAAAGTTCTTACGTCATGTGATTGTGATTACAAACTGTTGGCACTTCTCTCTCTTGAAATGAACAGACAGAAGTTGACACAGTTGCTCTTTCTTGTCTGAGATTTTATTCGTAATTGGAGAGTGATATCTACCAATGTTTACATGATTACTGTGGATAAATAACAGTATTACAGAATCTGGGCCTGGTTTTGACCTGACAGATATTTCTTATTCCTCTGTAAAACCTCATTTTTTTCTGTTTTCCGTCATTGTGGCACTTGGGAAGCTAAATATTTAGTGAGGTGCGAGTCATTTTTAAAACTCTTGTGACGGATTGACAGTTTGTTATTCTTTTTGTTGTTATTTTTATTATGATTGTTAAGTTCTTTTTAGGGGTGCCAGTCAGGTTTCCCTCCTGACGTATAGGATAAAAGGGTTTGTTATAATCGGTGAGTTTTCCTTACAATGCTGCAATGCTACAATCCTCACAAGGGCATGTGCTACATGGCATAAACCCTTTTGTATATATGACATATGATGAACACCATCAACACAGACAGAACATGTGGGTTATGCAAATGTGTATTATACATAAATACTGATATCCAAATATATTACAAGTGTTCAGAAATAAATCCCCACTCAAAAGGGAAACAGTCCAAAGGAGCCAGAAAGTGCCCCCCAATTTTCTCCGCTCCACAGCGTATCTAAATAAACAAAAACTGTGGTTGCTTAATTTGTCCCTTCCAACATTTCCTTTTCAAAAATACACATACAAAATCATTAACTTGTACGTACTGCGCGAGCACTAAGTGACGTCACACTGACGTAATGCGGAAGTGCGGTCTAGCCAGCACCAGAGTGATCTACAGTAAACATAATTATTTTAGCATACTTTTATCAAGGCTCGGAACCACAGCAAAAACGCAGAATAATACATCAATCAAGGCACAAAGAAAGAAAACTCACGGACAATCTAGAGTCCCAGCGGACCTGTACGTACGGTGCGTGGAATGACGTCACCGACGTACGTAGCAACCAGGAAGCGGTAGGTCCGGTTCTGCGGGGGAGTTATTTTGTTAAAAACAAGATGTTTGCGATACTGACACGCGCTATGGAAGGAGGGAATGTTACCAGCAAAGATTGGTTTGTGGAAGAATTGACCACACTCGTTGGGAGTGTGCTTAAGTGTTGCTTTGCTACCCCTCAGGATCCGAGGCTGCTACTTCCCTGTCCCGCAAAGGTATGCCATTTTACTAGCGCAAACCCAGGAGGCTTAACCGGCGGCGGGGACAGGGGGAGCGAATAGGAGAAGGGGTAGAAATGGGCGTTGTGTGTGAGGTCAGAGAGGGAGGCTGGACAAGGGAGTAAACCGGGTGTGGTGAAGGCGAGGGTATAGGTGACTGACCATGCACAGACGGGTGCCTGGTTGTCACACTCTTTTGACCCTTATTCTCTTTTTAAAATCAAAGGAAAGAAGCTTCTTATTTTCGAACTGTTGGTTATGGTCAAACAAACGTAAACCTAACTTTCTTAAGGTTTTGGCAACGTCCCATTTACACATAGCATAAGTTTGTCATGGTTCAGCCTCAGTCATATAGTTTGAATATGTTCCTTCGGCTCTGGCCTGTTGATTTCCTCCTCTGCTTGTCTGTGGTTCCTTGCACATCTTGTACAAACATTTCTCTCTTTTTTTTCCCCAATTGTGCACATCTATTGTGGCGGAGTGTGTAGGCGCGGGACAAAAGGACTGTGCTGTGCTGTCCTTAGAGTTCTGTCTGAATGGGCTGCAGCTGAATCAGTGTTTACATCGGCAGAATACAATAATGTCAACTCCGATTGTACTCGCTTGACATTGAATGAACAACGTGTTCAGTTGCTGCTGCATAGTGACCATTTAAGGCTGGTCGTGATTACAAGACGGCAGTGTAAAGGCCTTCAGTGTTATCTGAGGCAGGTGAAGCATTTGCAGCCCATTTTGTGATGAATATGCAGTGCGTTTACATGCACTCGAGTTTCCAGGTTATTATCGGGAGTTTTGAATATTATATCAACGCAGTTTCCTGATTATAGAAACTTGAAAATTGTAGTTTCCCAGTAATGAGAAGGCTGGATTCTCTGTCTGGGATTCTCCAACAGTAACCAGGATATAATGGCATGTTGGAGAGAGCCGGGAGGTTGGACCACTCGATGTTTTTGAGCTAGACCAGGATAAACTGAGAGGCCATGGTCAGAGTGCGATGTCACTCACTGTTCATAGAAGCTCAATGGCAGCTGCCTGAAAGGTGAGTAAACCAGAGCAAAAAAAAAAAAAAAAAAACTGGTGTAAACTCGAGTTAGTCAGCTTTCACACCATCACACTAATTTCTCATCATTTCCAGGATGAATATTCATAATCTGACGACTAAAAAGGTTCTTAATCATTGACTAAATCCCATGTGTTTTTTGGCTGAGGTGAAAACAACTAAAATGGCCGACCGAGGAGCGTTGGGTCTCACAGAAGACATTGATGTCCAAAGCCTTTCATCTTTGACTCCTGATATATATGTTTTGGTTAAGTCCCCAACTCTGAGAGACTGGAGAAATGGTGGCTGGTTTGTTATTGTGGATCTTCTGTTTTGTTTGCCAGACAAGGAAGACCTTATTAGAACTTCTGAATCCAGAGACTGTTGTTCTCCTGCTGTTCCCCTTCATCTGTAGGAGGAACTGACAGGTCTGATCCTTCTATTATGTTTCCTGTAGATCTTCGTGGTTATCAGCTTCAGGAAGTCAAGTTCAGTAATAACTATGCGCTATTTCCCGGATTGTCGCCTATATTCATTGTCGATCGTTTAAAGGCTGCTGGTTTTCCTACCGGCACATTCTAAAAGGTGTGTTCATGATGGAAAACCTTGAAACAATACCAAGAGGCTTTCGGTGAACTCTATCAGCCTCACCCTGTCCCGACTTCCAACCTTCCCCCAGTGCTCCCTGATCCACGTTGGTGTCCAAACTTTCCATAAAAACACTAAAAGGAAAAATGTCAACTTCAAGTGACAAAAAAATGTTAAAAAATAACAATAAAGCATTAGGCGATATGGACGGCCTGTCTAAATAAGTGAGTCTTTAGACGTAAATAGTAAAGCACGATTGCCCCATGGCCTGGACCTGGACCTGGACACATCCAGAACCATCTGAGAGGAGGAGCGTGGGACTCTGCAAGGGCGGTGGATGGACAGAAGCTCGGACAGATATGGAGGAGAAAACTAATAACAAAATGTCAAATTCAATTCGAAAGCCGAGCGGGAGCCAGTGGAGGGAGGAAGAGGAGAGGATTGGGGTGAGTAAAGGTAATGAAGGATGAGTAAAGAGAATTAATTACCCACAATCTTCCGCCGCTGTCGTCTGCGGGATGTAGTGAATGAGCAAAACATTGTGGGCATTCAAAAGAATTCAAAGGAACAAGCCACAGCTTTTCATATTTTCACCGTATCGTGGTCAAATATATTTGTTATGATCATAAACAAGAGATTTTTCAACTCTATGTAAACAACATATCCTGAAAACTGCCCTAACGGGATTATGGCTAATAACTGGAATACTCATGGTCAGGGACATCTAATCATGGATACAGGACTTTGGACTTCTGGAAGAAAATAAAGGTTTTTGTCATCATATTAGATTACTATTCATGAATTAACGGATGTGGTATTTCTTGATAATTGGAACCACATTTAAAAAAAGCATGTGACATACAATAGGTGCTAATGCATTCTTCTCTTTTGACTTTTCACTTGGATATCCACGCATTATCCTCCTATAGTGCGCACGGATTTGCATATTTACTTTTCATAGATTTACATACAATTACCTTTTTGACTCTCCATTCATCCCTTTGTGATTGGGTTCAGGATGGAAGAGGAAAAAAGTAATATACAGATGAATGGAAACAATCACGTACAAATATGTGCTAATAACTCCAACGGATGGTCTTTGTCTCTCATTACGTGTCCGTATAAAAGAGTTTAAGACTCATTTGTTGAAAAAAAAAAATCAACAAGAAAGCCACAATAGTGACAAAGAGAGGAACCAAGATGGCGACAGCGTGAGAGTGTGCAGCACAGGTCTGTCTGAAATAATCTGCTACATCCCTTACAACTGCAAATCTTGACACTGAAACTGCTTCAAATTGTTCACTACAATGGCAAATGAAGATCTACCTAACCAACACTTTATGCAAGTCCTGCTGGACAGCTTAAATCAACTAAAGACGGAAATGCTGTCTCACATGGACGCTAAAGTAGATCCCATTCATTCTCAGCTCAACAACATTCAGCTTTCCTTAAACACCATCGGGGAGCATGTGGGGTTGCTGGAGCAAAGAGTTGGGAAAACCGAAGACGATGTTCAGGATCTTCAAACAAAGAACAGAGAACTGGAAGAACAAAATACTCACCTTTTGGCCAGGGTTGAGGATTTGGAGAACCGGAGCCGAGCGTCCAATCTACGCTTCATTAACATCCCAGAAAAAGCAGAGGGCAGCGACGTCCTTGGCTTCATGACCCAGCTGATCGCACATCTCCTGGGACGAGAAAACTTTCCTTTTCCCTTGGCCATCGAGCGCGCCCACCGCACCCCGACTGGCCCACCACCTGACGGAGCCTCCGCGCGCCCCGGCGGCGGCAGAGCGAGACCGAGGCCCATACTCATCAAGCTGCTGAACTTCCAGGATAAACTTAAGATCCTTCGCTTGGCTAGGGACAAGGAGCTGACGTTCAAAGGCACTCGGATCCACATATATCCAGACTTCAGCGCGGAGCTCACACGGAAACGACGTAGCTTCGACTCTGTCAAGCGTAAGCTCCGTGACCTCAACATCAAATATTCACTCCGATATCCATCCACTTTGTGCGTCACTATCAATAACGAAACCCAGTTGTTCACTTGCCATAGAGCTGCTGAAGCCGCTTTTATGTCCACTACAAACTCTCCAACTTAGACATGAGCTTCTGCGTAGAAGTCACGCTGTGTTATTAATTAAGAAGTGCACTACAAACAATGTCCGATGGTGAATTACCCGCTGGATTCTTTGTTTTCTCGTGGATCTACTATATCCTGAACTATTATACCTCCAGCTGATTTTTTGTTTACAGTTTCTTTTCTTCTCCTCCTCGTGGCTACCACAAACCATGAAGATAAGCGCAGGCTCTGCCCCCTGCTGGATTTACACGATATCACCAGCCACCTGGCACTTACTGATATTAGACATAATAGTGTCTGTTCAAAACTTCAGACAGACCTGAAAATAAAAACGACAATGGTCCTCTTTGTTGGGACTGAGTTCTGCCCTCTCACAGGGATGCTGCGGTTCCCTTTTTTTTTTGGTGGGTGGGGAAATGCAGTTTTTTTGGTTCTGTTTTTTTTTTTTTTTTTTCTTTCTCTCTCTCTTTTTTTTGTGTTTTTTTTTTTTTTCTCTTTTGTTTGCTTTTCTTTTCTTTTTTATGCTTTGCCGTTTTTGTGTGCGTGTATGTGTGCGTGGCTGTATTATTGTCTTTTACTGTTTGCCCTTATTCAATCGGCTGTTCCTCTGTATTTTTTGCTCACAACTTCAAGTATTGTTGTACTTGTTTTGTTTTTTCTCTATTTTTTCCTGTTCATAGTAAATGCATCCTAGAATGATTAATTCTGCAGGCACTATAATTAAATTTGCAACATGGAATGTTAGAGGCTTGGGGAAAATCTCAAAAATTAACCAAGTACTCCTTCACTTGAGAAACCTCGATGTAAAAGTGGCCTTTATTCAAGAGACTCATTTAAATGAATTAAATATTAATAAATTGCACAAATCTTGGGTGTCACAGTTATATCATTCCTCATTTAATAGTAATGCACGCGGTGTTGCCATTCTTATTCATCACTCTGTCCCTTTTAAATGTGAAAATGTGGTCATAGACAATAACGGTCGTTATGTCATCATTTCAGGTCATATTAATAATCTCGCTCTAACCTTGGCAAATGTTTATGCACCTAACATGGATGATAAGGACTTTTTTGTTAATTTTTTCTCTAATATTCCTAATATTGAGTCCCATCGTCTCATTATTGGTGGGGACTTTAACTGCTGTCTGAATGATGTTTTAGACAGATCTTCCTCGAAGCAGTACTCACATAAATCTACCTCTATAATTAACTCCTTCATCCATGACTACGGTGTATCCGATGTTTGGCGTAAGTCTAATCCACATAGACGTGATTATTCCTTTTTTTCCCCTGTCCACCACACGTTTTCACGGATTGACTATTTTTTGGTGGACAACAATTTGATATGCTCTGTCCAAAATTGCCACTATCAAGCCAGAGTAATTTCCGACCATTCACCTCTAACTATGGACTTGCTCTGCCCCATTTTTTCTTGTCCCCCACCATGGAAATTAAATATTAGACTTCTATCCAAATCTGACTTTCTGACAACAATTAGTAAACAAATCAATTTATTTATTGAAATCAACAGTACACCTGATATAAGTCACAGTGTTCTATGGGAATCTCTGAAATGTTATTTAAGAGGCCAAATTATTTCCTATGCTTCTTTTGAAAGGAAAAAACACTTATCAGTAATTGAAAATATTACCAATAAGATTTCAGAGATCGACCAATTATACAGTATCACTCCATCAAATGATCTGTACAAACAAAGACTCCTCCTTCAATCTGAGTTTGATAATCACTCTACAGTTAAAGCAGAGGAGATGCTTCTGAAGTCCAGACATGCCTATTATGAATTTGGAGACAAACCGAGTCGGCTCCTGGCACATCAGCTGAGGAAGTCGATGGCAACTAAAATCATCCATGAAATTCAGGTTGGTGACACACTTACCTCTGACCACGGAGAAATCAACAATGCATTTTTATCATTCTATACAACTCTGTATTCTTCCGAAGCAAAAAACATAGATGAACTTCATAGCTTTTTTGACCATCTGGATGTTCCCCAAATTCATACTAGTGCAGTTGTGACGCTTGAGAGCCCTATTACACTCATTGAGGTTAAAAAAGCTATTTCTAACATGCAGAGTGGCAAAAGCCCAGGTAAAGATGGCTTTTGCACTGAATTCTACAAAATCTTTTCAGATCAGCTGGCACCTCTCCTCCTAAACATGTACAATGATTCTTATACAAAAAATATTCTTCCACCAACTCTACGAGAATCTCTGATATCTCTACTGCTAAAGAAGAACAAAAATCCTCAACATTGTTCTTCCTACCGCCCAATTTCATTGCTTAACATTGATGTCAAAATTCTTGCCAAAATCCTTGCCACTCGTCTGGAAACAATAATGCCTGAAATAATCTCTACTGATCAGACTGGTTTTATCAAGAACAGATTTTCATTTTTTAATTTAAGGCGTCTATTTAATATCATATATCACCCACTCAATCTCCCGGTCCCTGAAATGGTAATTTCCATGGATGCTGAAAAAGCATTTGACCGTGTAGAATGGGATTATTTATTCTTTACTCTTGAAAAATTTGGTCTTGGCAAAAAATTCATCTCTTGGGTCAAATTACTGTATACATCTCCTGTCTCCTCAGTCCGAACTAACAATACTTTTTCTAATCAATTTATTTTACACAGAGGAACAAAGCAGGGCTGTCCGCTTTCAGCCCTCCTCTTTGCATTCGCCATCGAACCGTTGTCCATAGCCCTCCGCCATAGCCCAGTGATTAAAGGAATTACAAGAGAGGGACAGGAGCAGCGAGTATCTCTTTATGCAGATGATCTCCTCTTGTTCATCTCTGACCCCGACACGAGCCTACCTGAGGTTTTCAATATACTCAAAAGATTTCAAAAATGTTCTGGGTATAAATTAAACCTAGAGAAAAGTGAGTTATTCCCCATAAATAGTGCAGCTCTTAATTACCCATCTGGGTCACTTCCATTCAAAACTACCCATCAGTTTGTTTATTTGGGCATTACTGTCACCAGACAGTATTCCGATCTTTTCTCCACCAACTTCCAACCACTCTTTGAACAGACTAAGTCCAATTTGAGGTCCTGGTCATCCCTCCCCCTTTCTGTTGCAGGCCGCATTAACTCTGTGCAAATGAACATTTTACCCAAGTTTACATATCTTTTCCAGTGTCTACCAATCTTTATCCCAAAATCTTTTTTCATGAAACTAAACAGCATTATCACAACTTTCATCTGGAATGGCAAGCCCCCCAGAATATCATGGACCACTTTGCAACAACCAAAAAAGACAGGAGGTATGGCCGCACCAAACTTTCAGTATTATTACTGGGCTGCAAACATCAGACCAATAGTCCACTGGCTCTACGAACATCCGGGAGCCGATGCCCCTTCATGGCTACAGCTGGAGGCATCATCTTGCAGGCCCTCATCCCTGTCAGCTTTAACTTTTTCTAATACACCTCCCCCATTTGAATATACTAAGAATGTTGTTGTCAAAAATACTGTCAAAATTTGGTTCCAATGTAAAAAACATTTTAATTGGACATCTTTCTCTCTAAAAGCTCCAGTTTCCTCAAACCACCTTTTTAAACCATCCTTATCAGACAAAACATTTGCTGAGTGGGATGACTTGGGCATTAAATCATTTGCTGATTTATATCAGAACGATACATTTATTTCATTCACCAATCTCCATACTAGATTTAATATACCTAACCGTGACTTTTTTCGTTATTTACAACTACGTGACTTTTTGTCAAAAAAGGTCCCTCAGTTTCCCAACGCTCCACAAAAAAATCCTGGTGACCTCATTCTAGCTCGACCACAAACATTTAAGAGTGTGATTTCAACCCTATACAGCAAAATGTTACAAAACGACAAATCTGGGTCTTCCGTACTAAAAAGTGAATGGGAGACTGAGCTCAGTATGACCCTCAATGATGACCTCTGGCTTTCAATTCTCAATAGAGTCCACACCTCCTCTGTCTGTGCCAAACAGTCCTTTATGCAATGTAAAATTCTGCACCGCTGTTTTTGGACCAACCAGAAGTTAGCGAGGATTTTTCCCGATGTGAACCCAAACTGTAATCGCTGTGGTGCTACTCCAGCCAATCATGTTCATATGTTCTGGTCCTGCTCAAAAATTCACCTCCTGTGGCAAAATATTTTTACACTAATAAATTCTGCACTTGATAAGTCATTACAACCATGCCCCCTATTGGCCATATTTGGTGCCTCCAACATTCCAGGCTTGTCTAAAGCTGAGTCAGACTCCATTGCCTTCATCTCACTTTTGGCCCGTCGAATTATTTTATTCAAATGGAAAGATCACCTGCCACCCACCTATACACAGTGGGTTCATGATTTTCTTTTTTTTCTAAAACTTGAAAAAATTAAGTTTACGCTGCGCGGAAACTTAAATGCTTTTTATGTCCAGTGGAATCCATATCTGTCTGCCTTAGAACAATGTGTTCTGCAACCTCCAACTTAATCTTTCTAATACATATGTACAACGAATCGTATCCATAGCCCATGAATTAGCCTTTGTCTGTACCTGTATGTGAGAGAACGTGTGTGACTGTGTTATTAGTATTATTTTTTTTATTTTTATTTTTTATTTTTTCATATTTCTTATTATTTAGTTGTTGTTTTTTTCTTTCCATTTGTTTGCTCTTCCTTTTTTGTATCTGTTCTATGTTTTAACCAATATCATTTCCCATGTACAACTAATGAAGTTAAAAGAAAAATAATAAAAATATTATTAAAAAAAAAAAAAAAAAAAAAAAAAAAAAAGACTCATTTGTTTTGGTAAATTTCGATTCTACATTACTATTGAGGTCTTGCTAGTCCAGAAGCAACTTTTCCAATCTAGAAGAATCAAGTCCTCACATTGATAGCGCCAAAACCTAAGGCCATAAATGTCAAGAAGAGGCTTTAAAGTGAACTCCAATTGGCAATCAATCAATATTTTGTGGGAAATAATGATGTTGCTTGACTAATTTTGCTGCATAGATTCATTGAAAATCCAAAATAGTGGGGTATAACATTCAAAATCGGTTAAAAATATTGTATTTGCAGATTAAAATGGCATTAAATAGATTTAAATTTGACTTGTTTAAACCCTCCTACGAGAAGAAAATTGGGTACAAGGGGCTTTAAGTCATAGAGTATAATTAAGCTGTAGTATTTAGTAGGGATGCACCGATCCAATACTGGTATCGGATACCAGTATAGCAGACAGCAGTATAGCGGATAGCGGAGCCGATGCCTAAAAAATTACGATATTGGGTATCGGCTTCAAATATCAGATACTGAACCGATACCAGTTTTGGCTCTAACTTTCACCAACTAAATCTAAGTGAACATGGGCATGTACCTCATTTTGAAGCTCTGAACCTAAAGAATCCAACCACGGAGAATCCAATTGCTAGTCAAAGGTATGCTAATGTTAGCAGCAGCCAGCTAATGCTAACGGCAACAACTGTAATAAAGGCTGGATCAGAAACTATGGTTGGATCCCCTAAAGTAATCTAATGAAATAACTACCAATAATAACTACTAATAATAAATATTGCAGTCAGGGGCAAGTGCTTGTATTTTAGTTTATGAAACAGATGAATTTATGTGAGTTGTTCATTAATGTAACCTAAATAGCCAGTCATATATTTAGTGTAGAAAAGTTGCGCTTAATGTTTTTCCATTTACAGTTTATTAACAAATAGCCTATAATTAATGTTTGCAAGAAAAAAATAGACTTCACTGATTGAAAGTCTCTTGTTATCGGTTAATATCGGATATCAGCAGATACCCAAAACTCCAGTATCAGTATCGGAAGCAAAAAAGCTGGACCGGTCAATCTCTAGTATTTAGCCTGTTGTGCATGTTTTAGATAGAATATCAAGTAAAGAAAGCTCCTTAATGAAAAAAAAAGTCTGTCTCACTCCTTTGCCAACTTTACTCATTTTAAACATTCCGGCCGAACTCATAATAAAAGTCGCGGTTCATTAGCTTGACATCTGTATAAATTATATCGCACGACCTCCTCTCTGACCTTCCTAATATGGCCGCCGCTCGCTCCCACAGCTGTATTACTGTAGCCGCGCGCTCCATTTCACTGTTCCCTCACGTTAAGAAAAAAAAAAAACCTCGATGTGCGCAGACACCCCGAGGTCATTCCTTCGACAAAACGCAATAAAAATGCAATCCCACTTTTAATAAAGCAATTATAACTCATTGCCAGGTTCAATTAATTCAGGTTTTCCATTAAGAGAGGAGCAGGGGACAGATTCACATGTACAGGAGAGTATTTTCTTCATTTAGAATTAGACCACTGTGAAATAAATGACGTCTGGGAGCGGTTATGGAGCCGCTGTTGCACCTGTTTGGGATGGTTTATGTAAATACATGCATATTTTCTGCATATTGGGTATCTCTGCTTTAGTAGCATGTCAAAGTATGTCCTTTTAGCCACTTCTACTTCCTGTTCAAAAGCAGCTGATACTAAAAAGGCCGAGTCTTTTAATTCGTGACGATGTTAAATGCGCAAGACTCTTTAACGTGGTGTCACTCATGAACTTTTTACTGTGTCTTTGAAGTGCCTCTTTTGGTTGGAAGTGATTGATTGATAGGTTTCTTGGCCTGTCAATCATGCTCATAGAAGCTCTATCCAAGAGATGACATGTCAAAACAAAGGAAAAAAATTTAGAAAATTTAGTGGATGCAAAACAGCTTTCTCCAACTCTGACAACACTGAAATAATCGTCTTTGGCCACAGAAACGAGGAGAAAGTGTCATCAGTCAACTTCAGTCTCTCTCTCAAAAAGACAAAAAGAACCTGAACTAAAGGAACATTTTACCATTGCCAAAATCAATCTCTTAGAGCAACTTGTCTCCAGCAGGTTAGACTCGTGTATCGGCTGCTCACTGGCCTCTCTAAACGAGCTACGCTACATCCAGAACGCTGCTGCTCCAGTCCTGACAAGAACCAGGAAATACGACCATATTAGTCTAGTGTTCTGCAGGCACTCAATCATCCAGGAAGTCATCCTCAGTAGAGGTCGACCAATATGGGTTTTTATTTAATTTTTTCTGATTTTTCTGTAACCCTGTGTATGAGGCAAATGTGCCAGTGTTAAACTGTGACAGCAGGGGGCGATAGTGTTGATATATTTATATGCAGTAGGTATTTCAGAGGGGAGCTTGTTTGAAAGACAATAATCAGTAGATTCCAATACAAAAAAATGTCTCGATCTCATATGGTTTTGAAATGATAAGCAAAAGTCTGCAGCATAAAAATATATGAAATACGATCTGAGGTGAACAAACCTGTGACCGATTTTCTCCATGTTTCTCAGCTTCCCTGAGGCGTAGTTGTTTGTGGGAAGACTCATCTTAAACAGTATATAGTCTATATCCCTTTCGGTTCCAGTTATATCGGTCTTTTATCAACCAATAGCCGATATCGACCGATATTGTGAAATACCCAATTATTGGCTTGATATATCATTCGACCTCTCCTCATCATAGTGAAGACCTCCCTGGCTTGAGTCTCGGGTCATATTCTGACCACAAGAGCTAAGAAGAAGCTCCAAACTCAGTCCATTCGACCATTTAAGCTTCAGTACAATATTAGTCCAGTGCTCAGGTCATTGCACTGGCTTCAATCGATCAGAGAATAGACCAAAGTACATCTCTGACATGTCTCTCCAATGGTAGAGCATTTGAACCTCAGCCCTGAGGACTTCAAGGAGGGGGTCTCCTGCTAGTCCCAGAGTCAGGACTGAACACAGTGTGGCTGTGTTTTAGTTTCATGCAGATGAAACCTTGAGCAGACTGTGAGACAGGCCTCAACTCTAATGATGTTCACAACCAGGCTGAAAACAGTTCTTTTGAGCTGCATATGACACTGAAAGTATTTTATATACTATCTCATAAATGAATGACTATATTGATGTTTTATGGATTGATTTTATCTGCTTTCTTGTAGTTTTATGTAACTGAAGCACTTTAAAGCAAAACTAAGTAACTCCCCTAGAGGCCATAAGTGCAACTGCAGGTGTCGTAGTAAGTTGCGATTAATTAATGGTCCGTGAGAATAAATACTACGCTGACAGAAAAAGACGACGGGACAGAGCGATATTGTTCACCCAATTACACAATGGAGATCTTTTATTTCAGTCAAACTTGCTGTAAATACTGTTTAAGTGGTGCTAGCCCACAGTTAGCTTTGCCCGTTAGCCTGTTAGCTTCTTCTTCGTGATTCTGTTAGTGTGTATTGGTTGCTCCGGTACGGTGGCAGTCAAGTTACAATTGCGGTTTTCTTGCTAGAGACACCAGGGGCAGATGAAAGACCCCCCAATCATCCCATAAACAGTCTTATTACCCCCACAGGGACTACAGAAAGGATTTATCAAGGTAAACAAGTTGCTTAGTACAGAAGATGACTCAAGGACCTTCAAGATGGACGACGCCTGTGCAACATGAGAGCCGACACAGACGTCTTGTTTCAATTTAAAACTGTTTGCAGATTGTGTCCAACTATCACTCAAACATTTTGCCCTTTAAAACTTACTTTTTGCATCGTGTAAGACATTTTCCCTTGAGAACGGTCGCCCGGTTCTAATTGAGGTATAAACGTGTCAACTGCTGCTTCCCCACTTTCGCGATTCTTTCCAAAGTTGCATCCTCTTTGGAGACCACTTTGTTTTTTCATTGTCCCTTTGTCTCCTATTGTCTCCCATTGTCTCGCATCGTGCGTCATGGCGGCCCTTTGTTTTTCTGCAGGTGCGGTGTATCTGGAAGGAGGGCTGGATGAGGCGCGTCAGCTTTTCGGACGTCTTCTTTTCAACACCGAGGTAACGCCGCCCGTCTTTTATCTTTTTTTTTTTTTTTTTGTGAATTGTTTTCCTCGTCATATGCAAAAAGAAAACACAGATAAGATTCCGGTCGAATTTTCGCTTCATGCTGCAACACTTTGGGCAATTGTGAAGATGAAACGATCGGCGGAGATCAGAGACGGCGTGCGGAGATTTCGCGGCGTGTCGTGTGTGTTTTTGAACGAGCTGAAGGCGTTGCAGATGGGACGTCTTGTGAGGGCCACCTGCTATTGTTCGAGGCCCATGAATAATGCATGAATGAATAGCTGCGATTTTTATTTTTCAAAGTAGGAGAAAAACAACATAACATTTCAATCACCAACAGCCAGATTCCCATTTCTAATTAGGCACGAGATAAATCTTGCAGCATTGACTTTGTTTTAGCTTTTAGTTAAACATACAGAACCAGGAGTAAAGTTATGGGATTGATGGCACCTCGTGTTTTCTTGCTGCGAGATTCATTTTAACCCTTGAAATATGCATCATAGAAAAGTTGCTTCAACTGACTAACAAAGTCATCTGTTTGTGCAAAAACCTCTCACACCTGGTTCCTCCTCTGCATGTGTGGGGTTTCTTGTGTTTCCAGTAAAAAAAAATAACAACTTGAAAAACAGACAAAGATGGGTCTCTTGTCAAAAATAAGATCTGGTTCAACCTTCAACTTCAAAGAGTAGATTCAGGCACGACCGTCACATCACTGAAGCTGGACTCACACCAACCCAACACTCTGTCGCATTGTTGGGGCAGAGCGACTAAACAAAATATTGTTCTGTAATATCACACATTTCAGACCAAATTATGCACAACATTTAAACTTACAGACTACAGTGGGAGGAAAAAGTATGTGAACGTTGGAATTTCTCACATTTCTGCCTAAATTTGTCATAAAATGTGGCCATAACATGTAAACATTCACAAGAGAGGCAGGAAAAAGTAAGTGAACCCCATAAATCTCACTGAACTGAAGCAGTTTTGTAAAGAGGAATGGTCCTAGATTCATCCTGATCTTTGTGAGTGTATTGCTGCAAAAGAACGATCAGCCAGCTACGTATTACAAAAGATTACATGCTGTTGGGAATGGAATGGAATCTCAGGTTTTTTCTGCAAAATATCTTCATAAATTTGTGAATAAAATTCTTCTATTGATGACATCAAGTTGTACAGGCCCTGAGGCAACAAAACAGCCCCACACCATGATTCTCCTGCTCCAGACTTCACAGTGAGGATAGTGTAAGGATGTCGATGTGCTGTTCCATTTTTCCTCCACTCCTGTGTGTTCCTCCCAAACTATTCAACTTTTGATACAAAAGTCCACTGAGTATTTGTCCTGTAGTGCTGTGGAGCATCCAAGAGCTCTTTTACAAGCCAAAGTTGAATAGTTTGAAAGGGGAATCATGGTGTGGCGCTGCTTTGTTGCCTTAGGGCCTGGACAACGTGACATCATAAACAGAAACATGAATTCACACGTTTGTCAAGATATTTTGCAGAGACATTCACAACAGGTGAACCCCTGTATTAAATATCTGACAATTCCTCTTTACAAAACGGCTGCAGTTCAGTGAGATTTCGGGGGTTTACTTACTTTTTCCACGCTGTCCTGTGAATGTTTACATGTTATAGCCAATAAAAATATGATAAAAAGTAAATGTTTGGGTGGTATTAGTATAACCAGACACTGTTTACTCATTGTTACGATTTTGATGAAGATCAGACCATATTTTATGACCCTCCCACTGTATCACAAAAACTTAGACATAATTGGTTTATCCAGTTAGTTGATAAAACAGTCGACAAAATTAGCATAATCTTTAACAAATTCAATTATCAGCCGCATGATATGAAGACAAAATTAAAAGTTTAGCCGGCCATGACTTGTAAAAAACTTGTAATTCCAGCCATGTCTTGTCTAAGCTCTGCACATGTACAAACCATCTCTAAAAACCATCTCCACAAAGGAAAAAGTGTAAAAAGTGAAATAGAGTGCTGTAAACATAGTAAGTGTAGCATCTGTTCTCAAGTCCACTCTGGGGCCTTGATGTCGTTCTCTTCTGTGGATCTTTGTTCCTTCTCCAGCGGTGAATCAGAGAGATGTCCTTGGTGCGTTTACTGTCAGCTGTAAACGCTACACCCCTGCCATCACGGGTTTATCCAGGTTTAATGCTGTGTTTATTTGTCTGAAAAGGGGAGGTAATGCACACTTAGCTGGTGAGAAAAGGCTTGATTCTTCTCCCAACAGTTTACTCAAACGTGCACAAAACACAACTCCAAGAATGTTTTTCAGGAGCAAACAACACTGTCACATGATAAAAGCTCTAAAAAATCTACTTTGTATATTACAGCGAGACTTTACTTGACTGGGGGAGACAGTGTCATTTAGAGAAATGTTTGTTTTGCATAACGAGGTGAAAAAAAATGGCAAGTTTTCTCTCATTTCATGTTTGTTTTCTCACTTTAAATCTAAATAATGGACAGATTGGTTGAATTCATGGTACAGATATTTGCTCCAGATGTAATTTTTCATTTTTAAATAATCCGTAGGTCTGGGTACCGTTAAAGCAGTACTAAGTAACTTGTTCACCTTAACAAATCCTTCCCGTAGTCCCTCTGGGAGTAATGCAAGTGTTAATGGGATGATTGGGGGGTCTTTCCTCTTCCCCTGGTGTCTCTGGCCCGAAAACCACAATTGCAACTTCACTGCCTACGTGTTGGAGGCCCCAATACACACTAATGGAATCACAAAGAAGAAGCTGGGTTTGCACCACTTAAACAGTATTTACAGCCAAGTTTGAGTGAAAAAAATAATCTCCATTGTGTCAATGGATGTCCAATATCCCTCTGTCCCTTTGTCTTTTCTGTCAGCGTAGTATTTACTCTCACGGACAATTAATGAGTAAAAAACGTAAGATGCTACGACACCTGCAGTGGAGCTTATGGCCTCTAGGGACAAGAGTTACTTAGTACTGCTTTAAACGATTCCAGAATGGTATTGGGGGTGGAAGTTTAGGTTTTGTGTCTATTTTATATCTTTAGATCCAATTTTAGATTTTCATTATTTTTCGCCCAATGTTTGCCCCATTTTCTCTACTTTTTAATTTTTTTCCTCAATCTTTTTTCATTATCACAGTTTAAGAAAACAATATTTCCTTATTTTTGTCACAATTTCTCCCATTTTTCTCCCATTTTCCGCCAAATGATTCCCCATTATTCACACATTTCTTGACAATGGAGAAGAACCCGATCTTCCACACATTATTGTTCTGTTTTCTGATTCTAGACAACAAATATTTTAGTGTAGGTGTCGAAAAAGTATTGTTCAGGTATCGGTATCGAGTATTTTGTAAGAAAAATCTGTAAAAATTCAAACTTCACCTTGTTTTATGGGGGTTCAAAGCCCAACAAAACAGACAGGAATGATTGAAAAATACCTCTGAAAAAAAAAACTTCAAAAGTCCAAGGTGAGTTTGGTCTATTTTTGTACTTTCACTTTAATACTAAGACGTTAAAAATCTCAAACTGCTGCATGAAAAGCCAATGTTTTCAGCTGCCGTGTCTCTCCTTTAAGTCCTTGGCTTAGCCCGTAAATCCTGTGTTCACAAAGTCTCAAACTCCAGCACAAAGTTCACCTCTCGTCGTCGCAGAGTTCTGGAGTGAGGCCGGCGTTTATCGAAAGCGCTCCACAAACTTCCCCCTCACCCTCGTCCAAACAACAAAACGCCTTTAGTTCAGTCGAGTCTCAGTTGCCGGTTCCTCGGGGAGCGGCTGTAGCTTCGGCCGAAGACACTTTTGAGCCGGAGTTTGAGGTTCCCTGACAAAGTGGACTGAAATAGTTTGTTTTGCCGCCCCCCGCTGCAGCGCTGGGCCCAGAGAGGAGACAGATGGACACGACTGAGCTACAGGCTGCACTTCATAAGCGCTCGGAAAAAGACATCATTTTGTGCAGTCGTTCAGAGTCCTTGGAAGTTTAGTGGAGAATTCAAGAACGTGCTTTTAAGGCCAACTATTTTTATTCTCGAAGGGTGTTGTAAATCTGCAAAATGGACTTTTTAAAGCTTTTTACCATGTTACAATGTTATCATTTCATTCAAAGGCAGACCAGGAGTAGTGCGTTTTTGACAATATGCTCGAGATATCCAGGAATTTACTCTGACATTGCGCCGCAGAAGACAGATTCTCACACTGAGGCATTTGCAAATATTGACATATTTTATATCCACGACATGTGTACTGTGGAAAGTGCCCGATGCTCTAACCCAAATATGGTTACCTTTCTGGGAGAAACCCACCACGAAAGACCAGATAAATGTGACCCATCACGAGAACGGGGAACACAACTGAGGCATTGTGACCGGGCCATAGCTTGTGAAAGTGTCGTCTCTAAAGTTTCCAACAATGTGTAACACATGGAAATCTGATCATGTTTGGAGAAGATGTGGTTGAATTTAGGAACTGGAAATATGTCAAAGAGAGGAATTGGCCTCTAAACTTCTGGGCTGTTCTCACCTCTCTGGGAGCGACAATAGGGCTCATTTCCATCTCATTTACATAAAGCCATCCCGCTGTAAAGCTCCCCCTGTCGTGTCATGTGTGTGGGGTTTCTGAGTTCACTCACTCGAACATAAACTGATCCACAATAGGCGTATGTATAAAAATCAGCGGCGCCTCCTCCCCAAACAACAAAAGGAAACAGGAGACGATCGTATTCTAATGTAGAAACAGAGCGAGACATGAGAGATCAACTCAAACACAAAATCCGGAATAAAAAGATTTTTTTTAACGCTGAAGCTGCCGTGGCCAAAGTGTGGTCCTGTCTGGGGAGGAAAGCAGCGTCTCTGTCCCGCTGTCGCTGCTTTGCTCTCAAGGCTCTTCATGAGGAAGCGGCGCCACATAATCCGAGATGAATAAATCCACTTCCAAACATGTTGGTTGTAACGTCCACGGTTCAGCTCGTCTGATACAATCTATGTCCATCCAACACAACCCGGTGTTTACCCAGTATGTAAATACACACTCAGACAAAGCCACGCCCCCAAATCTCCCGAAACAAGGCCTAAAAGTTTACACTTTAAATATACCAATACTGCTGCTTAAACATGGAGGCTTCTTCATGGCATCAACTGAACGATTCTGCAATAAAGCGAAAATCACCAATTTAAAAAAAATAACTTCTTTTGCATATTTCTCGAAACTTGAGCTTAAAAATGAAAAGCTTTGGAGTGAATACAAACTGGCATTAAGTCTAAATTCACTACAAAAATAATGACATTTCTTCAGTGTTTTAATTTTGTCGAAACACATTCAGCCCACTTCCTCCCAATTCCTCCTAAGAAATGAAATATGCACAGATTTATTGCGTGCGTAGCCTTAAAAATCAAAACTTTAGGCCTTAAACTGGCTCCTATAAACATAAAATGTGACTTACTGCTCCTTGTGCAAACCCTGCTTTGATATCATTATGAAACATGTTTATTTTCGCTCTTAATAATCTCCTCAAAGCGCGCCCGTGCTGGCGGCCTCCATTAGAGCGACGGTCCCACAGCACATCGCCGGTGTAATGAGTTGAGCTGAATCACTCCATATTTCCCTCTGTTTGTGGCTCTTCACTCCACACTTCACTGATCAGACTCATTCTCCACGTCCCGCTCGCTGTCTCTCTCTCTCTCCCCGACGAGGAGCTGTTATTCCTCCAGGTCCGGCGTCCCGCTCGTCTCACTGCGCCACGTCCTTCAAACGCCTTTGAAGACGGGACAGAAAATGTGCAAAAATGCAGGATAACCGTGTTGTTGTATTGTATAATCTGGAAGAAAGGATAAAGCCCTTTTAGATTTGGATTACTTTACAATGTGGCACAGCAGCAAGACGATCCCTGCTTCTCCGGGTGCTCCTAAAATATGTACAATAGGTTTATCTGTAAAGACTTCCCTCAAAATTAGTTTCTCAGTGGGGAAATGTTTTACGAGTCGTTAATTCTATCTTGATGCCAAATCTAAAAGCTAATTGAAGCGTCAAAATAGCAGCGAAAATGAGACAAAAACGAGGATGAAAATGCAACAAAAGGGCAACATGAAACATGACAAAGGAGCAGTGGAAAAAGGAAAAGAATGTGACAACAAAGTGACAAAAATGTGATAAAAACGAAAAGTCACAAAGAAGTGATGAAAGTGTGGCAAAAAGTGATGAAAACCCAACAAAAAGAGCAACGAAAAAGTGATGAAATAGTGACAGAAACCAAACACAAAAGCAATGGAAAAAATATCCAAATATAAAGCTCCATTTAATAGGGATGCACCGATGCCGATACAAGTATCGGGCCGATACCACATGCTTGTGCTCATACTCGTACTTATTCATGAGGTCCCGATACCGGAAACCGATACCATTTGACGTGGGTCCAGCGCACCTACGAGGCGCACCTCTCAGCTGAGGAGAGAAGAAGCAACAAACTGGAGAATTCTTTAGTGTAAATACAATAATCCACATAGAGCTGACTTTATTACAGACTGCACTCTATAAATCAGAGTCTGTGCTGGATTTAACCTGAGCTTAATGTTGTTGGTGCTGCAGCGTCTGCAGTGTTTACAACATACAAGCTAATGTTGCTAACTCGCGGCTAGCAGTTTTGGCCATTCTGACGCCGTTTTATGCCCTGGGGTTTATTCATCTAAAAAACTAACCCAGCGACTAAAAAGTCCTCAGAAAATCCAAATTAAAGAGATGTTGCATGTTTATATTGAGCGAAAATAAGCTGCAGCAGAACAATGACAACGCTGTAGCTACTCGCTAAGTTGCTACAAACACACGAGAGAGACCATTTAAGTAACATCTCAATACTATTGTTAAAAATATATAAATGAATAAAGCACCGGCATTGGGGAGTTTTTGGACATGGGCTTTTCTGTCTGTGTAAAAATTTAAAATAATGTTGAATGGAAATAAAATAAATAAATGGCATCAGCACAATTCTAATTTAACTTAAATGTGTTGCCTACTTTACTTAAAGAAATGTAAATGAGTAAATTAACTAATTACAAACCAATCTGCTGTGAAAAAAGTAAAAATGTTGAAGAAAATGCCTTGTACTCGTATCGGTATTCGGTATCGGCAAGTACTTAAATCAAAGTACTCGTATCAGTTTTAGAAAAACGGTAAAAAAAAAATCGGTTCATCCCTACCATTTAGTAGGTCTTCACTTTCATTTGAGGCGTCACACTGGCCTATTGGCTGTGACCTTTTGGATTTGGGTAAAGCTGATTTAGGGGGGGGTTAAGTGGTTAAAGAGCGGATGGTCCAGACACCGCAGTATCTGCTGACCTTTCTGTACAACCCTTCAGCTAAGACTGCATGACCATGTCGACTCCTAAATGAGATTTATTTTCCTTGATCCGACAAAATTGCCAAAATTAAAATGAAATATTCTCCATTTGATTTAATTTTGGTGCAACGCTCACTTATCAGAACATATGTCTCGAGCCACAGCATCAATTGCATAATGTTCTTGTATTTTTGCCGTAATCGTTCCCTCCACATCAGCCCGGCGTACTGGCCCGTCCACCTTCTTTTCGGCTCCGCTTTCATGCCGCCATCGACCGGCGATGCTATCTCTCGGGCATCGATCCGCCCGCCGCACTTCTGCCTTTGATGAATTGATTGGCAGCCCGCGGCAAGAGACCAATTTGTCCGGGACCAGTGGAGCTTGTCAGGCGACGGTGGAACGCCATCATGCCCCAATCACGCCGGCCAGCTGTCCCACGGGGCGGGAGCAGTCGCAGTTCACGGGTCGCCTGGACATGGACATAAAAAGTGAGGCGCCGAAGTCGGGTCCCGGGAGGAGGGAGCTGGAGATTGATGGGGGACGTGTTGGGATGTAATTCAGCAGCAGTTTGAGACGTGACGAAATCAGGCCTGGACCTTTAATATGTAATGCTGATACTTATAAATCCAGATGTTGGGGGCATCAAAGGTCCTGCTGACTCCCCAGGTCTTGATATCGGCCTACTGGAAAACCATGCGGAGGTCTTGGTGGAGTGATGTGTTGGCGGGATGAGGTGTGAGTTTTGGACACTGCAAAGATGGTCCCTGGATGAAAACTATTGGGACGTCTGGACGGCCACATCCCCGCCTAAGTTCCCACACTTCTCAGACCGTGTTCACCGAAGTCTAGCCTAAACCCACGGATCCTGAGGAAAGTTTTAGTTTAGTTAAAAATGACACTGCACTTACAGACACTGAGGCTCAATCTGAATTCCTCAAATCATAGCTCCTAATCCTAGCTCATATTCCTTTGTCACGTGATAAGGTTGCAGTTAGGAACCACAACCCCAACCTTTTTTCAGCTGAGGGCTACTTAAAGAGCATTAAAGGGATATTTCAGGATTTTTGACATAGGGCCTCATTTCTTCCTTATCCAGAGTGTTCCTGATTTCTGGAGATATACTTTTTTATTCATGCTGTCCTTCTATTTGAAGAGTTTAGTGGTGCTAGGCTAGTGCTAGGCTGGTGCATGTCTATGGTATCAGCTAGCCTGCATTAAAAACAGTCTGACCCAAGCACAGAGCACCTGAGGCAAATCACTTAAAACACCAGACTAACTATATAAATGTCTGTCGATAAAATAATTATAACCACTTTGCATTTAAAAGACCTTATATTTGAGCAGCATCAGCTTTGTGGTTGTATAAGCTACGAAGCGGTGGAGTGATCTGCTAGAAAATAGCTAGAAAATGCAGTAATTCATGTGATGCAAGGTCAATTACATTTCAAAAATTATTCTATGAACACAGACATATATATGGTTAGTCTAGTGTTATTATAAGTGATTTGCCTCAGGTGCTCTGTGGAGCGGGTCAGACTGACACTAGCCTAGCAGCACTAAACTCTTCAAATATAAGGACCGCATATACTAAAATACACTAAAAAATATATATATATATATATATATATATATATATCTCCAGAAATAAACAACACTCTGGATAAAAAGGAAATGAGGCCCTATGTCTAAAATCCTGAAACATCCCTTTAAGTTACTACCTGTTATGAGCAAATCCTAAAGACTTAAACATACACTGTAGCCTTGTAGGATTTTGACCAGATATTATGTCAAATTATCTTTATTTTAAACTCATACTGAGTCTCAAGAACAGAAATAACTATTTTTAAGAATCAGATTCAAGAAAATTAAGTGTGTTACACCTTAGAAACAATCTCGAGGGCTACTGGGCATGCCCCAAAGGCCACCACGTTGGTGACCCCTGGTCAATCAGACCATCCTCGCCAACATCTGTTTCACAAAAGTGACATTGCCCATACAACGGACTACAAACTATATGCTTAATCCATGTTCAATAAACAGCACTTTATAAACCCCACAGACTGTAGGCTACATCTGCACTGGCTCTGAAAGTTTCAAACATGAACCACCTTAAAGGAACAGGACACCGATTTTACACATTGAGATATGTTCTTACCTGATCTTAGACAAGTTGATGTGAACCTGTCTGGTCTTTGTGCCCGTGGAAGAGCTTGGTCGCTTCTAACTGCCCCCTTTTGGAGCTATAGGAATACATTGGGAGAGGCCAAATGCTACCAACATCTTTGGTCGTTTTGCGTGACTGAGGGCACGCACAAAGACCAGACAGGTACACATCAACTCGTCTAAGCTCTGGTAAGAACATATCTCTGTGTGTAAAAATGGTGGCCATGCAAGTTAGCCATTTTATACTCACTACTGCCACCTCAGGTCGTATGTGTAACTGCACCTTCTATATTAAGCTTGTGCACCCGAAGTGACACTGTGAACAGGTCTGGGCTCATTCTACACTTCAGGACATGGCTGGAACATGTAGGGGGAGGAAAATACTTAGTTTTAACATGTTTAAACTCTGTATAGTCCCACACAATGATGAAAAGCTATTCCAGACTTACCCTCCGCAGTTACAGCTCTCACTCACAGAAGTTAAAATGCTCTGTTTTGTCCTTTGGTTCATCCTCAAAGAGAGAGAGCGACATATTAGCGCTGCTAAGTGTGTTCCTCCACAGCGCAGTCTATGCAAATGAGCCATGAGGCTTTTAAGTTTCAATACTAGCACTATTCGGACACTTCTCATCATGGACGCAGCTCAACAGAAGAGAAGCTATGGACTAAAAGAAGACCGTTTGTGCGTGTTTCGTATCACGGATGAAAGAAATGAATGGACTGGAAATGACTAAAATGTGACTTAAACTATTCATCATTTTCATCCAAAAGACTAAAGCCAAAGGTGAAGTTCTTCAGGTGAATCATGAAGACCTTTGTGTTGTTTTAGCTCATATTTTCTTGGTAAAAAATATAAAAACAACGCAGATAATGCATTACCCTTGTTAAAGTAAAGAGCAAACTCCGTCTAGACCAGAGAAAGTTACGGGGATAAAAAAGCAGCTAATATAACAGCCTTGGAGGAAGTAAGTTTTCACCGTGGGAGGAAAGTTCAGCATTTCAGCGGCAGAAAACGCAACTAAACCTTTTCAGAGCGAAGTCAAGGACGGCGTATCGAAGGCGTCAGGACAACGGCGCACATGTCAAAGCAGCAAAACAGAAGGCGCTCGAGAGGTCCGCGAGAAGCTGTCCGACAGATGCTCTTTTACAGGAACACGGATAAAAAGATGTTTATACAGAGGGAGGCACTTCAGGTAAAGGCCGAGCGATAGGTGACTGCTACTGCTGCAAAGAAGAAGAAGAAGAAGAAGAAAGAATGCAGGCAGCTCAGAGAGGAGGGAGAAATGCGAAATGTGGAGAGAAAAGTTAAAAGTTGAAGATTTGTTGGAGAAACTAAGAGTCCAGTACAAGGCAACGACCTTCTCACACCTGTTTACTGACTAAAAGTAGTTAATAAGACTAAAACTATGACAAAAATGTTCGCAGACTGATGAAAACTAAATAAAAATGAATGGAAGGGATTCAACATGTGAACATCAGTGACACAGTTTGAAAGAGCCTCATTTAGATTGGCTGCCAAAGGAACAGGTCGGTGCTTTGTCCATGTGGGAGAAGCTTCATGAAGCAGAGAAGAGGATTACATGGGTTTGAATTAGGGTTGCAATGAGGCGGGAAATTCCCGATAAATATCCTGACGTTTTTGGGAGACTTTCATTGGGAGCTTTAGCTCAGAAAGTTTGGGGACTTTCAAAAATGAACAGTCAAGATTCTTAAAAATAGACACAAACTTTTGGATTTTTTGTTGAATTTAACAATTGGTGAACTATTAGCTGAGGACATTTCAATTATTGACATATGGCAAAACATAACACAACTTTCCTAAACTTACATTCTGCTTGATACTCAAATATGTTGTGGGAGAAATGGCACAGTGGTTAGCGCTTGTGCTTCACAGCAAGATGATCCCAGGTTCGATTCCCACCTGAACGGGGCTTTTCTGTGTGGACTTTGCATGTTCTCCCCTGTGTAGGTTTCCTCTGGGTACTCTGGTTTCCCCTTCCACTAAAAAACATGTACATTGGGGTGTATATGTGAGAGTGAATGGTTGGTGGTGGAAGGAGGGCTGATGGCACAGATTGGCAACTTCGCTTTTAGTCAGTCTACCCCAGGGTGGCTGTGGCTACAAAAGCTGCTTTTCCACATGCAGGCGCGTATCAGCCGAATGGCTGTTTCACCCGCTTTGTCGAGCTTTTCCATCACAAAGGTCAGGGCCCAAACCGGTCTGACCAGGTATTGGTTTTGGGAGCGACTTCTGGCTGTGGCCAAAGTGCTGACCCGTGTCTGATGTGACTTGAACAGACTCTGGCCTCTGATTGGACGAGAGAGTGGACAGCCCTCACTATTGACACGCAGGTCTTATGGATTTAATATTTCACAACATCATACCGCTGTGCTAAAAGCGGATTTTGCCGATATTAGCATGTAGCTTGCATTCATAGTTGTATTTAGCGGTTTTAATACAGCTTGGCTCCTCTGAATGATTCCATAAGTCCCACCAGAGGGCAGCATTTGTCCATATTTGTTCATCGTGGCTCTAAAAACCTTTAATGACGATCTGTACAGCGTGCTCCTCCATGGGGGCGCTGCCCACAACAAATGCGGGTGTGTGTGCTGTGGAAACAGAAGTGTGTGCGGGGTAGAGTCGATGCGTGCACGTAGATCATGGCGTGTGCGGCTGGGCCATACTATGTGGAACGACGTAAATGTGAAATTGCCTCATGTGAAGCGCTTTGTGTCTTTGAAAGGCGCTTTACAAATAAAGTCCTTCCTTCCTGCTAGATGAGGAGTGGATGGAGCCTGTGTCCAACACAAAGCTGTATTTAACAGAAAATACCTAAATTATAGACTTTAAAGGGGCTAGATGCAAGTTTGTCATTTTATACTCACTACTGCCACCTCAGGTCTTTTGCGTAACTGCAGCTTCTATATTAAGCTGGTGCATGACGACACTTCAGACCCGAATTAACACCTTTTTGAGTGACAGTGCAGGATTTTAGAGGCAGTTGTGGTGAACAGGTCTGAGCTCATTCTACACATTAGGACATGGCTGGAGCATGTAGGGGGAGGAAAATACATACTTTTAACATTTTTAAACTCTGTATAGTCACAGAAGGTGCAGTTACACATGTGGCCTGAGATGGCAGTAGTGAGTATAAATTGGCCAACTTGCATCCAGCCCCTTTAAGACTTTTCACCTCTGCTGTATAGATATTTCAGTTTGCAACACTCAAATACAATGTCTATGCTTCAGTTTATATCAGTCTGTAAAGCAGCAACATTCAGTTGTGTTAATTCCATGTTTATTCCTGTTAATTCCCTTTGAAAATGTACCAGTGTTGGAATTTTGCAACCCTAGTTTGAACACAATCATACACATGGAAAGTTGACAAAATGACTGTTGACTGAATCTAAATTACATTTTGTCCAAAGCCTCAGACTCATTGCATTTGCGACAAAGGCGAGTGGACGAGTCACTGGCAGAGGTGAAAAGATCATTAGTTTTAGTGGCAGTAAAACCTGAATCGAGAGACATCATTGGCTCCTCATGCGCCGAACAGAAGGGAGGCTGAAATGGCACCAAAACTAACCGCCGCCGTGCCAGGCCGTGCCAGGCCGTGCCCGTGTGGCGTTCGGTGTGTGCGGGGGAAGATCAGCGGCGCTAATAAAGGCCGGAGCAAGAGGGACCCGTGGGCGGCTGGAGGGGACATTATCATTACGGCTGATTGGTCCGCCAGGAGCAACTTCGCTCAGAGACGCCGGGAATTTGGAGCGTTTGTTGAGGGGAGATGCCCAGATGCTAAAACACGGCAGAGGGACCGAGAAGACTGGGTGAGGATGAGGAATTAGAAATCAGGCCCTGGACATGAGAAAATATGTTTGTACTGTGATGTCTCTGTCAGGATTTTGGTCTTTTTCCGACCTTACTAAAAAATGTTCCCTTTGTGTATTCTTAAAGGGATATTTTAGGATTTTTGACATAGAGTGTTGTTGATTGTTGATTTTTTACGGTAGTGGCACCAAATTTACACTAGTGACCAATTATCGTACTAGCAACTTACTACAACCTCTATTTTTGGGATTTAGACATTGGTGTCAAATTATTTAGAATGAAAGCTGGTTGTTGTTAGCAGTAGCAGTAAGCTAAGTTAGCCGCTACAGGTTGCAGTTTGTCGCACTTTCCCAAACTCCACTGTCGAGTAGGATGCAAAGTCATGCAACAATTTTCCAATGGTTCAGAAAAAGTGAGAGCCATGGTTTACGTAAGGATTAAACAACGAGGAGCCGTGCATTCGACGGTTATAATGCACGACGCGGAGTCAAGAACATCACGACGCGCAGCGGAGTGGTGCTCCGCGAAGTGCATCATAACCATCTAATGCACGGCTCTGAGTTGTTTAATCCGCTTATACCATTGTCTCACAAACGTAACATTTATAATAAGTATTTGTTTCATTTACTAAACTCACTAAATATGCCAGACCACCGGGACTATTTTATGTGGGTTATTAGCCGGTCACTGAAGGCTCGTCTCAGAGCGAGTCATTCTCCGCAGCTATTACGAGGATCTCAATCAGGCACAACGACACAACATCAGCACAGAATCACAACACAACAGGACTAACCCGGCACTTTTCCGTGGAAGTAAACACCGATGTGCGGCACTCGTGGGCAGGAGTTATTTCACTTTTACGCTGTTTAACCTGAAGCTAGCTAGCTAGCTCAACGAGCTCAACTGTTTATGGAAACAGCTGCGGTGGAGTCGCTCACACCTGGGCCCCCCCAACTGAAACTTTTATGTTTGACTTTACTAATCCAGACAAATATGTTTAAATGCAGGATCATTTTATGTACGCCTGAAAATCATGAATAGTGCCTTAACCGTTTTCAATAGAAATGGAAAGCTCATATGTTATTAACAGTAGCTAACCTAGCTGCTCACTCTCCTCTACTTCCCATTTATCAAACATTTTGTTTTGGCCAAAAAAATTGAAATTAAACAAAATCCATCTCATACGTTCCTGTCAGTCACTAATTACGTGTTTATCTGATTCAGCTGTGTCATGCGTTGCTATGGCGATGCCCACAGCGGAGTGATATCCCAGTGATTTAACTACCGGACTACGTGTGCGGTTATACGAAAATAATGCACGCTTGTTAGCACCCACCAGCCAATCACAATCGAGTATTCACCCAGACCATGGTATAAAGTGTTATAACCTGCAGACAGGAGCGGCTGCACATTTGCAACAGCAGATGCGACCTGTTCTCCCGCTGAGCATTAAAGAGTAACTAAACACCAAATCCACTTTTTTTTGCTGATAAACGGTCTAAATGGTTGTTGAATAGAGTTAGCTACATGTCCCAGTCAATATGTTGACATTTGGTGCAAACTTGTTCAAAATCTCACTTTTGTGTCTAAAACCGCAGGGTTAGCGCCTCTACTGGTTTCACGCAGCAACTACATTTGATATTTTGTGGTTGGAGGAGAGTGTGTCCACGGCGTCCACAAAACGTCATCAGTTCTGCCCGTGGTTCTGCCTCTGTGCCTGTGTGGCCCCGCCCACACACGCCTCCGCCTCCGTCACGTAGCAACCAGGACACGCGTCGCGCAGTCAAACCAGTAGATGGCGCCCCTGCGATGCTCACACTTCGGCTGAGGTGGTGTAGAGGAATAAATCCCTTAGAAAAGCTACTGTGCGATGCTCTCTCTCTGTTCTCAGTCACTGACAGCGAGCGAGTAGATCTTTTTTTTTTTTAGTAAGATAGTTGCTACTAGTGATGCGCGGGTTGCGGGTTCCACCGTCGTCTTTACAGCAGGTTTTTGGCGTAAATATACGTCGGATTTTCATAAAACAAGCAGCGTTTTGCAGCTTGTGATCCAGAGAACGCTTTTGTGGAGCTCATGTCTCCTATTTTCCACCGTATGTGCGACTGTGTGACTGTGTGTGACTTCACGTTAGGCCGACCTCTGCTCTCTTCCTCTCTCCCTCTTGCCCAGCGCTCTTCAGAGGGAGAGAGAGAGCGCGATGACACGCCGGTGCTGTTCATACGGATCATATTTGTAACGCCTAATATGTAATGGTTGCGGGTGCGGGGCGGGTTGTAAAAATAGAACAACGTTGTGGGGCGGGCTGGGTCGGGTTAGAACCTGCTCCAAATGCGGGACCCGCGGGTTGAAAAAAACCCTGACCCGCGCATCACTAGTTGCTACATCAAGCAATCACAAGTCATGAGAGTGCACCAACTCTCCTACGAAAAAATTAACCTTGCGCACAGTGGTGACAGCGGTAACAGCCGTCTGTCAGTCCTGTCAGATTGAGGGGCTTAGTCTGAGACTGTCAACAGAGCAGACCCGCCTACACACTCACCCCCCTCGTCTCCCCCAAAGCCTCCGAGACCAGCCCTTTCTCAGCAATTTTTGACTTGTGTTTGTGGGTGGGGAAAGGCTCTGCCACGCCCGTTGAGTTGCACTTTAAGCACTTTTTTCTAGTCTAATTCGTGGTAATTAAGCAAATTAAGCATAAATAAACGGCAGTGCAATGAACTTACACATGTGTTTAAAGTATTCACAACACAGTACTCTGATTGGCCAGAGTAACAGAATACATTACTCTGTACATTTTCAGGCAAGTATTCAGTATTCTGTAACAGTTTTAAAGTTTTGTCCCAACACTGCTGATGTTTGAGTTTATGCCCTGGCATTGTTTCGATAAGCTTCTGTAATTCCAAAATATCCAGTATTGCATAAATTTTACACCAAGATCGCAAACAGATGATGGGAGGGTGTGACCACTGCACAAAGCCTTCTCCAGCACATCCCTTCTCTTAGCTCCACTGGCTCTCTGTTCAATACCCCATCCAATACAAGCGCCTCTTCCTCCCCTACAAGTCCATTTAACCTGGCTCCTCTCTTTCTCAACGAGTTCCTGCAACGTCATACCGTCCCCCCGTCTCCGCCGCTCCGCTGACACCATCGTCCTCACTCCCATCATCCTCCCACAACCCATCAGGAACATTTTATGCTCACTACTGCCACCTCAGGTCTTACGCGTAACTGCAGCTTCTATATTAAGCTCGTGCATGACGCAGACCCGAAGTAACAACTTTTTGAGTGACAGTGCAGGATTTTAGAGGCAGTTGTGGTGAACAGGTCTGAGCTCATTTTACACATCAGGACATGGCTGGAACATGTAGGGGGAGGAAAATACTTAGTTCTAGCATTTTTAAACTCTGTATAGTCCCTTAAAGTGATCACAGCTTGTGGTAAGAAACAAAATGGCAATCAGTAGAACATTTGACAGAGCGATACCTTTTCCCTGAGGGATGCATCTCAAAAAAGGCCCGAGGCATCATTAGCAAGTTGTAAAGCTCGATTAAAGAGTCGAGCTTTATATGTGGCCTTCAGAGTGCATTCAGCTTCTGCTTGTGTGGCTGATTCAGGTCTTTGTTCATGTAAATTCTGGGTAAAAAAAACAACCGTCTCAATTGGGATCTGGTTCGAGCCGATCACCTTAAAGAGCTTAACGTCACATCACTATCACAGTTATTTGTCCTTTATCTCTCCAGTCTGGCTGTGATCTCATAGTGTTATTTTAAGGGGAGTCCTGGTTCCAGAGGAGAACTTATTGTGCAGGTTCTTTTAGTACTGAGAAGGAAACGTGTAAATTCCACACAGAAAGTCACGCAGTTGTTTTCATATCCAGCCCTTTCACCAAACCTGATTTAATCGAGTTCAAAGATTTTGGTAATTTTCTTTAGTCGAGTCGTTGACAAAATTGGAAGTGACATCTGTTTATTACGAGCGCGCACGTTCACCAAATGAAACGCCATCATCTTCAATCCACCTTGTGACAGAGAGAGATCATTTAGTGGCAGATTGCGGCTCCTCCTCGCTCGCTCTCCGCGCCGCAATAACCTCCGCAGTAATGTCATTAGCAAATTAGCATCTCCAGTTTCCCCAGGGCGTCTGTGTGCAATGGAGCCAGAGCCCCGTTGTGTTGGGAGAAAACTCCAACCAGAAAGGGAAAAAAAACCTCCGGCAAAAAAGGTAAAAAGAAGGAGACCAAAATAACTCCTCCACCCATGAATGCCGTACCAATTAGGGACCAGCACGGAGCGGAGGTTAGGCTACACTCCGGCGGGTTTAAGGGGCAGGGAACGGCACGGAAATGGGCCTCAAAAAAGCGGCTTTTGCATGACGACGTTTTGGGGGATTTTACCACCTGAGATTTGAGAGAAAAGTGGCGGTGACTTTGTGGTGAAGAGTGGAGCGAGAGGTAATGATATCCGGAGAGGAAGCGAGACCTGAAGAAGAAAGGGGAGGGATTCCGAAAGCTGAAAGAAGGAATAAGCCAAAAGTATGACAGTAAAAGTGGGAAAACTCCAGTCTCAAATGTCCAAAAGTATAGATTAAGGGAACAGGACACAGTTTTTCCATACTGTGATATGTTTTTACCTGAGCTTAGACGAGTTGATGCGTACCTGTCTGGTCTTTGTGCCCCTGGAAGAGCTTGGTCGCTTCCAACTTCACCCCCGTTTGGAGCTAGAAATACATTGGGAGAGGCCAAATGCTAACAACATCTGTGGTCGTATTGCATGACTGAGGGCACGCACAAAGGTACGCATTCACTTGTCTAAGCTCAGGTAAGAACATATCTCAGTCTGGAAAAAACGGTGGCCTGTTCCTTTAAAGGGGCTAGACGCAAGTTTGTGATTTTATACTCACTACTGCCATCTCAGGCCTTATGCGTAACTGCAGCTTCTATATTAAGCTCGTGCACAGACCCGAATTAACACCTTTTTGAGTGACAGTGCAGGATTTTAGAGGCAGTTGTGGTGAACAGGTCTGGGCTCATTCTACACATTAGGACATGGCTGGAACATGTAGGGGGAGGAAAATACATAATTTTAACGTTTTTAAACTCTGTATAGTCCCTTTAAGCATTGAGTTGTCCAAATGGCACTTTGTGTGCATTGTTTTTCAATACAAACAATGAATGGATGCAGGTAAAGTTCAAATGAATCAAAAAATAAGTTGCTTTTTCTTCTTCACATCAAAAACTGTGTATATGGATTAGAAAAATTACTAAAATGAACCATATTTGGCATTAAATTGAGTCATTTTGACTTTCCAAGTGAAAACATCTGCCTATAGAGCAAGTATTGTTTGCACTTAAATAAAGGGTATATAAACTTATTCTTAAGAAAAAATATTTTTGGATTATTAATATTATCAAGACATTTTGTACTTAAAAAAAAGAGAAAATAAACATCTTATTGCACCCTAAATGAACACACATTATTTATTTTGCTTAAAATAAGAAATACATTTTTTTACCTGTCAAGTCAGAATTAATCCAATTAAGCTCAAATATGCTCAGAGTCGTGGGAGCATATTTTGGTTTGGGAATGCTAAAGAATGTGATTCCCCCCAAAAACGCCTTTTTAGTGCTTATTTCCTATTTATTTTTTATTGCTTGCAATGCACCATCTATCCACCAGGGGCAGCTGCAGCACCCTCAGCACCCTGGGTTCCCACAGCCTTGAATATTGATTTTTGCTGTAAAGTTGTGATCCATCCTTGCATTTAGAGCAACGCAATTCATCACAACGATGAGTGTATGAGCAGGGTGCAAAGTAGAGCTTCACGGACTTAGAAATGCTAGTTCTCAATCGAATCAGAATGTGGACAAAACCAATTTCAAAGACAAAATCAGGTACAGGGTCTTCAAGGCAGTCATATTCACTCCACATGCTCAGTTCAAAGGCTCCATTGTGTGTTTATTTAATTCCGTACTTTCCCTTTCTTATCTCGCCTTTGTTTATGATGAAGTCCGAATCAAAAGCTAAAAAGCGTGTTTCATGTCATGTGATGCATCCGTGCAAATTAGCGCCGTGTGCACATAAAAGCCACGCATCAAAACCCCGCAGGAACACAAGCCAGGCTCGGACAAAGGAGGGACGGGAAGCAGAAAAACAATCAAAGCCAAAGTGGAGGCCCACGAGTTGCGTTTCGAGGCTTATGATTAAAAAACGTCCCGCCCACACGCCGCATTCAGACTCCAGCCGCTAATGTTTCAATTAGAGCCGCGGCCGAGACACAAGGCAGTGATTAAGGCCGCGCTGAGAGGGATTTAAACAACGGCAGCAAAGACCCGGTCACCCCAGCAACGCCAGGCTACGATTACAGAGAACGAGGAGCCAGAGGAGCGAGGGGAGTGAGAGGAGAGGAGTGAGAGGAGAGGGGCGAGAGGAGAGGAGTGAGAGGAGAGGGGCAAGAGGAGAGGAGTGAGAGGAGAGGGGCGAGAGGAGAGGAGAGGGGAGAGAGGAGCGAGGCGAGAGGAGGGAGAGGAGAGGAGTGAGAAGAGAGGAGCGAGAGGAGAGGAGCGTGAAGAGAGGAGTGAGAGGAGAGGGGCGAGAGGAGAGGAGTGAGAGGAGAGGGGCAAGAGGAGAGGGGCGAGAGGAGAGGAGTGAGAGGAGAGGGGCGAGAGGAGAGGGGCGAGAGGAGAGGGGCGAGAGGAGAGGAGTGAGAGGAGAGGGGCGAGAGGAGAGGGGCGAGAGGAGAGGGGCGAGAGGAGAGGAGTGAGAGGAGCCAGAGGAGCGAGGGGAGTGAGAGGAGAGGGGCGAGAGGAGAGGAGCGTGAAGAGAGGAGTGAGAGGAGAGGGGCGAGAGGAGAGGAGTGAGAGGAGAGGGGCGTGAGGAGAGGGGCGAGAGGAGAGGAGTGAGAGGAGAGGGGCGAGAGGAGAGGAGCGTGAAGAGAGGAGTGAGAGGAGAGGGGCGAGAGGAGAGGAGTGAGAGGAGAGGGGCGAGAGGAGAGGGGCGAGAGGAGAGGGGCGAGAGGAGAGGGGCGAGAGGAGAGGGGCGAGAGGAGAGGAGTGAGAGGAGCCAGAGGAGCGAGGGGAGTGAGAGGAGAGGGGCGAGAGGAGCCAGAGGAGTGAGAGGAGAGGAGAGGGGAGAGGGGAGCGAGGCGAGAGGAGAGGAGTGAGAAGAGAGGGGTGAGAGGGGTGAGAGGCGAGAGGAGAGGAGCAAGAGGAGAGGGGCGAGAGGAGAGGAGCGAGGGGAGTGAGAGGAGAGGAGCGAGAGGAGAGGAGCGAGGGGAGTGAGAGGAGAGGGGCGAGAGGAGAGGAGCGAGAGGAGCAGGAGAAGAGGGGGGAGAGAGGAGCGAGAGGAGCAGGAGCGAGAGAAGAGGGGCGAGAGGAGAGGAGCGAGAGGAGAGGGGCGAGAGGAGCCAGAGGAGAGGAGCGAGAGGAGCTAGAGGAGTGAGAGGAGAGGAGCCAGAGGAGAGGGGCGAGAGGAGCCAGAGGAGAGGAGCGGGGCAAGAGGAGAGGGGTGTGTGCGGGGAAATGTGGAGGAAAATGTGTCGGCTTTCAGGGGAAAGTGAATAAGATAATGACAATGAAGATGCTTGAAAAGTTTATTTCCATGGATAGTTGGGTCTTGGGAGGAGGAACAACAGGACAATAATGGGTTGTAGATCTGCAAATATCTAATCAAGTAATGTATACTTTATTAATCTCCGTAGGGAAATTCATTCTCTGCATTTGCCCCATCCTCAATGCCGCTGGGGCGACCTGTAGGAGCAGTGAGCTGCCAGTGTGGGCCGGCGCTCGGGGACCCATCTCCATGATGTGCAGCCAGGCTGGTGGTCAGAAACACCTGACTGGAGGATTCACCTATTGTACATGTTTTTAGTGGTAGGGGAAACCTGAGTACTTGGAGGAAACCTACACAGACACGGGGAGAACATGCAAACTCCACACAGAAAGGCCCCGTCCTGGTGGGGATCGAACCCGAGACCTTCTAGCTGTGAAGCACGAGCGCTAACCGCTGTGGTGTAGCCGCCAACCGTCTATATCTGTACGATCTCGGGTTCATGACTAATGGCAAGAAATGTGTTAAAAATGTGAATAATTTGGGGGGAAAAGGGAGGAAATTGTGTTAAAAATTGGGAGGGAAACGAGGCAACAATAGGGAACAAAATGACGGACAATATTAGTTCTGAAAAAAATTGCAAAGAATTTCATAAATTGGGAAAAATTGGGTTAAAGCAACTATTTATTTGAGCTGAAACAACTAAGTCACTTCCCTTAAATCAGTCCCTGGACCAATAGCTCAAAGCTTCGATCTGAAGGAAGAAGTTTTTTTTTTCTTCTTCTTTTGATACTTATATTTTTTTCTTTGGTTCAATTATATGGTGCAAGTTTTCTGCACCTGGCTGTGTGAACCGTATGGAGCACGATCTACAGCAGACAGTGGCTAAATAAGCTCTGACTGAATGAAATGAAAAGATGTCCTGCCTCGGAGCAGCAGGTGACTGTCTCTGCTGCTGGTGTGCGGATCACAGGAGTACACGCACAGTACAGTTTTATAGATGATGCATTTATTAGAAAACAACCTATATGAGTTATTTACTTATTCCCCAAAACCTCTTCTGTAAAACTAAAGTAAAATGCAAAGGAATCTGGCAGTCTCCTTTACATTCCTTAAGTGTTCAGTTGCTTACACAGCATTACGTTGCACTGCGCATTTCTCCCCCACTGCTCTTAGTTATTTATAATGCAAGCTTCAAAGTTAATTCCCAGTTTGAAAGTTAATAGCCTCTTCACTCTTTAACATTGACGCTTTAGAATCACTTCAGCGTTATGACGGGCCTCTGCAGAGATCTCCCCCGTTCCCAAAGCCGTCACAGCCCAGTGTAGGCCACATTAGTCTGCTTTTTGTTTCTGTGGGCGATGGGTCTCTACGCAGTCGACCCTAAACATGCCACACATACCCGTATGTGTGGAGTCTGCGCCCACAAAGACAAACAAAACAGACAAAACAGTGTATATAGGTGAATCTTCCGGCCAGGTGATTCTGACCACCAGCCTGGCTCCACATCATGGAGATGGGTCCCCGGGCGCGGCACTGCCATCGACCACTGCTACTTACGAAGGATGGGTTAAATGCAGAGGACAAACAAACAAACAAACATATCATAACTGTCAATAATCTATTCAGAGCTGAAAATATCTTCATCTCATCAATATTACTCAATACAACACAATGTCATGTCTGAACTAGATTCCCCATTTGGACAAAACCAGTCTGGAAAATGGAAAAATACCCCAAAAAACAAACTCACCCTTTCCCTTTATGATGCTTACAACAACAGGGCGGCGGTTCCTTGTCGTTCCTTTGCTTATTCATGCATGAACACAGCAGTGCGTAAAGACAGAGAACATTTTTTTTTTCTTTACACTTTTGCAATGCATTCAATACATTTCTCTTCACCACTTTAGTAGCTCCTACAGACTCCAAACTTTTGAGTCTTGGACTTATTTTGAAAGTTTTTTAAGAGGGATTTTTAAATATCTAGCCTGATTTATTGAGCTTTGAACCCAAAAATTGAAATTTAATTTATACGGATTACTGATTTATAAATAGGTTATTCAAAAACTAAACCAGAGCCAAAATCCTCTCCATAATCTTTGTGAAACTCACGATTCTCAGGCCTGTTGGTCTCTCATAAGGGGCTTCTGAAACGCTCTTTGTCTGACCCGTAATCTAGGACCTGTTTGCCATAGGAGACCCTACCAGGGGCTCGAAGCCCCCGACAACAGAGCTCCAGGATCATTCGGGTGCTCAAACCCCTCCACCACGTTACGGTGGCGGTTCCAGGAGGGGTATATCAACAACAACAAAACATACATTTGAACCTTCTTGATCCATCATTTTGATTTTGTCGCTGAAAATATTGTCAATTTTGACCTTGCCAGTTCCAGGGACAACTTTACTCCAAATGCTCCAAGCTTTTGCACTATGTGCCTGCACCACTGGTGAGAGGGAGTTGCTTATTAAAAAAAGGTTGTCGACTGAGGCCTGTTTATTACAAGCAGAACAAAGCGCTGCGTTCTACAGCAGCCTCACATTCCTCGTATATATCATGCTCTTCCTTTAGCATTACAGGCTTTTATGTTTATTTGTGTCCCGAGCTGGTCCCACTATACCACTGGTCGATCTGGTTTCAGGAAAAAGGTTGTTCTACAAAACATGCCCACTATTGTGTCATGTTTGGGGAGCAGCAAGATCTCATATAGGCAAAAAAAGGTTGTGTGAAACACCAGATAGGGCCCAATATTTTTTAATGAAATCATAAAGTGACAGAAAATTGTTATCATTTTTTCCTCATATTTTCTCTACTATGTAAAGTTTCAAGTGTCTCCAAATGTAATATTTTCCCTTATTTCACCTGCAGCGTCATGCATTCTCTGTAAACATTTCTCCTCTGTTTCTGACTCACATTTCTTCTTCTTCTTGTGTTGTTTTGGCAGAACCTGCAGGAAGTCTGGCTGAACTACCCTTCGCACCCCCTGCAGGTCAGTGGGTGTATGTTCTTTTATTCATCCGTGTTTGTGCTATAGGTGCCTCTCATTAAGCAGCCTCTCCAGCCCCAAAGACCCACAGCGCTGCTCGCGTTTGAAGTTCACAGAGGAGGAGGGGGGTTTCAACTGCACCTTTCTGCTCCTATACTCACAAACATAACGTGCTTTTGGGCTGGTTTTATCTCATGCTTTCATTCAGTATCAGAGTCCACATAAAGCAGTGATAATACGTGACTAAAGCTGCCAAACTACTATAACTTCCAATGGACAAAAGGGGGACAAAAAACATTCGATAGACGGCAAAAAAAAAGAAAATCCCCATAGAGAAGATGAAGTATCCACATCTAGTACATTTAAGGAAATATTTTACTACTGGTTAAAACCTTTCGAGATTTGATTGGCCGTGAGCAAAGTTCCAGACGGTCCTGCTTTTGAACAGATTTTTTGACATGTTCTGTTTGTACGCAGAGCAGGAGGAGAGTTGTCTTCAGCAGCCAGAGATTAAGCCATGTGCACTGCTTGTAAAGGGCTTTAGAATTTTGATCTCATCGCTCTGATTCATGTTGTGTCCCAGGGCAAGACAATTTACCCACTACCCCTGAGTTTGGGGAGTGAGTGAATGAATTATGGCCCCCACTAGTTTCTGGAGGACTTAAAAGACTTTCTTCTTTTGCCTCCATGTGATCCATGTTGTATAGCGCTGGACATTTCTCCTTCCTCATACCTTCTTGTCCTATTGATTGATATTGGTATGACATGGTGCGTTGTCATGCATGAAGATGATTTTGTTCGGGAAAGTACGGTTCTTCTTTTGGAACCATGGAAGAAGGTCCGTCAGTCAGAAACTCCACATATTTTTCAGAGGTCATTTTCACACCTTCAGGGATCCTAAAGGGGCCGACCAGCTCTCTCAAAAAATAATGACTCCACCCCCTCCTTACTGACGTCACAGCCTTTTTGGGACATGGTGGTCATTCACCAACCATCCACTACTCCATCCATCTGACCATCCAGGGTTACACGGCCTCATAGTGAACAAGACTGTTGAGTCTTCATGTATTTCTGGGCCACTGCAGCCGTTTCTGCTTCAGCTTCAATGAACAGTTTAGGGGAGGCCGAATAGAAGGTTTATGCACAACTGCAGCCTCTGGAGGGTCCTACACCTTGATGTTCGGGAGACTCCAGAGGCACCAGCAGCTTCAAATACATGTTTGCTGCTTTGTAGCAGCTGTTCTCTTAAACTGATGTATTTGTCTGGCAGAAACCATCCTCATTGTGTCTTTTTCTGCACAAACCCGTGTGTGCTCTGAATCAGCCACAAATCTCTTAGTGCGATGATTAAGCTCTATGTTTCATGAAATATTGAAGGTTTTCATACCTAGACCGAGGTATTCAACTATTTCACGCTTTTCACCAGCAAAGAGACCCTCTTTCTTTCCCATATTGTTTGAAAATTATGGTCTGCTTAATAATGTGGAATGTCCTTTTTCAATAGTTTTTCCCTTAACTGGGCTTAACCTGAAAACTGATCATCACAGGTCTCTGAGATTAATGTCAGTGATTCAAAGAGCCCCGAGACATGATACCATCCATGAGTTTCATAGCTAAACATTTTTTTTTTTTTACCGTTATGACACTGAAATATCATTTGCATAATCATTTGGAATGCATAGCATTGTATGTCCTAGTTACTGACCTTCATGTGATGTCTCCTGCAGATCGTGATGCACACAAACCCGTCCAAACATCAAAGTTGGGCAAGTAGTTCAAGCAAAAACGATAATTTCTGCGTGACCGCGGTCTACAAAAGTTCCAGTGACACATCATTTCTCCAAAACATGGCGTTCTCCCTCCTCTGCTCCCCGGCCGCTCTCGCCGTAACTTCCCTTCGCGCGTGACGTGCCCGGCAACATCGGAACAGCGTCAACAGCGTTTGTCTGAAATTAGGATTTGGGAGACGAGATCAAAGATGCCATAACAGGATTACAGTTGCAGCGCGGCCCCGGGGAACGTCAGGCTGCTGCTTCTGAAGTGCTCCTCACTCAAATAAAAAATAAAAAAAATAGCGCTTTGTGCCGCCCCGCTTCATGTCTGCTCTCATGTGCGGCCCAAAAATATCTCCGCTCGTATTTATGCGTCTCTTTATAGATATAGGCGCATTGTTCCTGGTCTCAGCTGGTTTCCACCCCGCGTCTTTCGCTCGATCCTCCGAGAAAGCGTTTGGCAAGAGCTGTTTGTTTCTTCGGCGCGTTTCGACTTGAAAGGGAACTTCAAAAAAACCCGAGCGTAAAAAAAAATAGCGCGGAGAAATTCAAGGTCCCCGGCAGTGGTGCTTTTCCACAAAATGTAAATATTTGTGAAACAAGTCCGTGTTTAACATAGAGAGTGGCTTTAAATGGTTTAGTCATGAAAAAGCTAATACTGTATGTTGAATAAACAGAAAGCATGTCAAAATATCATTCCCACTCAGTCATCAGCCTGAGGCCACGCAAACCTTTTTCCCAATTAAGCTTTGGCGCTAGTTTTCCCTTTTTTTTCTTTTTTTTTGGCCACTTCTACTTTCTCAATTGCACACGTTTAAGTCTGGGTTGAATCCAGGGAGACAATTTACAGCTGGACACCTTTGTCATGACCTGGCCCAAGGTTGGACAAACATCAAAACCATTACCTGATTGCCTTTGCTGAGAGTAGTGTCAATCCAAAATGACGCTGTTGGAGTGAGTTGTGATCGTCTTGGGCGGGAGGCGGTTCCCAAACCTTTCCGGGCATGTACTGAAAATATAAATTTGAATAAGCTGGGACCCCTGTAGTGAGGTTTAAAGGGGACTATGCAGAGTTTAAATATGTTAAAACTAAGTATTTTCCTCCCCCTACATGTTCCAGCCGTGTCCTGAGAGCTGTTCGCCATAACTGCCTCTAAAATCCTGCAGTTTACGCGTAAGAGCTGAGGTGGGAGTAGTGAGTATAAAAATTACCAACTTGCTTCTATTTAATTTAAGTAGGGCTGGGTAGCGTAAAAAGACAAATTGATTCCGGTGCTTTAACAATACTTGGTTTTCAATACCGATACCTGAACGATACCTTTTTTGATACCTATACAAAGAAAAAAGTCATGTAGAACCACAAAACAGATTGATAATGTTTTCTTCCATTTAATTTATTTTGGATTTGGATCATTTGTTTGAGGTGAAACAACCAAGAGACTTCCTTTAACTACAAAAGAGCAGAAAAAACTATCTTTCCACAATTTTTAACACTTTTTTTTTTTCAATATTTTTCTACATGACACTACTACTACACTACATTTTTTTCCTACATGACTTTTCCTAAAATTCTTAAATTGTTCCCAGGTTTTTTCCACATTTTTTTTCCTCTTTACCCCAATTTTAACATTTTTTTTCCAAAAATTTCCCCAAATTGTTTTTTTTCCCCCCAATTTATCCCCAAAATCTTTAGTTTTCCTTACATTTTCTCCAACATTTCATCACATTTTTCACTTTTGTTTTTAGCTTATTTTTCACTTTTATTAAATATTGATGACGAACAGCATCAAAACTTGAATATAGCAATTTTATTTCCATACTTTTATTTTTTCGATTACAAACTGGTATCATTTAAGTACAGTATAGTGGCACCTATTTTAAAAGTCAAGTCCTTTAAAATTGGTTTTAAAATGATTTATTCTAGTTGTTTGTATTGGTGTTTGATGTACTTACCATCAGATTTACCCTGAAACAAGCTCAAGACGCAAGTGAAAGTTTTACACACTAAAAAGTATATGTATGTAGTGTATGTAGCCTCTTTTTTATTCATTTTGGAGACAAATTTTACACATTTTTCAAAGCGAATCACTCCCCAAGTTTGGAAAATTTGATCCAAAAGATGCCAGCCAGCAGGTCTTAAATAATCCGTTTTCTGGCTGGTGTTTCAGAAATATGGATAAAAAAGTCTAAGCCAGTCTTTTGAAGGACGAATGTGAGTCTTGGCTCCAACGATTGGCTGAATTCTTCTCCTTCGTCTTCCCGTTTCTGTACTGTCAGGTCTAATAAAGCTTCCTGGCATCGGACCTCTGTGCCAACCAACGAACCAACGCCCAAACGCATCTTCCTTTGCCCGCAGGTCTACACATACGTCCTGCCCGTGCTCGTCCATGTTTACATCTCCCCTGTATAATTAACGACAGGACTTTAGCCTCGTCTTCATTTACTCACTTATTTTCCCCGAGATGTTTGGAGGCGTCAGTTTGCTTCAGTCTCCGCAGGTGAAGCTTCGTTAGCGGCTGGTGATCGGCCGTCGGTGGCGTGGCTAATCCCGCACGCGCATGCATTAGCCACGGGTGTTTCCGTGCCGACAAAAACAATTTTACATACGTCTATTTCACTTAACTCGCACCAAAGCTTCGCTGACTTATCTTTCTGAAGTGTTTCGCCAAGATGCCATTCAAGAAGACGGGTTAAATAGTTTGGAGGAGAGTTTTGGCAATAAGTTTCCACATGCCTCAGCACTTATAATTTACATATTGTAACCTAATTACTATTTATGGGAAGACAACTATCACCAACATTGGATAAATTACTTATATTCACTTGAATACATTTTTTAACTAAGATAAGATAAGATACTAATGCTAATGCCGATGAAATGAGCAGAAATGCCATAAAACCTCCCTCCCTTGAAATGATAAAAAATAGTATGATTTAAGAAAAATGTGCTTGTCTCATTGGCAATAAGAGGTTTAATCTGACCAAATCTACTCAAATTTTGGATTTAATCTCTTGATTCAAGTAGATTCATGTTATTTATTCCATTAAATTATGATTATTTTTCCAGTGAAGGGCTTGGTTGGTATCACAAGTGGAAAACGATTTACAATCTAAGGCCAAGGCCAAGTCGATGGCACTGTGATTCTGTAAATGGAGTATAAAGCGCAACTTTGAACTTCAAATTGTGACTTTTATGCATCAAATCCAGGAAATACCGATCAATGTGCTTCCATCCATCCATCCATTTTCTTCCGCTTTATCCGGGGCCGGGTCACGGGGGCAGCAGTCTCAGCAGAGATGCCCAGACTTCCTGATCCACGCACACCTCCTCCAGCTGTTCTGGGGGGACCCCGAGGTGACACCAGGCCAGCTCGGAGACATAGTCCCACCAGCGTGTCCTGGGTCTTCCACGAGGCCTTGTCCCACTAGGACATGCCTGGAACACCTCCCGCGGGAGGCGACCAGGAGGCATCCGGAACAGATGCCCGAGCCACCTCAGCTGGCTCCTTTTGACGTGAAGGAGCAGCAACTCTACTCCGAGCTCCTCCCGGGTAACTGAGCTCCTCACCCGTTATCGAAGGGTGCGCTAAACTCTGCCTGTGTTAGCCTCTGATGCTAAACTCTGACTGTGTTAGCCTCTGATGCTAAACTCTGCCTGTGTTCGCCTCTGATGCTAAACTCTGGCTGTGTTAGCCTCTGATGCTAAACTCTGCCTGTGTTCGCCTCTGATGCTAAACTCTGGTTGTGTTAGCCTCTCATGCTAAACTCTGACTGTGTTAGCCTCTGATGCTAAACTCTGACTGTGTTAGCCTCTCATGCTAAACTCTGACTGTGTTAGCCTCTGATGCTAAACTCTGACTGTGTTAGCCTCTCATGCTAAACTCTGGCTCTGGCTCTAGCCGCTAAATGTTGCTGCGTCTGCTGCTTCAAACATTTGCGATCCCTGCACGTGTTTGTGTTGACATGGTGAGAGGTGTGTTGGAAGTTGAAGCGGGGGAGGTGTTGTCCTGTGGCACAAAGTTAGCTCACTGTTTGAAGGTGGAACATCTAGTGATGCAATGTTGGTAATGCAACCATTTCTGTCCGGCAAAATGGAGCTGAGGGCAGCTTTAAAGAAGCAAATTGGGCTGTTGGTCTTATTATAATCCTGTTTCCAAACAAGGGAAACTCTGAGCTGTTACTTCATGGGCGAAAGACTATTTTGAATATTGCAGTCATGTCTAATGTGGATCTGATGCTACAATGGAAAACTCTTGGATGAAAAGATCCTATGACGTGTCAGCTGATTTGCAAATGTTCATGGAGATACCAGAATTTGTTACAAGTTGATTTTGACAAATTTCCCGTAAAAATGCGTTATTTTATTCTGTATTTTGGGGATTTTCTTCACATGCTGCCTTTTAACACTTTGACTCTTGTCTGGCTTTAACCTTGTCCTTTACTTCTCCACTTTGTTGTGGTACATGTGCTCATTCGGGCCTTAGAAGACTTCCGCTCTGATTCGGGACTGTACGGGAAGCTTTGAAGCCAATTTCAAAAGTACATTTCTCTTTTTTTTCCTCCCTTTTTTTCACCCATAATATCCCCCTCCCCTCGTCCCTCTCCTCTCTGCGTTTGAAGCCTCGCTGCCGGCCATTTCCCCGGAAGGAAGAGCTCCAGCCCGAGAGCGCCAAGCCCGTCAGATGTTGTTAGTTGTGATGCGTGACATTTAAACGCCTTCCCTTTAATTAACCAAAGGGAGAAAAATACGTGAAAGTCGCCAGGAATGGAGCGTTTCTGTGGACGTAACCGGGAGATGAATCCACAACGCTGCGGGCGACTCTCCCATTAAAATGCTTTGATAATGAGGCAGCTCTGTGTCGTTCCTGAATAAAATGGGGAGAGATGAGAGGAATGTGGGGAATGTGTGAGACCCGTGAGATGGCTTTCTCTTTACTGATGTAGAGAAGCCAACTCGGCAAGAAATCGTTACGTAATTCTGAAGCTTACATGTAGTTGGTTTGCTGGATTTGCAAGAAGAGAGGTAGAGGCGGACCGAACAAATTCGACTTTTTTCAGCTTTAAACCATGTCATAGCAGGGTTTCCTCGTCAAACACAAATGTGGAGTTGGTTTTCACTCCGTTGCCGCAGTTTTAAGTAATCCTGGTCACTTTGTTTCTTCGTCCTCTGCTGAAGCGCTTTGATCTGCACCTGTAGAACGTTTTTAAGTCTGTCTTGAAGTCCCTTATGCAGGATATGTACTCTTTAAGATTTGTGCCAATTACAAGTTTTGTCTGTAATTGCCTCGTCTTGTTTGCGTGTAGCAACCGCGCAGCTATGGAAGTCTTTAACACAGAAATAGTACAGTATCAGTCAAAAGTTTAGAAATGTTTTGAGCCTCTTTGAAGTACATTTTCTCCAGTTCAGCTTTACCCAAATCTAAAAGCTTCTTGACTGGAGCTTATAGACTATAGCTAAGACCAACCTTTATGAGTTGATTATCTGACATGCTTTGGTCACATTTTTTGTGGCTTGATCACAGTTAAATCTAAATAAAAGAGTATGACTAAAAATACACACAATAAAAACTAATATAAATAGATAAAATCCATCCATCCATTTTCTTCCGCTTTATCTGGGGCCGGGTCGTGGGGGCAGCAGTCTCAGCAGAAATGCCCAGACTTCCTGATCCACGCACACCTCCTCCAGCTGTTCTGACCCCGGGGCGACACCAGGCCAGCTCAGAGACATAGTCCCACCAATAGGACATGCCTGGAGGTGACCAGGAGGCATCCAGAGCAGATGCCCGAGCCACCTCAGCTGGCTCCTTTCGACGTGAAGGAGCAGCGACTCTACTCCGAGCTCCTCCCGGGTAACTGAGCTCCTCACCCGATCTCGAAAGGTGCGCCCAGCCACCCTGCGAAGGAAACTCCTTTCGGCCGCTTGTATTCGCGATCTTGTCCTTTCGGTCATGACCCAAATCTCATGACCATAGGTGAGGGTGGGAACGTAGATCGATCGGTAAATCGAGAGCTTTGCCCCAACTCAGCTCCCTCTTCACCACGACAGACCGATACAGCGACCGCATCACTGCTGACGCCGCGCCGATCCGTCTGTCGATCTCACGCTCCATCCTCCGTCTGTCCGTCTACGAAAATAAAATGTGAGAACGAAAACAAGGAAGAAGCTTAGACATGTTTTGCAGGTCTTAGCTTTCAAATGAAGCTTTACACTGGCCTATAGGCTGTAAGCTCTGGTCTAGAAACTTTTAGATTTGGGTAAAACTGGAAAAAAAAAAGTGCTTGGTCAACTTCTTAACCACCGCCTGAACAGAGATAGTTTTCTCCAGTTTACACAAATCTAAACACCTCATGAAAAACATCACCAAAATCGGAACAAAAACAAGACAAAACAAAAAAGTGACAAAAAAGCAATGAAAAAAAAGCATGTTTATGGCCAAAACGCAAGGAAACAGATCCATTTATATCAGTTTTGCAGGTCTTAGCTTTCAAATGAGGCGTTGCACTGGCCTATAAGCTCTAATCTTTCACATTTGAGTAAAGCCAAACTAAGGCGGGAGTTCAGAGGTTAAGGCTGATGTGATTCTCATTCAAGGCATTAAAAACTACAAATGAGCACGTGGGAGCAAAACTCAAAATATATTTAATATTTTAAATTCCCTTTATTCTTGACAATGAGCCTCATAAGGTCGTGGGAAAATGTCAAAAGTGTAAAGCAGTAATCAAAGCAAGAATTTATATGAGCTATTCCACGTGTTCATTCATTAATAAACACCTTCAGTGAGTATCTACAATGTAAATAGTCTTGAAATAGAAGGAAAACCACCAACGATTCAGAAGGTCAAACACACATTACTTTCCTTTTGGTGCTTTCGTTTTCTATTATTTTACACTTGTTTCTGTAACACCTTTCCAATCCGAGTGAGCTCTGTTTTTGTTCCACCGTTTTCTCTGGACGTGCTCTGAGGGGCTGGCGTTTCGAGCGCTGTTTGTTTAAACCACAGATCTGTCACGGCGCAGGGAAAGCTCTGTTCCCCGAGCATTGTTTCTGCTCTGGCCTGGGACAATTTATTCACAACATTCATAACGCCAAATGTTACCAAACCCTGCGTAGCGACATCGAGGCGTCTCCTGTTTCACTGTTTACGAAGGTGACGCGCTGAGACCAGACTCGTGTGATGCTAAACCAATATTTTCTCCTTTAAGAGTGGTATTTACGTTTCCCCGGGATGAGAAGCCTCGGCCCGAGCAGCAGCGGCGGCAGCACATAGAGACCAATTAGCTTCTTCTCGAGGCCTAATTAGAGCTGGGATCTCTTTTTGCTCCACAAACACGCAGCATATATTTCTGCCGCGTTTCAGTCCGACTTTCTAATGAGCGAGGAGCCGCGATCCAACTTAAAGGTCCCATGTTTTGAATAACCAGGCTATTTTTCAATGACTTTTGGACGGCTTGGCCTTGGTGCTACAAGGCTGGAGAAGAAAAATCTAATCTTGGGGGGAAAAAACCTTAAACATTGCAAGCCTATTTTGGTAAGCGGAGATCAGGTGCAGCTGCCTGAAAGTTTATGGGAATCACTATTTTTTTCTTCTCGTTTTGGCCGTTTTCTTGTGGACTGCAAGCATGTGTGAAGCCAAAATGTGGGTCTTTTTGAACGTTTTCCAATGCGGTTGTCTATATCGAGATTCATTTGCTGCTTTTGTCCCGTAACATTTGAATATCAGAGCAATTAATAGACCAAACTCACCCTTTATGATGTTTATTCTTTGGCGTTTTGTTGAGTAGCGCTTTGGGGTTTTCAAGGAAACGCTGTCTTTCTCAAGGCCGTAGGAACCCAGGGTGCTGAGGGTGCTGCATCAGCCCCTGGTGGATGGTTTGTGTATCACATATATATATTATTTAATAGGAAATAAGCACAGAGAAAGCATTTTTCAGGTCAATCTTGTCCCTCAGCACCCCCTAACCAAAATAAGTTCCCACGGCTCTGGTCTTTCTCGTGCATACTCAATCATTCACAAATATTGACATGTTTGGTATCCAAGTGTAGCACGAAAGGAGACTGAGATGAGACTGTAATCCAAATCATTTACTATCTGGGGACAGCAGCGGCTAAAGACGGGAGAAATACAAACGAGCAGATGTTACAGAACTAAGTTGAGAATCGTTTTCATTACACACTTGCAACAGCATCTCCACTTTAGTCGCTTCTGCAGACTTTCCAGTCATGACATAACCATATTCTGAAGTGCCTTTATTGAGCTTTGTACCACAGCAAAACACGGAAAGACAAAGAACAGAAAACGGACTAGTTTTTAGGTCAAACACACGCAAACATGGGTGACCAGTAGATGCAGAGGCTCCTCATTGGTCACATTCACTCGCACGCGGCTCCTCAAAACACTGGGAGAAACTCGCTAACACCGGTGGATTATACGGATATTCTTCTTATTTTTTTGGGCTACTCTTTGCAATGGGACTTTTCGCTGGCAACACAAGATGTAGTGGAGAAAGTGCTGTTGAGTTTGTGGGATTTCAAAGGACGAGATGAGACGTAAGGACAAGAGTGACTCAGCCGACATAAACTGATGCTCTGAGTCTGAATACCCACAGACGTTGGTATTTGCTGACATGTTGTGAAATGCTTCTTTTTAGTCTGACAAGCAGCAGTAACTGTTGATATGAAAATGTATCCAACATGTGCACATTGCAGCAACAGCCCCACCTAGAGTTTACACCACCAGCCGCCACTGGCTGATGGATTCCCATGAAGTGAACCGCCTCTGTTCTTAAACCACTTAAGGCGTCATCAGCTGCAGTTAAACACAATCAGGGCTATTGTTCGCCGAATACTCCCCAAAGCTGAAGGCTGAAACACTCCCCAAAGCACGGCCGCTTGTGCTCATGTGATTCCGCGGGAAAATGAATGGACTCTTGTGCAGCCAGACTGAACCGGAGCGGAGAACATTGTTGGGCCTCGCACTTAATGACTGTAGTTCCATCTGCCGTTTCCGAGCCCTGCAGCGGTACTTACCGAACTGCAGACTTTTATTACGTTCAAGGGCTTTGTGGCTGTGATCTTTAGTTTTTAACTGATGGCAAGTCTGGAGAATTGTGAGCGTGTACTTGTAAGTGTACTTTGGCTTTTTATAGCTTTTTAGCGTGTTACAATGTTGTTCCATCAACAAAAACATACTGTTAGTGCATGTTTGAGCAATCTTTGAATCTTCCCCAGCGGCTTTTCCTAGTGCTAATACCATTTATGTTTCTCCTGCCTAACCAGGAAGTGCTTTTCTATCCTCACGATCTCTGAAAACGCTTATCCCTCAATCGCATGAGCACCAAAGTCCTTTTTTTCTGTTAAAAAATTAAACAAAATCTAAATTTACAGTTGTTTATGACACTGAAACTCTGACTAAAATGTCCAGATATGTTCATCGAATAAATTAAACAGGACTAAACAAAAATGAAAAGACGAGATCCTCAAAACTTCCAATGACAGTTTGAAAGAGCCTTATATCATTTAAATTCACTGCCCGAGGAACAGATCTGTGCTTTGTCAGACATGTAGTGGAGGACATTGATTAGATATGATTACAATGAATATTTTAATTGTTAAGTTGACTAAATTAATCTTAAATTTACATGCCATTTTAGTTGACAATAACTAGACTAGAATTGGAGAGAATTATTTGACTAAAACTAAATTTGAAATATACGCAAAAAAAGAGAAAAATCCGAGGCACTCTGATACCTTGTTAAAAGTCCTTTATTGAGTCCTTTCAATAAAGTAGTATGCCCCGAAGAAGATCGAATGTGACTGAAACGCGTCGGCATGTCCACTCAATAACGGACTTTTAACCAGGTATCGGAGTGCCTCGGATTTTTCTCTTTTTTTGCCTATACTTACGTTTTGATCCTGAAGAGTATCTGACCTTCTTCACAGACAATTCTACCCACTGAAGCAATCACTTTGTTCCTCTTTACTTGAAATATGTTGTAAATATTAACACTGACACTACAGAGGTTTGATGTGAAGGGGAGGCGAGGGGAGGAAGAATGACTTGAATGAGGTGTTTTAGATTAATGTAGCCGTTTCTAACCAAAGGGTGTTAAATGTGTTTGAAATTACTCTCAAATAACTGTGAAAAGCATAATACCCTCTCTTTAACTGCTGTTGTTTCTCTTTTTGGTTGTTTTTTCAAATGTAAAGCTCACACAAGCGCTACCCGATTGTCTAGAGGTTAGAGGGGCATTGATTTGAGTCCTGGTTTCTGCAATATTTTGGGTGTCGTTCACCACTCTTCTCCATACTTTTATCCGGGACAGCTGTTCAAGCAGAGACTCAGCTCGAGCAGCGTCTCAATTCTCAACTCCTCACGCCTCGCTGATGTTCTCTATCCCTAAAGGAGGGTCGTGTTAACTCTTCCAAGGAACATGGTATCTGCGATATTGTCTGTTAAATCCAGACCCAGATCTTTGTCCATTGTTAAGTGTAGTAACCATCGACTGAAAAACCTGGATGTAGTAATGCCATTGGCTGGAAATGAGGCCGGCTTCAGAAGTTCCTTACCCTAAAGGACATTCCATTTAAACTTTTTTGCCAGTTTTTAAGTAATTATTGAACCTAGGGTCTACTTTAAACACGGGAGCAAGGTCGAAAAACCCAAACTAACAGGTAGCATGAACAGCTAGCTTTTAGCTGAGCACTTTTGGGGAAGCTATCCACACATATCCATCACTATTCTGCAACCCATTAAAGGAACAAAGACTAATAGTGAACTTCACCTTTTTCTCTGAAGTAATTTCAGCAAAAACAACAAAAAAACATCCTTAGTTCCTTATTTTAAAGCTACCGCTGTTTCTTTCTCACAATGTTGGCCCTGTGTGTTTAGGTCCAGGAGCCACAGAGCGACCGACACCTCATCGAGACCTCCCCGGTTCTCCAGAAACTCACCAGCTTCGAGGACTCCATCGGCGTGCTGTTCACCCACGTGCGGCTGCTGGCCCGGGCCTTCACCCTGAGGACCGTGGGCTTCAACCACCTCACGCTGTAAGTCCTCACGGCGCTACAGACGAAAAGAAACACGGCTTTGATGTTGGCAGCCGTTTTTGCAGTAGTGGAATGAAGTGCAATATGACTTAAGGTGCTGGGACGTTGGTAGAGGAGACGCTGCTATGGTCCTATTGTAAGTTAATGGGAACTCAACCAGATCTCAAGACAACAAATAATATGTTACTCGCAGGTTTCAATGGGAGGACATTCACAACTATGTGTAGGATGTGAAAGGTAGGGATTTCCGTGGGTGTTTGTGTCTACTTTACAAAGTACAATGGAGTTTTCTTCGGCTAATGCAAAGTTTGGTTTCCCCTGGTCTGATCCTCTCACTCTTGAGCCAAGAGACAGCAGCATGCCTAACTCCGCCTCCTTTTCCCCTTGTGTGTGGGTCTCCATGGAAACCGCTGTCAATCACAGACAGAAAACTCCATGGCTTATTATGAATTTTTACTTGTAAGAGCAGACGACATACTTAAACAGGGTTTCCTCAGGTAAGTAAAAAGAAGATCAACTAGTTTCACTGCATACATTCGTCAAAAATACAAAACACTATGATCTCAAACTAATCCAGCTGCAGTTCTGTTAAAATGGCATTTAAAGGCATTGATTTTGACTTGCTGCGTCCTGTAGAAACCCTGTTAAAACAGAAATAATAATCCTAAATGATTACATACTGAATCCAAATATAAATGGGCTAATCGCGACCGAGCCTTTCTCCATCGCCTCAAACGTCATGTTCAAAGTGAAGGCTCTCTCCTCGGTCCCGGCTCTAATCCTTCACAGCCCAAAGACTCCGGGACTTTAGGGACCACAGAGACCAGACCGACCAGGGACCGTCCCCATCTGCAGTCCGGCCCAGAGCCGCTGTAACCCCACGGCCTCATGGGAAATCGGGCCTTTCTCTCTCTGCTTTGTCTGGGGCGCGCTGTCGAAATGTCTCTTCTTTTTTTTCTTTCTCCATTTATTGCAGTAACATCAGTCATTTTCTGCCGGCTGTTGTCAGGCGTTAGACCGACCCGGGGAACATGAAGGCAATGTCAAACGGTCGAAAAGGTAGTAGTCAAAGAAGTTGCGAGTAATTTTCAGAAATTGGTTTGGATTAATGATGTAAGTCTGTCCTGTTTGTGATTAAATGTTAGGGATTATCTGTATGAAGCTGCAGAGGTTTGATAGTCTCATTTTGAGCTGCGTCCACATCTGGAGACAGGAAGGATGGGTCAAATGCAGAGACATGTAATGAAATGTACAGTTGTATAATGACATATAGAAGCACCAATATACTGTAGTTTGCAGTACTGCTATCAACCTTTACATTAACCAGACATTTTACACCGAACAAGACCCATTGACACAGTCTACTACCCGTGACTGCACTTTTTGCCATTAGTTAATTGCCACAATTATGTTTCAATTTCCATTTGATTTGGCTCCAACAAATCCCCTTTTTATCAGACTAAATATCTTAAAATTGCATGATCTTGTTGATGCTTACACAGCAGTGGTGATGTACAAAGCTCACAATCTCATGCTCCCTCAGTGTTTACAGGAGATGTTTCAAACTAGAGAATCTATATACAACCTTAGAGGAACTGATCTGCTACAAAAACCTATGGCGCACAGTAATACTAAGAGGAGGTGTTTATCAGTTAAAGGCGTTGATCTATGGAACGGTTTATCTATTCAACTTAAGGGCTCCAAAACTATTAAAGCATTTAAGAAAATGTATAAGTCAAACATGATAGAGAAGTATAGAACACTTGAATGAAAACCATTAGAAGAGAAGTCAATCGAGGATACATAGCATAATTTTTGTTTGTTGAAGTTTAAGTTTTGTGCTTAAGTGTTACCATCGTTGGTATTAAAGAAAGTGTATAATGTGCCATCTTTGGACACAGAGTCACAGTTGTAAAAGGGGTTAGGCAGAATAAGTCCTGGCTTCAGCCTAAACCCCTTCGGTCAGGCATCATTTAGATTTAATTCTTAATGTATGTGTTTTCTTATTGGATAATGTCTTAGATCTTTGGAAAACATGTGATTTAAATATTCATAATGACCGAAGAAAATAAATTAACTAACTAACTAACTAATTTATATCTTGTTGATCTATAACTTAAGGGTCTACTTCACTGGACTGGAGACTAGTTGGAGATGAGGGGACGTATCGGAGACACCTCTCTGTCCGGCAGCAAGTCTAGTCATGTGTACAAGTAGTCTGAGTTGAGTTTCCATACTGAGATATGTTCTTACCTGAGCTTAGACGAGGTGATGCGATACCTGTCTGGTCTTTGAGCGTGCCCTCAGTAACGCAAAATGGGTAACGATGTTGTTAGCATTTGGCCTCTCCCAATGTATTCCTATGGCTCCAAACGGGGTGAAGTTGGAAGCGACCACGCTCTTCCACGCACAAAGACCAGACAGGTGTGTATCAACTCCTCTAAGGTCAGGTAAGAACATATCTCAGTATGGAAAAACGGTGACCTGTTCCTTTAAACCCACCCACAAAGCAATTTTCTCCTTTTTGGCTTTACACAAATCTAAAAGCTTCTCGAAAAAACTGTCAAAATAACGATGCAAGTACGTGAAAAAGCGACAAAATGTGATGAAAACTCGACCAGAAACGTGACGAAAACGCGACAGAAAGGCAACAATAAGCAAATGAGGCATTACACTGTACACTCTCCAGTCGAAAAGCTTATAGACCTGGGTGAAACCGAACTGGTGCTTTGTTCAGGCGGGGGTTAAGAGGTTAACAGCTCTATTTCTCAATCTACTATTGACTAGTAAAGGAGACAAACATATTAAAAACTTCATTCATACAGTTTTGAATAATCCTCAGGTAATCATGTTCACATTGGTTCTACTGCTGAAGCTCAGATCTGTTCTTCCTGGGTTATATTGTGCCATTGGTAAAACTCTTTTAGCCGTATTGCTGGTGCTACAACACTTTCCCTCAGTTCGTTTAAGGCTAATGTCGCCCAGTGGGATTTGAAAGCTGAAACTTCTTCACAATCGTGGTCCAAAAGGTTGGACGTAAAACTGGGCCACTCCGACTGGACAGAAAAACGTGTGAGGATGAAGAGTGCAGGGGTCTGGACCTGAATGAACTCCGGCCTGGAGCTTTTAACGGTCAAACGGAGGACATACCGAGCTCAAAGGAGAGAAGAAACGGGCTAACGCGGTTGGGCTGTTTCATATAGAACGAAGATACTGCCTGAAGATGCGACAATGGGGAATCCAATTGTGGGAAAATAGAATTGGCAGCCACGAATTAGCTGCTTTTGGAAGATCAGTTTTACCACGACATAAAGCCTTGCCCTTTTGTGTACAGTTTAAGTAGCAATAGGGAAACAGACCAGATCAAATCTTGCTTCAAAATCAGTGGAAATGATTGCAAATGGGTTAAAATAAATGTGGAGTCATTGGATTGAGGGCAGGTCAGAAATCTTTGGGCAAATTCGCTGTTTAGACTTGGTTTGTAGTAACTGGGCCCATCCACACAATATAATGACTTTTCTGTCAGCCAGTTGAACAAGGGATACATGTTTTTCCAATAAAGTGCTATAAAGGTGTTGTCAGTCGGACGGATGTTGAGCCTTAAGAGCAATATCCGCTTCAGCATTTGAAAATTGTATGTTTGGAGATTCCTTTCGCCTGTACTTTTTTTTTTTTTTTTTTTTTTTTTACTATTGATCCCCCATCAACGCTTCATCAAATCCCACAGAGTCGTGAACCCGTTTGTGGCGCTGAACCTGTGCTTTTTACAAACCGCCGTCCGCTTTTAGCTTGTTAAAAGTGTTCCGGGTTAAAGTTGGATATGCCCAAAGACCGCGGCGACTCGCTCCTTCCATTTGGACGCCTCTACACTTGACCGCCAGACCCGGCGCTGATGCATCGTGGGAGGGACGGCCTTTCACACCTGTTCACACAGGGAGCGCTTTCCAACTCCGGGCGGGACTATTCTTCATCCACAGCTCCAGCTTTTCATCACAGCAAAGAAAATGCTATGAAAATACACAGAAAGTCATTATTTTGAAGAGTGAAATGGCCAAGTGAACTGATACAGAAATCACAGGCATTTACAAACGTTTTGATTCATCTGCAATGTCATTTCGACTCCCCCACACTCTTTTCTCTATATTCTCTTCACAGTAAAACCTTATGTACTGCCTTGTCCTTAGTCGTAAAGTAGCAGCAGCAGCAGAATGTGTGGCTCTTCGTTCTCTGAGCTGACCTTTCCCTCTGCACGGAAGATTTTTTGTCGCATGTTTAACTTGTTGGTCCATTTGTCCTCATTTGCTGAACTTATCCCTGGTGATGTTCCTGCAAAAATGTTAAAATGATGTATTTTCCTCCTCCTACATGTTCCAGCCATGTCCTAATGTGTAGAATGAGCCCAGACCTGTTCACCACAACTGCAAAGGTGTTGCTTCGGGTCTGAAGTGCCGTCATGCACGAGCTTAATATAGAAGGTGCAGTTACAGGTATGACCTGAGGTGGCAGTAGTAAGTATAAAATGGCGAACTTGCATCTAGCCCCTTTAAGGCGAGATGCTGCCGGTGGAGAGGGACATTTCAGATTTAAGAGATAGTTTGTAAGCTTTGCTGTAGAGCAAAGGGACCTCTACTGTAAAATGTTGTTAGATGAAATGTGGTTTAATTTGGAAACTTTATTTTGATTTTGATAATTTCACTAAAGTATTCGGTTTTCAATCAAAAATACATCAAATTCAATGTCAGCAAGTTCATTGAAAATACCAAAATGAAGATGGTCTAAGACGTGTTCAGCTTTAGTTTTTCACTCAAAAGTTGCCCATTTTGTCCAATAATCTTTGTTCTGATTGATGAAATGTTTCCAATCATAAGAATTTAAGTATGCACTGATTTCTTTAGTTCTGCGCTTGTGGCATTCAAATAATATTTGGGCATTAAAGAGACTAGATGCAAGTTGGTCATTTTATGCTCACTACTGCCACCTCAGGTCTTACGCGTAACTGCAGTTTCTATATTAAGCTCGTGCATGACGGCACTTCGGACCCAAAGTAACGACTTTCTTAGTGACAGTGCAGGATTTTAGAGGCAGTTGTGGTGAACAGGTCTGAGCTCATTCTACACATTAGGACATGGCTGGAACATGTAGGGGAGGAAAATCCTTGTATATCCCTCCTGGAGCCGCCACCTTAACGTGGAGGAGCGGTTTGAGCGCCTGAATGATCCTGGAGCTCTGTGGTCGGGGGCTTCGTTTCCTTATAGGGTCTCCCAGGGCAAACAGGTCCTAGGTGACGGGTCAGACAAAGTGCGATTCAGAAGCACCTTATGAGAGACCAACAGGCCTGTTTAATCGTGAGGCCGTGCTTCTGTGGACCCACCACCTGCAGGAGGAGCTCCAACATCTGCCCCCACGACCCGGCAACGGACAAGTGGAAGAAAATGGATGGATGGAAACTCTGTATAGTTCCTTTAACAATGGCATTAAAAAGCATTCAATTTTGACTTGCTTCTGCCTGTATAAACCCTGACCCACATACATATACTTTCAGAGACTAAATAAATAATGGAGCCAAGATTTTAATTTAAGGTTTTATTTAGTTGATATTTTAGTTGCATAGATTTGTTCGGAGGGGATTTTGGGATATTTAGTCTTTGAAGAAGCTGGAGATTTGCCTTGTTTTTGCCGTTCAAAGCTCAATAAGTTGGACTGGGAATTGTAAGAAATGCCTGTAGAAGGTCTACTAAAGGCCTTCTACAGTCTAAGTCTTTTGCCGCTGTGGATTCCCAGAAAGGAAATGACCATATTCGGATTACAGCGTTATCTACTCAATGTCAATATTTGTGAATGAAAGTGCATGGGAGAGACAAGTAAAAACTGCGAGAAAAATCCATGTTTTCCCCCTGTTGTGTCTCGCCTTAACTTTTTTGCTTTTCATCCTACTGTACTTGAAAAACCGAGTCAGGTAATGGGCCTTTCAGACTCCTCCAACAGTTTGAGACAATCCTGACATTTACCGAAAGTATCCCAGCCCCGATTTCAGCGATTTCTCTCTGTTCCCCAGGTTTTGTTTTTGTCTTTTCTTCATTTTCCTCGGCGCTCGTTTGTCCGTGATTTTACAATTTGAATTTTTAAACGGGAGCATGTGTTTGACTCCTGTTGTATCCGCTCATTAAGTCTGAACCAGCGGAGAGAGCGCGGCGCTAAAAAGGCCTAATCTCCCACACACGGCTCTCAAATGAATACACCGCACTTTCAATGGAGACATTATTCCATTAACACTTCTCAAACGGGAAAATGGTGAATTTAAATTGTTCCTGCTTTGTTTTTCTTATCGGGCTTTCGGGGGGGAACGAGCGGCCCCACTGCTAATAGGCTAATTCACTTTGAAAACCATTATTAAAATTGCTGTATTAATTTCATTTTCGCCGTATTACAAGTCTGGTGCTTAAATTTAACATTTAATAATTTGGAGCAGGCGAGGGAAGTTCATTTGTGAAAGCTCGATTTGTGTTCAAAGTGCTTTACGGAACGAGAAGAGTGTCTTGGCTGTACGTAAAATAGTTCAAGTTTTTATTGTAGTCGTCTACATGAGTGAACAGATTTATAGCGTCCCATGTGTGATGAGGATAAGGAGGCAAATCTGGGTCGAGATGAAGCAATCCCACATCGTAAAGTTTCTCAAACACAACGAGAAGGTCCTGGGAAATGTTCAGCTTCACACCTGGCGGAGTAAGTAGGAGCTGGACAGACTCCCCCGGTGATGTTATGCACTGCAGTGGTTCCTCCCCAAGCTTTTCCTTCAACAGACCGTACCAGACTGGAATATTTTCTGCTACTGTGGGTGGCGCTGTTGGGCAGTGTGGAGCTTGCCACATACTTTAATACTAAAGTGGGACCATCAATATATTCTCTCTCGGGCCATGGACAGTGTTTAACTCACAGTGGGATAAATAGTATTGTAGTTTGTCCTGCCAGAGCTTAAAGCAGGACTGAGTAACTCTTGCCCCTAGAGGCCATAAGCGCAACTGCAGATGTTGTAGCAAGTTGTGTTTTATTACTCATTAATTGTCCGTGAGAGTAAATACTACGCTGACAGAAAAGACAAAGGGACAGAGGGATATCGTGCATCCAATTACACGATGGAAATCATTTTTTTCACTCAAACTTGGCTGTAAATACTGTTTAAGTGGGGCTAGCCCACAGTTAGCTTTGCCCGTTAGCCTGTTAGCTTCTTCTTCGAGATTCCATTAGTGTGTATTGGTTGCTCCGGTCTGGTGGCAGGGAAGTTGCAATTGTGGTTTTCTGGCCAGAGACACCAGGGGGAGATGAAAGACCCCCCAACCATCTCATTAACACTTGTATTACCTCCACAGGGACTAAGGAAAGGATTTATTATGGTAAGTTACTTAGTATTGCTTTAAAGAAACCCTCTGGGGCCAGGACTCCCCGGAAAAAGAGATTCTTAATCTCAGTGGGACTATCCTGGTTAAATAAAGGTCAATAAAATAAAATAAAAAAAGAAGAACTAAGAAGCTTGTTTACCTTAATAATCCTTTCCGTAGTCCCTCTGGGGGTAATACAAGTATTAATGGGATGATTGGGGAGGGTCTTTCATCTCCACCTGGTGTCTCTGGCCAGAAAACCATGCTTGCAACTTCCCTGCCTCTGGGTCGGAGGCTCAATACACACTAATAGAATCACGAAGAAGAAGCTAACAGGCTAACGGGCAACGCTAACTTCGGGCTAGCACCACTTAAACAGTATTTACAGCCAAGTTTGAGTGAAAAAAAAATTGTAACCCATTGTGTCATTGAGTTGTGGCATAATGTACAATATCGTTCTCTCCCTTTGTCTTTTTTGCCACATGAGTGCATGAGTTACGTAGTTCTGCTTTAAGAAGATGCACAAGGCTGAACGTGATGTTGATGGGAAAAAAAGCGGCGCCCCCTTAGGCGAAAGCACCGCCTCCTGGGTTTGTCCCTGTTCCAGAGCGTGGTGTCCTGCACTGATCAGCTCCTCCACTGCCTCCTTACTCTTCCTTCTCATCCTCATCTTTGTCCTCTTCTCTCCCTTGGCTGGAAGAAAATTGACCAAACGGGATAAGAAATGCAAAGACCAAAACAATATGGCGTCACCCACACATTTACTGAAAAATAGTCTAGAAAATAAGGTAAAGCAGTGACTGTTTGTAAAAAAAAAAAACGCTCAGGGTAAACATGGAGGCTGACAGAGCAGATGGACAGATTCATTTCCTTGTGTAGCCTTCTGCATTTTCGAGGTCGTTTTACTTCCATTCAAGCAGTAATGGAGTTGCCTGAATAAATAAATGTCTACATAATGTCTTCATTCCATGCACATTCCTAACTCAGAGAGAGTAAATTCTTACAGCTTTTCAGCGCTGTCCGTCTCTGTTTTTCTGACCGAACTGAAGTGTAAGATCAAGGTGCGCTTTTATCTTTATGTGGGCGCGCACTTTTTTATTTTATTCTAACATCCAGTGTTTTTCCACGGATCAAAGGCCAATTTAAATGACTTTTTTTCGGTTTCCTTTCTCTGAATAGCTTTTCGAGCCATATCTCCACTTCCCGCTTTGACCCCCGCCACGTTGTAAACAGGACGTGTCACAAACGCCCGTAGTTACAGCCCCGCCATATGCTTTTATACAAGTCCATCTTTTCCACGCACCATAAAAGACGTCCGTAAAACGCGACCTTTTGTCTTTGATGCAGCCGCAGCATCAGACGCTCACATTTCACTTTATGTGGAAGCTGTACCAGAGTTTTTGCTTCTGCGTCGAGCTTTTGGGACGAAAGTGACTTATACTTCCAAGGTTTCCTAAAGGGTGATGCAAAGGAAATTCCCAATATCTTTCCAAGAAACTTTCAATAGGGACTTAAGCTCGGAAATGTTGGGAATCTTTGAAGAATTAAAAGCGGTCAAAGCTCTTAGATAAACTAAATTAAACTAAAGAAAAACTGAGCTTAAATTTTCGATTTTTTTTGTGGAATAAACAAGTAGTGAACTGTAAGTCATGGATTTGTCCCACCCATCCAGACAAAAGGTCGACCAACATGGGTTTTATTCAGGACATTCATGTTTAGTAGTTACTTCAGAGGGAGTCTGTTTGGAAGACAAAAATTAGCAGATCTCGGAGTCTCATTATCATTTTTAGCTCAGGAGATATTGGCCTTTTTTGGCCTTAAATCGTCCGATAGCCGATATTGTGAAATACCCAAATATCGGCACGGTATATTGGTCGACCTCTAATCCAGACCCATAAAAGGAGTGTGAGGCTCCACATTGTGGTGTCAAAACATGATACATCTGTCCTTAACCTAAATCTGATACAGTTAGGGAAATACTAAAGGAGTCCGGATGAAATGTGAATGGAGAGACGGGGTACATGGATGTCTTACATGGAAGAAGTTTATTACCGTATTACAGGCCTGGAGACATTTGAACAGTCAATACAGTGTTCAGGGCATTGATCATTCAGAGTCTGGTGATGCTTCCATATGAAGAGACTTAAATAATCTAGGTTGCACGTAGGCACTAACAGTCTACTCACAGAGACTGTGCCACGTTGACTAGGCCACAAGTTAATGTTCCCATTTGACAGTACAATAATGATAAGGTTTGCAAGGCATGTGTGAAGGCGGAATTAACTCTATAATTCTCCATCAGATATTATTTCTAAAAAGTGATGGGACAGATGTTTTCTATCATTTTTTTGTGATTGCTTCGTCATGACAAACGCAATACTGTACAAAGTGGATGTATTCTGGGAGACGTTTCTCCTGTAATAAATATTTCAGTGTACAACTTTATCAGTCTGTAAACTTGTGTTACTTCCTTGTTTATTCTCATTCATTCCCGGATGTTCCCGTTAACTCCAGTGGAAATTTACTGATGTTGAAAGTTCTTGGAATTTTGCAACCCTAGTCGGGACCCATAAGTGGATTGTGGGACGATTTTCATATAGAAGTACAGAAACACAGGTCTGTTAAAATGACTGTAACTGAGACGTTTCATCATAACATTGAAGCGTGACAGTGGCTCAGTGGTAGAGCGGGGTGTGATCAGAGAGACAGCGGTTCGAATCCCGCAGGTGCACACTGTAGTTGTGTCCTTGTGCAAGACACTTCACCCACCTTCCTTCTGGTAGGTTTTCACTGCTGAAAACTGTAATCTACAGCTGTGGTTCTCACCTCGTATGACATCAGTACTCACCATAAACCCAGTACAGTATTTTCCACACATTATAAATGGTAGTTTTTAATTTTATTTATCCTTTATTTATACAGGTTTGTCCCTTGAGACTGGAATGATCACATTTATGGACCTACATCAGGCTCAAAGCGCTCACCCGTTCACACTCTCATTCATACACCAGCGTCAGACACTAAAAACAATCGATCCTGGAGCATCACAGGCCTCTGTGATGGAAAGCAAAGGGCCGTGCTCATACAGCCGCTGGGTCACTAAAATATCAAACAGGTTTTGTTTTGTTTTATCAACAAAAAAAAATCCATAATTCCCCCTATAACGGAGGATGTTTTGAGCCAGAAGTGAATCACCCTTTTTTCCCATAAATGTCTGCTTTTATGATGTACTGAAGGACAAAACTTTATTTTCTTGTATTAGAAAAGAATCCAGTGCAAGGTCTGTAACTTAACTTAAACTTCCACTTAATCATCTGTTCATGGTTGACTCCGAGCTCTCCTTTCTTATGACCGCGAGCCTAAAACCATCTTGATTAGCGAGACTGAACAGATGAGCGCTGTGGGAGAAGCCGAAGTGAAGCAGACAAACCGTAATGGCACGCCCCTGATTGGATAAAACGGATGGTGATTCAGTCCCGGTTCCACTCGTCTCTGACCACTTTGGCGCTGCGAACGTCTTTCTCAAGCCTCCATTTTATTTTCACAAATGGAGTGCGTTCCGAGCGGCCGTCCCTGGAGACCTCAGATGAAACGCTGCCCTCTGTTAAAAGCCCGTGATGCTTCGTGCTCCCATCACTCACGTAAACCCCTTCGCCGCATCGCTCCCTGCACTCAGTCTGGACCACAGTCACCTTGAGTTCAAGCTCAATGTACTTTATTTGAAAACATTCATTCATTCATTCATCGGACTGAACAGCAGGAAATGGGAATGAAGGGAGGAGAGAGATGTTCAGCATAAACCAGGGTTCATTTTGTCGGATAACGTGTCTGTTGACTGAGGTTGGGCAAAAACAGAAGAAAAGGTAAGTGATAAAGACTAAAGCTTTGGCAAAATGGCCCTTTTTGTATCGGCCGATATCATGCTGATCAAAGGCCGATATCTCCAAAAGCGATAGCAGACTTTTGCTCGTAATTTCCAAACTTTAAGAGATTGAGACTTACTGTTTCTTGTTTTGGAATCTGCTGACTTTTGTCTTTAAAACTGAAGCACCCACAAGGAATGTCCAGAATTACTATAAGAAGTCATTTGTTCCAAAAGCAATCTCCACTTTGAACGGTCACAAATAATAGTACTGTTGTTCATTATTGTTATGTTGATTTTAAATGTGCCTTGTGCATGTTTTGAGCCTGTCAAAGACGAATTTCTGTTGCCTTCGGGGGTAGACAATAAAGTTTCTCATCTATCTTATCTTAATCAGCCCTGTGCCCCTACTAAAGCGTGACCTGCTGTCACAGTTCAACAGTGAGTGTATTATAGATTATTCTCCACATCCCCAGAAATCGGCACAGGCCTTAGAAAAACCCTTGTCGGTCGACCTCTAACGTGGACCTTGGGAGGCACAGAGGAGGCCCATGAAAGGAAGGAGGCCAATGCAGAGAGAGCGGCTGCAGGACCCACTGTGAGGCAATAGAAGTGGGCTGCAGGGCCTTTTCTAGGTCGATCAGGCTCCTCGGCATCAGAGGGTTGCTGAAAAAGCCTCATGGTAGCTGTAGCTCAACAGGGGAGACACATGAAGTCGTCCAAATTTGCAGGGATTTTATGTCGACGATAACTAGAGCACCCTAACGCTTATAGTTTTAGAAACTTTATCTGTAAATACGGAGTCGACTCAGTAAATGTGTGCGTCCTCATGGATTGACTCATATCTTTGAAATTATATTGATATCTGTGAAGAAAAATCTCCCGTGTGAGGCGCTGTGGAGCTACCAAAGAAAATAGACTGTAGATGGCGCATGCGCAGTAAACTTTCTGAAAAATAACAAAAACCCTGCTTGCAAATACGAAGCTTCTCAATGGATTTCCGCTCTACAGAAGAGACAATGTGGTGAATTTATTCTTCAGAGTCACGAGACTAAATCGGAAATACTGTCAGTTAACGGACTTTCACTGTCAGTCTCAACTCATTATAAGGTCAGTAGATTTTGGATTATGGATGTGATGTCATCGTTTTAGGAAAGGTTGCAGAGACTTCTTAACAATGGAGCCACGTAAACGGCGTTTTGAGATCTTTCCACTCTGGGACCTGGTTTGGAAAATGTTCGTTTACAGACCCCCAAAACACCGGTTTCGTGTTGATGATGAGCTGGATTGATAAAATGTTTTTGGGTTTGGTCCTGGGCTTGACTTCGTGTGGAAAGAACCTAAAACCATTTTTTTTTTTTTGGCCTAAAACCTCATTATATTTTTTTCTAAAGACTCCTGAGACGAAACGTTCGACACTTGAACTACAGATTACAGAAGACGACTGAAGGACCTTCTTTGAAGATGGAAAACTCGTGGAGGCTTTGTACCAGGAGCTGCTCGATAATGTCACCGCGCAGCAACGGCACAGCAACAGGAGCCAAATGAGCCTCAACCTTTAATTATTTTTGCGGGTTCTGTTTAGACTCAAGCCTTCCATTGCAAATGAATAAATGAATAAAACCAACCAAACCAACACTTGTGACCTAACCCCTAGGCCATTGTTGCGATGTAATGAATTCATATCATCTCATTCAAACACTCGGTAATGCTGTCCTCTTCATCCCACACATTGGTCATTTGCTTTTATTCACTGATTCTGTGTAAATCTCATTCCTTTTTGCATCTGTAGTAAAACCTAACAGTGTTTCATCTTTCAGCCAAAACAAAGCAACAAAAGGCCACGTTTGTGTTTTTTCTTCCAAACCCTTTCATTCGGACCAGATACAACAGAAATGTGTTTTAAAAAACATTTTGAAATAAAAGCTTTGACTGTGTGCGTCCATTTTCAATTAACCGTTTCTGACGTGTTTTTGTGGCAAGACAAAGAACCCCAATTATTAAACCTCTTTTTATGAAATAACTGTACGCTCTAATCACAACTGACGACAACATGTGTTTTTCCACTTCTGAAAGCCGGTTTAATTGGTGGCTTTTAGTCGCAGCCTCCGCATCCTAAGTAACGCAGCGATTTATCCGTTTGTGAAAACCTAAATGAAGTTAAAAGAGTGCTTTTGTCCGGTTAATAATGTGGATTGTTTTGTCGTCGTCTTTGCAGAGGTCACAACCAGAGAATGGAGTTTTTGGGAGATTCGATCATGCAGCTCGTGGCCACGGAGTATCTGTTCATCCACTTCCCCGATCACCACGAAGGACATCTGACGGTAAGATGTTTATTTCAGCCGACAATGCGAGCCACAGACAGTTCCTTGCATGTTTTATATATAGATGGTATTTTTCTATATTGTCTTTTTGAAGTTATTTATTTCCCTTGGAGTTGCGTTTTTTTTTTACATGTGCGTCCGTTTGGCTAATGGCTAATGGCTAAGGTGTTCATTCGGGTCCGAAGTGCCGTCATGCACGAGCTGAATATCGAAGGTGCGGTTATTAATAAGACCAGAGGTGGCAGTTGTGAGCTTTCTAGCCCCTTTAACCAGAAAAACGTTTTTGTTTGCAAAATGAGGCTCCTCAAGCTCCTCCCCTGCTCCTGATTGGATCTGATAGGCTGGTTCACAGGAAAGGCTTGTCTCATTGGTCGACATGATATGATACTAGACTCTGACATCTGGGAAATAACACAATATATTATTACTTACTTAACATCAACATTCTAGAAGACCAGGTGGTCGATTTTGCATTTTATAAAATTTGTAAAACATTTAGACTTCTATACGTTTAAGCGTGATGTCACAACTTCTGCTTCTGGGTACTAGCAGAGCTGCAAAAATGCGAGAAACAGAGAGTTACTGAAACTACTTATTTCTCAGACTCATTAGCCAAAAATGCAGCACCTACTGCTAAAAAAGTAATATTTACTAAAGTCACTACTTCCGGGGTTAGCGTAGCTGCTGCGCCGTTAGCATTTCTCTCTCCGCTAACCCGGATGTAGCGATTTTGGTAAATATTACTTTTATAGCAGTAGGTACAGCAACAGTGGAATTAATAATTTTTTGTAGTTTCTCGCACATCTGCGAAGCCGGAAGTAGAGCTGTGACGTCACCACTTAACAAACGTATACTGTAACTTTTATCATACATGGGACTCATGCATGTAAACACACCACGCCGGATTGTCGCCTTGGCCATGTCGCCTTTGCTCTGCCCGAGCCCGTGAGATCTCGGGAGCTAGGCAGGAAGGGCCTGGTTGGTACTTGGAATGGAGACTGTTTGAGAACACATGGAGTTTGTGAGTCGTGTGTGAGTGGTTGGTGGTGGTCAGAGGGGCCGATGGCGCAGACTGGCAGCCTCGCTTCCATCAGGCAGCTGTGGCTACAATAGAAACACATGAAGGCAGCAACAGGTTTATTCATCCAACGTGCAGAGAGCAAATCTTATCCGATAATAATGATGGTGTTGTCTTGTGTACATTCATCACCTTGATAATCCTTGGATACCTGGCTGAAGTCATTCTTTCCCCAGCATCTGCTCTTCTCCAGTTTCCTCCTGTTCGCTGCACGGCGTGTGACGCTGATCGCCACGAGACCAAAAACCGTTCGGTAGTTTTCAATAACTCGTCTCGGTTGGCACATTTCAGCACCTTCAAAAAGAATAAAGGATTTCCAGAACAAAGGCGACGGGCGGGCTTTGAACGGTACATGTCCTGTCAGCAGTAGATGGCATTAAATCTGATGTTTTCCCCCTGCGATATCAGCACTTGTACAGAAACACTGGAGGCGAAATGGTTTGAACAGGTCCCAATGCGATTCGCGTTAAAGTAGTCAAGAGCGCTCATTGTTGTCGTAGCTTAAGAGTTTGAATCATTCATTTGCGAGATCCTTGTTAGTCCTCGGGTTATGAAAATGGATGATGAAGACAGGAAAGTTATTTTTTTGACCACGTTTTGCCCACAAAAGTTGCTGTTTGTATTCATATACATGCATTTCCGGTCACGCATTGTTGTGGCCGCCATTTTGAATACCGAACACCGCTGTTATGCCATCCACCTGTTGCGCTGTGGGATGTGCAATACCCTGTCTCATAAAAGGGACTCGCTTTCTACAAGTTTCCTAAAGTCCCAGTAAATGGATAATTGCCATCAGGAGAGACCACTGAACTCACAGCTGACTCCGTGCTGTGCAGTGAGCACTTTGGTTCAGGTAAGTGAAGCAATGAGGAAACATTATAACGCAAACGAGGCTAGGCTACAAACAAATGCTAGGCTATCTGTTTACCTACATGAATATACTCTGGCCTAGGCTCTAAGCTCCAGTCGAAAAGCTTTGGGTAATGCCAAACTGGAGGAAATGTGCTCGGGCAAGGCGGGGGGTAAGGGGTTAAAATGTCGCCCACTGGCCGGTATGAACTGCCCATTGGGGAGAACAACGTAAACCCTCATAGATTTACTGTTTGAGAGAGGAGTGGCGACACATGCTAACGTTCGCAAAAGGCAACCAGATACTGCAAACAGTTTACTACTTACCCTTCCTGTGACCAATATAGGGCTGCAACTAACGATTATTTTGGTAATCAATTAATCTACCGATTATTTTTACGATTAATCGCTTGGCTGTGAAAGGCTAAAGTGGCGCCACTTGAGGACATGTTGATGGAGTAAACTTAAAGTAAACGGTTGTAGGAGGCTCTTTGTGCTAATTCTGCTTTCTGATTGGAGGAGACAAAGACAGATATTTATGAAATTTACAATGTCCATGACACGGCAGACCCCAACTTTAAAAACTAAAAGTAGGTTTTCATCCAAAATACATAATTGTCATGTCTTTTTTGCTCTATTTTAGTCTGTTTACTAGAAAACGATGAATCAATTACTGAAATAGTTGACAACTATTTTAGTAATCGATTAGTTGTCGATTAATCGATTAGTTGTTTCAGCCCTAGACCAAGTACATTTTGTGCTTCTTCACCTGATGTATCTTGGCATCTGTGACCCATCCTGAGATAAAGCAGTGAACGTCGGCTTCACCAGTGTATGGAGAGGGATTATGGACCACATAAATACAGATAGACGTCTGCAAACATTAGATGCAGCGAACTGTCACTGGTTTTAAAGGAATAGGCCACCGTTTTTACATACTGAGATATGTTCTTATCTTAGCTTTGACGAGTTCTTTAGGACCTGTCTGGTCTTCACCCGTGCCTTCAGTCACGTAAACACAGCGCAGACGGCGTTAGCATTTAGCCTCTCCCTCTCTCCACTATAGCTCCAAAACAGGTCAAGATACCAAGCTCTTCCACGTTTTCCCTATTTAAAAATGGTTACGTGAAGTGTTACACTACAAAGTATAATTACACAAAATTAAACAATGTGGATTTTCTAAGCGGATAAAAGGGGGAACTATATTGTAAGGCGTAATAATACCAGGAGTAGTTCGAAATCCGCGCAGTCATCTTCACTTTACTGTGCGGATGCCAAATTTTTTGATTAATTCAACTAGTTGAGACGCAGGTAGATGCTGTTGCATTAGCCAGCGGTGTTCAAAATAGCGGCTAGAATTACAGAGGTCACGTGACTGAAATGCATGTATACCCCTTATTCTTCTGTTTGATGGAACATTTGTGGCTAAAGAATATAGTATTTCGACGTTGAATACGACTTGTTCGCTTGCCAAACACACTCCTCTACAACTTACCACAAAGTATTGAAATGTCCTCAAAGCAAACTTCTGAACTCCGACTTTGAACCATTTGTACGATTCTTTATTTAGCCCTTTTCATGAGAGCTCCCGTGCCTTTTAGTCACTCAAATGCTTTTTTTCTCCTCCCATTGGTTGTTGCGCGTCTTGCTCGAGGAGGACACTTCCCAGCACGACAAAACGCGCTCATATTTTATTCCATTTGCTCTTTTCCCCGGCTGTTTCCGAGCCGAGTTTAACGTGTTTCCTTGTTTTTCCCGTCTTCTGTAAATGCACCTCGCTGGTCTCAACATGTTGTCATCCTCCGAGCCGCGATGTAAAATTTAACAGATTCGTGCGCAATCTCCTCGAAACATCTCTCTCTCTCTATGCGTTTCTCTTTCTGTCGCAGATGGGTTATTCCATTTGCGTTTTTTATGTTTCTATATCTGTGTTTGCGTTCGCTTGAAGATCTGAGGGAGGGATTGGAGTCAAACATGTACACACACACACCGCCTTTAGCTTTGATCTCAGCACATTCGCAGTCACGTTGTTTCAATAAGCTTCTGCAATGTCAAAACATCTAGTGGTGAATTCATTTTCCACCATGATCTTGTATCAATGATGGACCATTCAGTGACTATAGAAGGAGAACTTGTACTTAGGGCTTGAGGACGATACTATGAAGCTGGTTGAAGTTACCCTGGATTAGTTGGTGTAGCTTACCCTGGGTTTGTCTGAGGATTTTTCATGTGGAACAGAAGGAGTCGGCGCTAACAGGTCAATCACGGAAGAGACACGGACACAGTTCATCTGACTGTCAAAATCTATCACTTAACTCATGGCTAATATATTCTCTAAGGCTATATCCACACAAAGACAAAACGCTTATGTTTTCAGAAACTTTCTTTGTAAGAATGAAGCCAGCTTAGTAAATGTGTGCGTCCACATGGGTTCGACTCAGGTCTGTGGCGCAATTCCTCTTCCAGGCCTGTGTGAGGCGCTGTGACGGTAACACAGAAGAGACGAGGAGGAGAGTTTATTCTTCAGACGTAACGGGACTAAAGCAGAAAAACCTGTCAGTGACTTTTACTGTCAGTCTAAAAACACAGACTGACTCTTGTTTTTCTACTTGTCACCTGTGGCTTGTGGAGCAATAGATCCATGAGGAAAACTCATTATAAGGTCAGTAGATTATGGATCATAGACACCACTCTGGAGCTGTGATGTCATCGTTTTAGGAAAGGTTGCAGAGACGTCTTAACAATGGAGCCACGTAAACGGCGTTTTGAGATCTTTCCCCTCTGGGACCTAGTTTGGAAAATGTTCCTTTACAGACCCCCAAAACGCTGGGCTCATATGGACGACACACTGGATTGATAAAATATCTTTGTGTTTGGTCCTCAGCTTGACCTCGTATGGACAGGGCCATAGCAGTATCTGAACCAAGCAGCTCATGCAATACTCGTACTATAATATGGATGAGAAATCAGCCTTTTTCATGTCGTCCATCTGTGTCAGAGTTACAACACAGAGGTTCAAGGTGCTTCCTCCTCTTTCCTCTCTACTCTTCAGTCTACTGCCTCCATACATGGCAGAGTTTGGGTGACAAAGCGGAAGATTCTTGCCTCTGATTGGTCAAAGAGCCATCGTCGTATCTAAGCTGGCACTCAACCTGGTCCAGAGCAAGTTATGGCTAAGGGAGATCTACCCTATCCAGCTTTGTACTACTGCAAAACCAGGGTCAACTCGACGCTAAACTTTCCACGCTAACCCTCTAATCCAGCTTCATAATGTACCCCCACTACTCAAATATGTAGTTCAAGAAACTTTTTAAAAAAAAGGTTGTCGACACTATAAAATTAAACCTCCAAAATTGTAAACGATTCAGGCCTTTTGTCTCCACGTCTTCATTGTATGATCTTCTCTCACATAGAGCGCTGTTTTATTGTATGTTCATTTGCAACAGTGGTATAAAAGCCATCAAAGTTTTGGAAATGTATTTGATTGGAATAAGTGTGAACATGAATAGCCATTATTTGCCATGTCAGTCTCTCAGGCTTTTACAATACAATACAGTTAGAAAATACATTTAAGTGACATTAATTTCGACATTACGCAAAGGAAGTGCATTTGAATACAATCTAAAAGCCCCCAGATATAAGTCCTGTTTCAGTTCGGGGACGAGAGGAGTTCCATAGTTTAGCGCCTTGGGCAGTCGAGGCTTATTTTTCTAAGGGGCAGTTTCACATCTCACCATTGTCCATTTTTGAATGAATCTTTATAACTTCCAAATGGTTAAACCCTCTTGCTTCGTCTACACTGCAGATTGATGGGGGATTTCTTACATTGCAGGGGTGTTCTTTGTCCATTTTTGTTTTTTAAATAATTATTGTACGACGGATGGAAAGTGGCCATTTTTGCGTATTCTTTGCTGAATTTGGACTGACCATGAAGTTTGCAAGTTCTCCACAAAACAATCCTCCCAATCGGCGAGCATCATCATGTTTGTTGGACTGGAAGCTGCATCTCTCTGTCTCTCTGTCTCTCCTCCACACTCACAAATATTTCCTCCCTGTTGGTCCTGACAGCGGACATCGGCCTCTGACGCGTGACATGCTCTGTTTGCTTGTTTTTTCCGCAGCTCCTGTTCTTCACCTTCACCTTCTTCCTTTCACCTCTTACAAGTTTTATTCTTACAAACACATTAAGCGTTAGTGACTCTCAGCTCCCGCACACTTCCCCTGGGATGAACCCGGCTTTGGTGTTGAGTTCAGTGTAGTCACAAAGATGCACTTTTCTTTTCTTAAGTTAAAACGAGTGGAGTTACAATTGTTTGACACCTTACCTTGAGTAATTATCACTTGTCAAGTAACCACAAAAAAAAGGGGGTATATCACATCTTTTATTGTTTCAAGTATCATGAGGTGAAAAGTGTGATCATAAATTTAGACTTATTGTAGGTGCAATTAAATGTTTCTTGTTGTTTCAATGCCAAAAAAAATCCTTCCGTGTGAGCTTATTTATGATTCGTTTTTGTATTTTTATTGTTGGTTTATTAAAACTGACGTATTGCAGTTGATCTCCATGGTAAAAAACAACTGAGGAACTCGGGTCAAAAAGCTTCCTGACTTCTGCTCATTGGTTGTTTTTTATGATTTAATGTGAACTTTTAACTGAAGCTGTGCTACTTTCTTGGGAACTGCCGTCCTTCGGAGCGACATATTTTGCAAGAGAATGCTACAATGTGATGTTTTATAAAATGAACAAACCCAACTGTTTTTCATTCATGTTGCTGTTCTGTGATAGTAAAAAAGAGAGAAAGGCTGAATAGATGAGCAGTCAGTAGCTTTTTGATTTAAATTCAGGTTCACTGTGGTAATATTTGCATGAGAAACATCCAATGTTCCCGTTTTTGTCACGTGACTCACAAAAAGACGATTGTTACTCATGTACAGCATTTTAAGGAAGGGGCCCTGCTGGCCTACTTAAAAAAAATTTAAACAGAGTATCTTAAACACGAGCTGCTTATCCCTGTAGTCAGAAATATAAATGTAAAATTATATTTTTATTTTGTTTGTTTCTGGCAGTTTTTCTGTCAGCGGTTCCCCTGTATTGCCCCAGCCCCTGTATACTCGGATGCACCCCTGCTCAAAGTAGATTCGGAGCAGCCTTCTGTCCCGCTGTGGCTGCGGAAAATAGCCTCTAAAAGCTGTAACTTTCGAGAGAACGCCTTAAAACACTGAAAGCCCCCAAGGTTTCTGTCATTAATCCAGTATTACGCATCATAGTTCTGGAGGCTCCTGTATCTTCACCTCTTCACTCACTGTAGACAACTTTTCATGCATCCAAAGAAACACGTCGTATTTCCTCCTTTCCTCTTTGGATGTACAATGCCTCAAAACGATCATTAGAAAGGTAAACAGGAGGAGAAACTCAAGGGACATTAATCAGTTTGACAAGAATTGAAATATTTCAGGTGAAGGCCCAGAAATAACATAAATGGGAAGCAGCTCTGTTTCCATTATCACCAAGAAAACTTACCTATTGGTCATGTTAGCGTATAATAAATGGCTTGTTTTTTCACATTTGGCTGCTATGCCGTTTCCCTCCCGTTGCCATAAGTTTATTTGTGTATTTGTGTGTTTCAGCTCTTGCGCAGCTCCCTGGTGAATAACCGCACTCAGGCCAAAGTGGCGGAGGAGCTGGGGATGCAGGAGTTCGCCATCACCAACGACAAAACCAAGCGGCCCGTGGCTCTGAGGACGAAGACGCTGGCCGATCTGCTGGAGTGTACGTACAGACAGAGAACACACTTTGACCCAACTTCCAACATGTTTATTTTATGAAATCACTACAACATGGCGGCGCTCCCTTGTCTTTCCCACGCTCATTCTTTCACAAATATTGACATGTTTGGTATCTGTAGCACAAAAGGCAAGGATTTAAAAAACAAGAAAAACAATCAATCTCCATAGGCAGCAGTTCAAGGTGTTTCAGCCTGGACTTGAGGCTGTTCCAGACCTTTGCTGCATGAACCTGAAACGCAGCCCCACCGTGTTTAGTCCTGACTCTGGGAACCACCAGAAAACCCCTCCCTAAGGATCTCAGGACCCGAGGTGGTTCATACGGCTGTGACATGTCAGAGACGTACCTTGGTGCTTGACAATTAAGGGACTTCTACACAAGCAGAGCTGTTTTAAACTCTATTCTCTGAGCAACAGGAAGCCAGTGCAGAGACCAGAGCACTGGACTAATGTGATCGTATTTCCTGCTTTTGGTCAGGACTCGAGCCACAGTGTTTTGAATGTAATGGACTTAATATGACTGTTAAGATTCAGGTCCGAGTCCATGATTACCCCGAGATTTCTAACTTGACTTTTGGGTCTCAGTGAAAGAGCTTCAAGATGACCAATGACAACCTCTCTGTGTTTTTGTGGGCCAAAGACAAAACGCTGTAATCCAAATATGGTCCATCTCCACTTGAGTCGCTCCGACAGGATCCAGACATTTCCCCCCCCTCATATTTATGTCAAAAATCTACAGCAAAAGTTTAACATGCATTTTCCCCATTCACCTCAATGCGAGAGAAAAGTCATTATTCTCAGTAAGAAACGTAAATCAATTTAATTTTGAATTTGTTTAACCAGGAAAAAAGTCCCGCTGAGATTCAGGCTGTGTTCACATTCGGGCCACTTCAAGCGAAAAAGAAAAAAACTGCAACATTTGTGCAGCTGGTGAACGCAAACGGACTCCAAACTGAACCAACAAGAGGAAATAAATTTAAAATCACTCTTTTGGAATTTGGATGAAGACCTTAAAAAAACACAAGCTTCAGAAAAAAGAAGTAAAGTGTGTCTGTAAAAGTTAGTTCAAATAGAAACAACTTGGAAGAAACTATTGGACGTGTTTTTAGGGTCTTCGGAGTCATAACAGGAGCTTGTTGTTTGTAGATGAAGCAATAATACTACGATATGTGAGGAAAAATATGATGTGTATAGAATAAGGCACTGGTCTTTCCTGGACGAGCAAGTAAACAGATGCTGCGGCCAAACTGAAAACTGCAGCTAACTCATCAGCAAAAACAAACTCCACACTTCTAGCCTCGCAGTGCAGTAAAAGTGGAATGTTTGAAGAATGTCAGAAGCGAGAGTTTGTGTTCAGAGTCTCACAAGGCCACGACTCGTAAACAGCGCATCAAACTTACAATTCACTGTTAGAAGTCCGGCTAATCCACGGCTGCAGCCTCGTAGTCCACATGGTCCACATAGCGATCGATGGTTTTCCTCTTCGAAGGTAAACCTCTCATTCCCGTGCGAGTCCTGGTCCTCTGAGGCTCCTCGCGGGTTCCTGTTTTGCCCAACTTTGCAGCACCAAGTCCTCTCCTCTTGGTGCCGCATGTATCATCCTGTGCTTCCTGTTTGTTTGGGCCGAGTGTTTCCCTGGGAATGACCTGACAGGCGCTGCAGCATTGTGCCATCCATTTTTTTTTCCGGAATGCGACAGGACTGGGCCAATTCTCCTCCTTTAAAGGGCCTCAATGCAAGTTCGCCATTTTTATACTCACTACTGCCACCCCAGATCATACGTGTAACTGCACCTTCGATATTAAGCTCATGCATGACGGCAATTCGGACCTGACTGGGCTCATTGAACACATTAGGACATGGCTGGAACATGTAGGGGGAGGAAAATACATAGTTTTAACATTTTTAAACTCTGTATAGTCCCTTTAAAACGCACCACGTGATTATCGAGATCGACCTGTATTAAATTCACGATTATATTAAAATTCTATTAATTTCCCAGCCCTAAACTGACCGCATTTCCTATATAGTCTGCACAAAATCCCAATAATGGACAGGTTTTGGATATTTTTGGAATATAACTGACCTTGCACATGAATGATCACATTTTGAGGGACTATTTCTGCTTAAATATAAGTTCTTTTAAATGCAATATGGTTAAAATCACTCTATGGACACAGACATTTATATGGTTTGTCTGGTGTTATAAGTGATTTGCCTCAGGTGCACTGTGGAGTCAGACTGTTTTTAATGCAGGCTAGCTGATACCATAGAAATGTGGTAGCCTTGCATTAGCCTAGCGCCACGTAACTCTTCAAACATAAGAACTGCATGAATTACAAAAAAAAAAATCTCCAGAAATCAGCAACACTCTGGATAACTAGGAAATGTCGCCCTATGTCAAAAATCCTGGAATATCCCTTTAAGGTGGGGGGTAAGAGTTTAATTATAGTCATTTCGATCTCATAATGCTAACGTTCTCCTTTAAATATTGTACAAAAGAATCTCTCCAAAAGTCTGGCACCAAGACCAGTGATTCAGTCGTATTTATGAAATAGATTTCACGCTTACATAGAATAAAACTGTCAATCTCCTGGACTTTCTCTGGCCTTAAACGCAGAACGCAGTTGTAAAGTGTCCCATTGATCCGCCGTCCCTTTGTGTCGCCGTCACTCGCTCGTAAAGACAGTCGGTGTTTACTATACCGCTCACCAAAGACGTCTTATTCCATCTTCATTTCAAACCCGCGACTCTTCAGCCGCCGCTGTCTGCCACAAATAACGCCACATTGTGCCGCTCCGCTTCCCTTAATGAGAGCTGCCAGTCGGGTTTGAGATTAAAGCAGCGGAGACCGACTGGAAAACAGCGTTCGCTTCATAAACTAAACACTAAACCAACTTTCCTTTCTGTGTATGTGACGTTTTACGAGTGTTTAGGGTAAACAAGTGTAGTTTTTTTTTTCGCTCCCTCGTCTTTCCCACGCTTATCCATTCACAAATACTGACATGTTTGGTATCCATGTGTAGCACGAAAGGCGCCCAAGATGATGCTGCAATCCAAATATGTTCATTTCCTTTGTGGGAGACAACAGCGGCTAAAGACGGGAGAAATATACACAGGACACAAACGTTATAAAACCTTCAGCAAGTTTTCTCAACATCTCCACTTTAGTGAAACCTACAGACTCTAAACTTTACAGCCTTGTACTTTACGATATTCTGAAAGTTTTCTCAGAAGGATTTTGTAATATCTATTTTCAAGCGGCCAATTTATCAGCATTTTAGCTCTGTAGCAAAACAACACCAGCTGAGAAGACAGAGACTTTCTGGCTTCTCCAGAAACACTAACCCTAACCCTTGCTCTGAGGGTTAGGGTTAGTGTTAGGGTTAGGGTTAGTGAGTCTCCATGGAGACGGTTGTCAATCACAGCAGATGCATGAAGACGATAAAACTAAAACACTTTTGAAAACTCCATGGCTTATTAGGAGGTTTTACTTTTGAGAACAGACAAGGAATATCTAAAACAGGGTTGTATTATCTTAATGGGCCTAATTGCAGCGACATTGTGACATATAAAGAGCAGGACTCTGAGCAGTTTTCTTCATATGAAAGATCAGGAGACTTTTTAAAGTTTTTTTGGGATGAAATTGATTAAAATCGTTCAAACTGAGTTAAAAAAATCGAGATTTTATTTTTTGGGGTATATCGCCCAGCCCTAGGTCTGTCAATGTTTTAGAGAATAGGCAATTTACTCCTTATTTTTTATAAGAAAACACAAAAGTAAACTTCTAATAATTTTTTTCTGATATGTATATAAGTGCTCTACAGCAGAAGTCTCAAATGGGTATCTCTAAATTTCATTTTTTTTACCTATTGACATATCCACTGTCAGCAACAAAAGCTCACGTGATTTCACTCGTAGCTGTTAGAGGAAAACATGAAATCTCTCTTTATCACATTGGGTCAGGCCTTTCCTATGGAGCAGACTTGAATGGTAGGACCAGCGCACTGTCTCGAGTTCATGTCTCCAGGTCCTGCACCGATGGTAAATAAACTTCTCCTGTATAAGACATCCAGACTGCTGCCTGTTCTTCATCTATCCTCTCGAACACCATTGTTAATCCTCCAACAGTAACTCTGACCAAGATACTTTATTTCCTCAATCTTTTTTTCCGACAGTGTTTTTAGTTTCGTAGAGGGGTCTGTAATGTTGTATACACCCTCTACACACAGCCATTTAGAACTCCAAATTGCTTTTTTTCAGTGACTTTTTCCCATCTATAACAAGTATTAACCACTGCTGATGCCTCGTTAATGTTCTGGAAAATGACGCCATAAAACGAGCCTCAAACCGGGTTCACATTTCGATCCAAATTTGCTGAAAATGAGGAAACCGGCGCTAACCTGTTTTCGCTAAATTGCCTGTCGCTAATGCGTGAGCCGCGTCCGCAGAAACAGCCGGGGCCCAGGTCTCGTATCATTTGCCTTCCAGATTCGAGAGGCGTCTGCAGGTTCGATGACACGGGGGTCACGTCTGAAAATGAGGTCCTATAAACAGGTTGCGACGCCCCCCGCGGCTAAAGCGACCCGAGGAGGATATCATCCGTTTCCCTTCGCGTCGAGTTTCTGTGGGGCCTGGGAAACAAAACGGCGATGACGGCTTACGTTTCATTTATTCTCCGCCATAAAAGCCCCCGTCCCGTCGTCCACATTCAGTGACCTCCACGAGACCTTGAGGGCTCCACTTCCCGAGGCGACTACAATATAAAGGAATCATAAATGTTTAGAGGTGATTTACGAGGGATGGTTCAAATCGGAGGCGCTTTGTGGAATTCCTTTTGAATGCGGCGGCATCTGCAGGAAGATGATGAGCCCAAAGGCCGACGCTCACCGAGACGCAGGGATTTATCGCCGTCGGGTAGAGCAATGCTGCGTAAAGAAAATAAGATATGGCTCCATTTTCTAGGTGAATAGGAGAAAAAACATTTAATTGAGAGATATCAATTTGAAGCTTTTGCTGAACATTACTGGTTTAGAACTGAGGAAAATATATATTACAAGTGTTGCCAAAATTGTCTATATTTTATTTTATTTGTTTTCATTTTTTCTTTTTTTTTGCTGTAGTTACATAGATTTTTTTCAGAGGGGATCTTGTTTAGTTTTTAAATAAGCCATTTATAAGTGAAAAAAATAAAAATGTTGCCTTGTTTGCGGTTAATAGTTTAATAAATCAGGCTGGAAATTTGATATTTAAAAAAATCCCTGTTAAAATGCATATGATTTTGCTAAAGATTCTTGTAATGTTTATATTTCACTTCCTTATTTGACACTAACAGGAAGTGACATAGAAAGGTTGCCATGCCAACCATGTTAAAGCAGTACTAAGTAACTTGTTAACCTTAATAAATCCTTTCCGTAGTCCCTGTGGGGGTAATACAAGTGTTAAAGGGATGATTGGGGGTCTTTCATCTCCCCCTGGTGTCTCTGGCCAGAAACCACAATTGCAACTTCGCTGCCTACGGGTCGGAGGCCCCAATACACACTAATGGAATCACGAAGAAGAAGCTAACAGGCTAACGGGCAAAGCTAGCGGAGGGCTATTACCACTTAAACAGTATTTACAGCCAAGTTTGAGTGAACAAAATGATCTCCATTGTGTAATTGGATGTACAATATCCCTCTGTCCCTTTGTCTTTTCTGTCAGCGTAGTATTTACTCTCACGGACAATTAATGAGTAAAAAAACGCAACATGCTACGACACCTGCAGTGGCACTTATGGCCTCTAGGGGCAAGAGTCACTACTCTTAAGTCAATGGGAAATGAGTCAAACTGCTTTGGAACTTTATCTTTATGTCAGCTTAAAAATTCTGATAAAAATAACTTTTCTGCCCAACATTTCTTCATTAAAAATGCTGCTTCACTGAAACAAAATGATAATTATGCAACTGATGTTATAAATCTAGATAAGTCTTATTTTCAAAAGCATTAAAACCTGTCATTTGCACTTTATGTCCAAGACTGGAAAGTTTGAAGTCTGTAGGAGCTACTGCAGTGGATATTTTGTTGCTGCAAAGGAAATGACCATATTTGGATTGCAGCGCCATCTCTGTCGCCTTTCGTGCTACATGTACCAAACAGGTCAATATTTGTGAATGAAAAAGCTTTGGGGAAAAAGGTGACGCGATGTTGTAGTTACTTCCTGGATATCTCCGTCTCACTAGTGACAAAACATCATAGTTTAAGCAACATAAAGGGTAGTTTTTATCTTTAAAACTAAGAAAACTCTATATAATCTCCTGCTTGAAAATCCTCGCCTTACACCAGTATTTCCCTGAGTATAGACAGTGCTTATATTACTTCTCGTTTACAGTTTACAGCGCCCTCTATCTGTCACAGACCAGAGCACTGTCTTAATATCAAAAGATAAAGCAGTTCTTTCCTATTGCATAAAATGTACAGGGCCAATGATTCCATCCTACCAAAGCGATAATAGAATCTGTCTTGTTCAGGATCATTTCTCACGTGTGACAATGTGTGGACTTCCTTTGGTGAAGTTTAATTCTACATCTGTGTTTCTCGTGTCTGCAGCCTTCATCGCGGCGCTCTACATCGACAAAGACCTGGAGTTTGTGCACACTTTCATGAACGTTTGCTTCTTCCCACGACTCAAGGTAAGAACAGGCTCGATCCGCGACTCTATTGTGTTGAGTTCAACCTTTGTGATGTGTTTTTTTCTTCTTTTACTAACTCGTGGTAGGCCATGAGGGACTTTCTGTTATCCAAAAACAACTGGATAACGGAAAGTGGATAACTGTCTAGCAACATAAAATAGATATAAAACCTTGTGGATTTCTCAGTTCATACATAATATTTATAAAACAGTTTTCAGACATGCACTACGCTCTGGACAAGTTTAGTCTTCAGACATGATTCATCATATTGCACTGATTTATCTGAGGAAACGCCAAATCTTGCCGAAGCTAAAGACATGGCTTTGCAAGTTACAAGTTTATTTCTATGATTCACACTGGCCATTCAAACCTCTTCATTATTAGGATTGGACGCCAAAAATCCTAAATACAGACTGTCTTCAGCCCCATACCTGGTGCAGTAAGCGGCTGGACAGACTCCCATGGCCATGTTATGTTGCAGCAGTGCGACCCCTCCCAAGCTTTACCTCCTACAGACCGTACCAGACTGGAATATTTCCCACTACTGTCGGTGGTAGGCCTGTCACATGTCTGTGCTGGTGTTTTGATCACGTTTCTGCGTCATGGAGTTTGTCCCTAGAGCGAGACCATTGATACAGACAGTGTTTAACTCACAGTGGGAGAAAAGCTTTGGCTGCACGTGATGTTAATATAAAGAAGAGGAAGAAGCAAGCTCTCGTAGTCAGCGCTGTTTGTAGCTCACCACACCTCAGCCGCCCCCTCTTTTTCTTCTATGGCTACCGGCAAAAGCTCTGGCACACTGTTGTTTGTACGCAAGATACCAACTTCGTCTTGAGCAAAGCTGTTGTTGCGCCAGGCGTATATAAGGCTCTTTCACACTGTGAGTAAGTACGTGTTTTATTTGCCATTGCACAACGAAATAGTGTTCAAGTGTTAGTCCTGAGCCGCCATTGTGGTCCGATCTGACCCGGAGATCGGGGGAACCATAGCACCTGGAAGAAACCGGCTGTCTGCCTTCAGTGCTCCGCCACCTCCTCCTTCCTCTTCCTCCTGCGCAGCTCCCTCCGTTCCCTCCGCGCCGCAACGGTCTTTCACCATCTTCTGGGAAGGGCTTAGCAGTTAATCTGTTTTATTCTCCAGTGAACATCCATTAGCCAGAACAAGAAGGCATGTGGGGCTTAGCTGTGAGTCTCGCCCGGATTTCTCCTTTTTAGTTTCCTGTAGCGCCTCTTGTGCCACGTCCACTGTGCTGCAGGTGTTGGGGGGCAGAAGAAGAAAGTTGTAGGTCTCAAATGGGTTTAACTGCTAGCTGTTTGTTTCCTGCTGTTTCCTTTAAAAAGCTGTTTCCTTCAGGACCATTATGCACTCTCTGCAGTAAAAAGAATCCACCGAACCTCAGAAAAACCGGCTGACGCCTCTCCCCGCAAGTGCAGGTCGAGCCTCGTCGATATCTTTCGCCTCCTTTTCCTCCTGATCAATGAAATGGCCTCCTAAACGTGGCCGCTCTCCCCTGATAGCGGCCGCTAATGGTCGGGCCATAATAGCGCGAGCATTGACGAGAACCTCCGCGTCCACGCCTGTTCCTGAACGTTACCCAAATCGTTGCTATTTTAGGCCACCTTAAATGGGAGCGTGTCGGCGTTATCGGCGGCCTGATCTCGCTGTCTTTTCCCATTGATCCGTGAAGTATTTCTCGCCATGATAGCGTCCGTGCCCCTCGGAATAATATCGAGCACCGGCCAGATGTTGCGGGAGATAGTTCGGCGGCGAATCGAGGGCGTTTTTGTGTTGCCTCTTTTGCGGGAAATAACAGTTTTAGGAGCACTCTCCGATAATCTGAGAGCGATTAGAGGCGTCACGCTCCCGTCTGGTCACCGCGCTGTGAAAGGCATCGGCTGCATCGAAAGGTCAGCGCCGCGGAATGGAGAGGAAACACAAGCAGGACTCGGGACCGGGGCTAAGTGAGCGAACATACTCACACCTGATACACAGGACACACAAAACAATCTCATTTGTGAGAGAGAGCTTTATTTGTTTAATGCCTTTCACAGACGTGGTCACAAACTGCTTTACATGAGAGGATTTGTCATGGAAATAATGTAAAGGTATTAAATTTAAAGTTAAAATTGAAATCACCCTCAAGGAACACAGATTCAGGAAAGTTTATGTGCTTTTTCAGTAGATTTTGAGGAATCGAATGAGATTTGATACTTCAAACAAAACCCCACACGATCTGGAAATGATTGTACGGTAGTTTTTCCATCAGTAAAGGATCTGTATCATGCTATTTTATCCATTACAAAGTAAAGTATAGGCTTTTATATGATATATTGTACCACTACCACTATGGAGTGCTATTTTTTGTGATGAATATAAGTATTTACTGGAGGTATTTTTCAAACCCGGAAGACACAACGCTCCGATTCAGTAAACTCTGCCCCTCTCTCCGCTCATACAACTTTTGCTTTTTTAGTAGAAATGTAAATGCACAGCAAAAAGTGAAGTTACTTCACGATGCAGTTATAAGGAGTTGACGTTTGCAACACAGCTTCATAAATGGCTAACACACACAAGCTTACACACATTTTGACTCACCACCGTTTTGGTCCATCGCTGTTTACATTATGGGACTCACGTTGGTCATAAAAGTGAATCCACTTTGATTCTGACGAAGGTTCACAAACATCCATCAGTGAAGTGACGGTCACAGAAAAACACTTTGGTGATAGTCGCCGAATCCCGGAAAGAAATTCCAACTTCTGGCCTTCTTTAGGAAGGTTGAATTAAATCCTGCACCTCTCACAGCCAAACGTGCTTTTCTCTGACATTATCGTCAGGTAAGAAAAAAGAACAGGCGTGTCCAGAGTAGGTTAGAAAGAGCTCCTTCTTCACAGCTTCCAGTGCAAACACGACATCTGTTCAGACGCTCAGGGGGTGCGTTTGTTTTGTCCGCAGGGGCATCATCAGGCCGTAAGAATATAGTTTTAGACATTACATTACAGACGTCGAGCACTTCCGTTCCACAACTGAGCAACTCAGTCGTTCACCAGGAGAGGGGGCGGAGCAGCGACTCAGAGAGCAGGATTCAGGAGGATTGCTGAGATTTTTGAATGAAGCCAAAAATCACTCTGGTGGTGTTTTTGATAAGGAAATAGCATAACAACATGGCTTTAAGCTCCAAAAAGTCGATTTTGCATGATATAGGACCTTTAACATTTCATAAGATGTTTAGTGGCCACAAGATGTGTATCCGATCTGAAAAGCAGGAACGCAACTGAATTTGAGTTAGCATTTAGCTTAGAGGCCACTTTTAGACGCTAATTTGTATCTAAAGTGAAATCTCAAAGGGTTTGTACATTCATTAATGATTTCTCACAAGGCTTTGACCTAAATGTGGTCGATGGGTTGACGACAGCTGAAAACATCTGAATCATTTATTATCTGTGATGTCTGAGGGCTAAATGCGAGATATAGGCATGATGAACGGACTCTGAAAAGTTTCCTGGATTAGCCTTTAAATAACTTGCTAACTGTCTGCATACGTTCGACAATCGCTTCTCCTTTTTATTCTATGCCTTCTTGCTGTGTAGGAGAGAGAGGCTAACCACTCCACTAACCATTCCATACATTAGTTTGGACCAAATTAACTCCTTTTGCTTATGTAAAAGTGTCCGTAGCGTCAAGACTGTACCGTATCTTGTTTAAGTTAGAGAATGCGGTGACATAACACAGAGCTTTAGTCGTCTAATGAAGCCGGCGTGTTATCTAAGCCGCGAGGAGCATGTTCTCGTCCCGCCAGCGCCCCCTCTCCTCTGAAGACCCTCTCTGTGAAGACCGGCTAATTGCTGTCTCAGAACCGCTCTTCAGGGAGGAGCTTTATACTCCGGACTCTGGCGCCGGCCGCTTCATCTGAGCCTCGTTTCTACTTCCCAGAGAAGAAAGAAAAGCACCACATCTCCGTCCTCACATATAGACCAATAGACCGAAGCCGAAACATAGTCTCATAAACATTAAGGCGAGACGCTGCCGGTGAATAAGGGGAAAAAGATATCCATTTGAAACTTATTGATACAAATGTCTATTGCACATTTCTGTCATTTTTATGTTTTCAAGCAAAAATAAGGACTTTGATTCATAAAAATGGCTCCAATTGCAGAAACAGTCCCGATTAGTTTAAGACTATTTGCATGGTTGGACCTTGACATGAAATGAGAGTGAGACAAAAACAATGGAGTCAAATTTTGTATTGAAAACAACAAATAAACTGAAATAGGTTGTTTTTGCAGCTGATGAGAAGTTTAGGACTACAGGTATTCGCACTGTCATGACGTCCTGATGGCAAAGGCAAAAAGAAATTCTGGTTTTGAGCGTGGTCAGATTGTTGAGCGCACCATCGCTGCTGAGGTGGGACGCAGTAAGACATTCATTCATTTTGAAGTCAGGGTCGTACCGCCTTTGCTCTGCCTGATCCCGTTAGACCTAAGAAGCTGAGCAGGAAGGGCCTGGTCAGTACTTGGATGGGAGACCGTTTGAGAAAACCAGGAAGTGTGTCAGTGAGTGGTTGGTACCCCCCTTGGCTACCCCAGGGCAGCTGCTGCTACACCACCGAGTATGGAGTGAATGAATATCCATCCATTTTCTTCCACTTGTCCGTTGCCGGATCTTGGGGGCAGCCGTTGGAGCTGCCCAAATCACATTGCACCAGCCCCTTATGGCTCCTCCTGCTGGTGCTGGGTTCACGGAACGACGGCCTCACGATTAACCGGGCCTCATAAAGGGCTTCTGAACCACTCTTTGTTTGACCCGTCACCAAGGACCTGTTTGCCCTGGGAGACCCTACCAGGGGCACAAAGCCCCCGACAACAGAGCTCCAGGATCATTCGGGCGCTCAAACCCCTCCACCACGATAAGGTAGCGGTTCCAGGAAGGGACTGAATGAATAATGCAATGTAAATGTCTTTGACTGTCCATGAAAATGCTACCAATGCATCATTATTAAAAGATCCTGAGGAACAAAATCAAGTGGAAGACCCAAAGAAATGTCACCAGCACTGAGCCAGAGGATGCGATTGGTTGTCCATCAAGACACTGGACGATCCTCGACCCAAATGAAGGCTGTTACTGGAGCCGACTGCAGCCTAATGACCATCAGAAGCATCTGCGACTGAAGGGGTTTCAAAACAAAAAATGTCTTCAAAGCATCGCCTCCTTGAACGCCACAGAACTGTCTGTTTGGACTTTGCAAGAGAGTACCAAACATGGAGCATTTAAAGGTGAAGAAAATATGAGAAAACCCTTAATGGTCCTGATGGTTGTTTTACTGAAGTCATGCCATGCCAGTATTAATGCCTCAAATGTCGTCAAAACCATTGAATATGAATCAATCTGGCTCTAAATCTAAATGTTTTTGACAATGATGACATTTCTCAGCTATTGCTTAAAGGTCGCCCGTTGTGTCCGATTTGCTTTTGAATATTGAAATCCCCCCTCGATCCCATTTGACAGGTTGTTCGCAATTCGCTTTAGTGATTGTGACATTCAAATCCGATGTTTGAGTGTTACTTAAAGCAGAATTACAAAGCATTACATTTGTAGATCTCGTACTCATTTCTCCTGTTGTTTCCGTCTCGACTGTGACGTGATTCAAAGGCGCAGGATTACAAAAGACATCGTTTTGCGCTCCTCGTTTCTCGAACTATCTTCTCCTACCCAGGGCTCCTCTTCTCGTCAAACCGAATTTCAGAAATCCAGGCCGGAGGACCATCGAAGGAGCCCCCCCCCCCCCCTGAGAAAACCTCAAACCGCCGGTGCTGATGGATATTGAAAAGCATCGCTCGGCCGCAGAAGCATAAAAAGCACTCCTCTTCGGTAGAAAATTAATCGCAATAGACGGCGCGCCATTTGGAAACGCGGCTTTTTACGACTGCAGCGTTAATGGAAGAGCTTTTAGAAGTCCCCGTTGGGCCGGAGGAGCGTACGAGGCGCGCACACCTGGGAGGCCGGGCGGGCTTTTGTCTTAAGTACAGCCTGATTTGTTACTCGAGCAGACGTGGACGGACGGAGAGACGTGGAGGAAAAGGAGAGTTAGAGGCGGAATGAAATAAAAGCGAAAGAGAGATTTCCAGATTGACTGTCAATGGAACGAGGGAGAAAAGGTTGACAATGTTGTTTGAATGTGAAATGTGGAGACTTCACCAGCTTTTTTTTGAATAATTATCTAAAATCGCAGGCAAATACAAGCACCGTGGACAAGTGTGAAAGCCTTTAACTGGATTTAAACTGGTATTAAATCTCCTGGAAAATGATTGCACTAGTTTTACTGCAAAGGTTCATCAGAAAAACAAAAATCATCATTAATTCTGGTCCATCCCTCTCAGAAACCTACCAGAAATTCTAAAAAACTTCAATAAAATTGATCCTCAAGCATCATAGGATGATGGACACTGCCACTGGGTCACTGAAATGTTAAATATCCTCTAATATGAACATAAAAAGTTGCATAGTACATCTTAAATGAAGTGAATTTACCTTGTTGTTCTATGGATCATATTTCAAGTGACCTATTATGCATATCTGAGGCTTAACATATTGATACATTACATTTTAAAGCAGTACTAAGTAACTCATGCCCCTAGAGGCCAAAAGCGCCACTGCAGGTGTCATAGCATGTTGCGTTTTTTTACTTATTAATTGTCCATGAGAGTAAATACGCTGACAGAAAAGACAAAAGGACAGAGGGATATTGTACATCCAATTACACAATGGAGATATTTTTTTCACTCAAACTTGGCTGTAAATACTGTTTAAGTTGCGCCAGCCCGCAGTTAGCTTTGCCCGTTCGCCTGTTAGCTTCTTCTTCGTGATTCCATTAGTGTGTATTGGGGCTCCGGGTCAGAGCTTAGAAAGCTGCAATTGTGTGTTCTGGCCAGAGACCCCCCAATCATCCCAACAACACTTGTATTACTCCCAGAAGGACCACGTAAAGGATTTATTAAGGTAAACAAGTTACCTAGTACTGCTTTAAATGTAAGGTAACAATGTAGTGCCCTCTGAAGGCAGCGGGTGGGAATGATGCTTTATAAAACAAACTTTCACTTGTAGCTTTGGGCACATATGAGCTTTAAAAATGTGATGAGTTTCATGTTCACTCTGACCAATAAATCTGGGAAACACAGAATAGAGTTTTTTACTACAAATATGTACAATAGGCTCTCATCTGGGGCCTTGACTTCGCTGGAAATTAGGTCACTAACCTCAATGAGATTGGTGGTTAAATGAAGGTCAAATAAAATAAATACAATTTGGAAGAAGACACAACCAAAATCTCTTCTTCTGCTTAAGGATTAGTGTTTTCCAGAGTTTTTGCTATATATATTTTTTGCTATATCTCTTTCAAAAGAAGTTGCAGCTTCAGTGTCTTCTCGATATCCTCTCTGTACGGATTTTTCTTAGATATAGATTTCGAAAGGCCGAAAAAAGGCCATGCTGAGAGTGAGTTATTTGGTCTTATTGAACCGTGCCTCTGCTGTGTGTTTTTCTGTGTCAGGAGTTCATCTTGAACCAGGACTGGAACGACCCCAAGTCTCAGCTGCAGCAGTGCTGTCTGACCCTGCGCACAGAGGGCAAGGAGCCGGACATCCCCCTCTACAAGTGAGTAATACAGCTCTATACAACAACATGCAGTACTTTACTAGTGAGGACAACACAATATGAACCACATCCCCCTCTACAAGTGAGTAATACAGCTCTATACAACAACATGCAGTACTTTACTAGTGAATTCAACACAATATGAACCACATCCTCCTCTACAAGTGAGTAATACAGCTCTATACAACAACATGCAGTACTTTACTAGTGAGGACAACACAATATGAACCACATCCTCCTCTACAAGTGAGTAATACAGCTCTATACAACAACATGCAGTACTTTACTAGTGAGGACAACACAATATGAACCACATCCCCCTCTACAAGTGAGTAATACAGCTCTATATAACAACATGCAGTACTTTACTAGTGAGGACAACACAATATGAACCACATCCCCCTCTACAAGTGAGTAATACAGCTCTATATAACAACATGCAGTACTTTACTAGTGAATTCAACACAATTTGAACCACATCCCCCTCTACAAGTGAGTAATACAGCTCTATATAACAACATGCAGTACTTTACTAGTGAGTACAACACAATATGCACCACATCCCCCTCTACAAGTGAGTAATACAGCTCTATACAACAACATGCAGTACTTTACTAGTGAGGACAACACAATATGAACCACATCCCCCTCTACAAGTGAGTAATACAGCTCTATATAACAACATGCAGTACTTTACTAGTGAGTACAACACAATATGAACCACATCCCCCTCTACAAGTGAGTAATACAGCTCTATATAACAACACGCAGTACTTTACTAGTGAATTCAACACAATATGAACCACATCCCCCTCTACAAGTGAGTAATACAGCTCTATATAACAACATGCAGTACTTTACTAGTGAGTACAACACAATATGAACCACATCCCCCTCTACAAGTGAGTAATACAGCTCTATACAACAACATGCAGTACTTTACTAGTGAGTACAACACAATATGAACCACATCCCCCTCTACAAGTGAGTAATACAGCTCTATATAACAACATGCAGTACTTTACTAGTGAGTACAACACAATATGAACCACATCCCCCTCTACAAGTGAGTAATACAGCTCTATACAACAACATGCAGTACTTTATTAGTGAGTACAACACAATATGAACCACATCCCCCTCTACAAGTGAGTAATATGGCTCTATATAACAACATGCAGTACTTTACTAGTGAGTACAACACAATATGAACCACATCCCCCTCTACAAGTGAGTAATACAGCTCTATACAACAACATGCAGTACTTTACTAGTGAGGACAACACAATATGAACCACATCCCCCTCTACAAGTGAGTAATACAGCTCTATATAACAACATGCAGTACTTTACTAGTGAGTACAACACAATATGAACCACATCCCCCTCTACAAGTGAGTAATACAGCTCTATATAACAACATGCAGTACTTTACTAGTGAGTACAACACAATGTGAACCACATCCCCCTCTACAAGTGAGTAATACAGCTCTATATAACAACATGCAGTACTTTACTAGTGAATTCAACACAATATGAACCACATCCCCCTCTACAAGTGAGTAATACAGCTCTATACAACAACATGCAGTACTTTACTAGTGAGTACAACACAATATGAACCACATCCCCTTCTACAAGTGAGTAATACAGCTCTATATAACAACATGCAGTACTTTACTAGTGAATTCAACACAATATGAACCACATCCCCCTCTACAAGTGAGTAATACAGCTCTATACAACAACATGCAGTACTTTACTAGTGAGGACAACACAATATGAACCCCATCCCCCTCTACAAGTGAGTAATACAGCTCTATATAACAACATGCAGTACTTTACTAGTGAGTACAACACAACACAAGTTCATTCATTAGAACTGAATGAAAACCACTCTGGGGGTGTTTTTGAAATGGAAATAGCATAACAACATGGTTAAAAGCTCCAAAAAGTCCATTTTGTATGATGAAGTACCTTTAAGGAGAGAATATCATACAGTATTCACCCGCCTTAACGCTGGATTCTAAATCACATTAATCTCATGCAGTTAAGACAACACAGGCCCGACTCTCCTGTGGAAATGTTTTAACAAATGCACAAATCAAACCTTTTTTCCTCCCTTTGACTTTGGCTCAGATATGACCTCACTTTCCTCGATGGCCTCAGCGCTGCGTAAAGCCCCGTATGTCGCCTATTCATCAAATATTAAACCGCAACATTATGAATAATACATTTGAGAAGGCATTTAGAAGCATTTATACAGGCAGACAGATGTACTTTTATTTATTTATTCACATGAAAAGCGGAGCGTGAATGCTTCTCCTTGTTTAGTGTTTGCACGTCTTAGTTTGAAAACTCGATGACCAGGTTGTAAGATAAATATGAAGTTAGTGGAACATGCACGTAGGGCTGTCACGGTCACATTTTACCTCACGGTTATTGTGGCCAAAATTATCACGGTTTTCGGTATTATCGCGTTATTTTTTTTTAAATGTGTGTTAATATGTTCAGAAAGCATTGATGGTCCTACACAAACTGAATAGTTTCAAAAAAGTTTAACAGTGCTTGTTACATTACACAGACAAAGCAGCTTTTCACATCAAAGTAAAGGAACTATAACGATGTGTTGTTGATGTTTCGAGGGTATTACATGTGCTATTTATAGCGCCAGAAACGAAGAAGAATATTTTTGAACAAGATAAACCGTCTATATCAGGAGCATTGTTCTCAGTTTGTTTCCTTCCAGTGAGCTTTCACTTAGCAGATTTGGGAAAATGCCTCAGACAGTGATCATTGTTAATTTCATAGTACTGCGGCGAAAGTGAATCTATTGCAATCTGCCACTGGGAGCCCCGTGACGCATTGTGCCATTGTGCGGAGGTATCCGGACACGGCTTGTGCTGGCGGTGGCGGTGCAGCCGCACTATGGGGCGACTCGTTACATTCTCCCTCAACCCAAAGTCCCACATCAGCATTTCAGCTAGAACGCTAACGTTAGCTTACTGCTATAGAGCTGTGGAGACGGTCACGCTGGTGAGTCAGAGGTTCGAAGTATTGCTGCTTTAGAGACACTTTTTCCTGCACGTTCTACAAACAGGAAAGCTGTCTCTATAAACTGTCCTTCAGCTTTCTTAAAATACCCAAAACATGCCCAGACTTCAGGCTTGTCCTCTGAGGCTGATAGATCCTGCGCACTGTCGTCTCGGACATGATTCCAGCTTCGAGAAAGTTTTGTTTTGGTTGTAGCTACAGAGTGCGCCTGTGGCATCTTCTGCAGCTCATAAGGCTCACTTTGTCTAAACCGTGGTAATCCACCTCGGTAAAATATTGCACGACTGAAAACCCACACTTTGCACTTTTATTTGCTCTTGCGTATCATTCTCTTAATTTCACAATTCTTTCCACGTAATCCAAACTCTCCACAAAGACCCAAAGTTCATGGCTAACTCCTTTAGAAACTGTTTGCAAACACATCTCGCAGAACAGATTACATTTCTTCATTCTCCTGCCGTCCTTTTTTCCGCGTTGTTGTTCCGGATAAATGCGTAGCGCGGTCGTCTCTTTGTGCGACGACAAAGGTGAAAGGCCAAGTGTTCGGCGACAAAACCGCTTTTGAGGCCTGCCATAAAAGCGGGGCGTGCGTCGCCGTGGAAACTGACAATCGCGTCGCAAAACAGGGGGAAACAAATAGACTAAAAACTACAACAAGGTCAGGGCTGAAAGAGAGCAGCCGGAGCGAGCGGAGAGAGAGAGGTTATGTGCAGTGAACTCAGCAGAGTTTTTTTTTTTTTGCTTTATTTTTTTGTTCGTCTGCACTTCTTAAATGTATTGTTTCATCCGTATGCTGTACATGGCCCGACCCGTCACCCAAACACGGATAACTGTCGGCCGCACAAAGCATTGACAAGAAACAAATGGGCGTCTGCGCCGGCTTGAATTTTGATCAGCCATAGATGCGCCGGCTGAGGTTTGAAAAATTACTTTTGTTTTGTGGAATTACCATAATACGTTTGGACGATCAAAATGCAAAGTGTCGTTTAAAGCCAGGGCAAAATGACAGCAACATAAATACTAAGTAGAGGTCGACCGATATCAGCCCGATATTAAAGGGATGTTTCAGGATTTTTGACATAGGGCCTCATTTCCTAGTTATCCAGAATGTTGCTAATTGATGAGATATTTTTTTTGTAATTCAAGCAGTTCTTATGTTTGAAGAGCTTCGTGGCGCTAGGCTAGTGCAAGGCTAGCACATTTCTATGGTATCAGCTAGCCTGCATTAAAAACAGTCTGACCCGCTCCACAGTGCATCTGAGGCAAATCAATTATAACACCAGACTAACCATATAAATGTCTGTGTCGATAATTTTAACCATTTTCCATTTAAAATGCCTTATATTTGAGCAGCTTTCGTGGTTGTATAAGCTACACAGCGGCGGAGTGATCTGCAAGAAAATAGTCCCTCAAAATGTGATCATTCATGTGATGCAAGGTCAGTTATATTCCAAAAATCATTCTATCGACACAGACATTTATTTGGTTAGTCTGGTGTTGCCTAAGGTGCACTGTGGAGCGGGTCAGACTGTTTTTAATGCAGGCTAGCTGATACCATAGAAATGCGCTAGCCTTGCACTAGCCTAGCGCCATGAAACTCGTCAAATATGAGAACTGCATGAATTACAAAAACAAATATCTCCAGAAATCAGCAACACTCTGGATAACTAGGAAGTGAGGCCCTATGTCAAAAATCCTGAAATATCCCTTTAACGTCTAAACCCCCAGTTCGGTATTAAGGCTTTGTGAAGAAAAGAGTCAAAATATCGGCGAACAACTAGAAAGAGCAAAGTTCACTACAAGACAAGGGCAGCTTTAAACCGATTGGTACTTTCTGCTTTAACCCCTTAACCCCCACCTGAACCAAGCACTTTTTCAGTTTGGCTTTACCCAAATCTAAAAACGTTTTGAAAAACCTAGCGACACAATTGAGATAAAAAACGATGATGGAAATGCAACAAAAAAGTGGCAAAACGTGAGGAAAAAAAAGCAACCAAAGAATTACAGTGAAGTGACAAAAATGTGATGAAAAAGTGACAAAAATGTGATAAAAAAGTGTCAAAAATGTGATAAAAAAAGTGACAAAAATGTGATGAAAAAGTGACAAAAATGTGATAAAAAAGTGACAAAAATGTGATAAAAAAGTGACAAAAATGTGATGAAAAAGTGACAAAAATGTGATAAAAAAAGTGACAAAAATGTGATGAAAAAGTGACAAAAAAGCAACCAAAGAGTTACAGTAAAGGGACAAAAAAGCAATGAAAAAGTGACACAAATGTGATGAAAAAGAAACAAGCATTTGTGGATGTTGTGGCTAAGAAAAATGCTAAAAGCAAAGCAGTTCTTAGAGCCTTTATTAGCACAAGATGACAGAGTGAAGACAGTCGCAGGAGAGTCTGCCGGTTTAACAAAGCAGCCAGCTTATATACCACAGAAGCTGCCTTATTTGGTCTAAAACAGAACATTCTTTACCAGGACACCAAAATAGATGTCATAAAACAGATGCATACAACAAGTGGACAACTGTGATCTAACTTTATTTCATGGTCACTCAGGTCAGCGGGAGAAGGCCAACTCAGGTCAACAGGAGGTCACAGGAGATAGCAAAGAAACAACTGTTATTTCACTTTAAGCTAAGAACATATTATATTTAGACAACTGCAAACAAGAAGACACATATTTCCACACATTTGACAAAAATGTGATGAAAAAGTGATTAAAATGCCACAAAAGAGCAACAGAAAAGTGACAAAAACGCAGCGAAAGAGCGTCAAAAACGTGACCCAAAAGCACCAAAAAAGTAGCAGAAAGTGACAAAAAAAATCAATGTAAAGAAATGTCAAAAAAGTGACTACAACGGACTGAAAACGCAAGGAAAAAGATCAGTTTAAACTAGAAATGCAATGGCTGCGCCATTGCGATTGACTGCGGAATTGCGGGAAGCGAATGCAGAAATTGCATAAACTGTTCAAATTGCATAAATTGCTTAATTTGCATAAACTGGTAAAATGCATAAAATGTCATGTTGCATAAACTGTATAAACTGCATAAAGTGGTAAAATGCATGAATGGGTTAATTTGCATAAATTATGTAAATTGCATAAACTCTTTGAAATTCATAAATCCTAAATGGCATAAACTCTTAAGTTGCATAAACGGTTTAAAATGCATAAAGTGGTTACTTTGCATAAATTGTTAATATTGCATAAACTTTTATATTCCATAAACTGGTCAAACTGTTGAAATGGCCTCAGTGCTTGATTGGCAGAAGCTGCACAAATGGCTGAAAGTCCTGGAGTCTCCTGATTGGCTGGATTCGCACATACACACCAATGCAAAAATTTCAAACTCCCGTATAAAAAAACTGGAAAACTGCAGAAGGCCAATTCTTTCTCAAAACCCACAAGTTGCAGAAGCTGAACATGCACAAAGTGCAGAAATTGCAGAAAATGCAGAAAAAAGTGCAGAAAAGCATGGATTTGCGGCAGCCCCATTATAAGTCAATGGGAAAAATCTCCGACATTTTGGCCGATTGCGGAAAAACCGTAAGTTGCAGAAGTCCCAAAAGTAATAGCACCCTTCTCCTCAACATGCGGAACGTTTTGATGCATAACTTGCATAAATTGCACAAAGCATGAAGGTGCTGAAAGCTCTAGAAAATCGGGAAAAAGATGGAAGAGGAATAATAATAAAGAACATGAAAACCAATAATTGACTGCGGAAGAATTCCGCAGTCAATCAATGAGTTTTGTTGGTCTTAGCTTTCAAATGAGGCTTAGATAAATTTAGATAAAGCTGAACTGGAGAAAATGCACTTGGTTCTTATGTGACTTTGACCAACAGACTCTTTAAGAAATCAAGTGCTTTGACCACCTGTGAGGGGGAACCAAGTTAAGACTTAAATCCAATATTGAATTGCTGTATTTCTATCTTTGCCACCGAAAACTTCTGACACTCTCCTTGAGAAAACATGACATTCTTCCTCTTTTTTTGCCCCCTTCATCCAGCGGGACAATCATAGCCTGGATGGGAGTTTTAGCCCTTTATCCTCCTCCTCCTCTCTCTTCTCATCTTGTCTTCAGATGAATCATATTTGTTCCAATTGAAAGCATCTCTCTCCGTGTTACTCCCTGAAGGGCAGCCGCCTGTTTGTCCTTGTCCGGTCCTTTGGGAGAATTGTTATTATTTTCCCTGAGCCTTGGCCCCACTTTTGTCATCTTATATTTCTTATATATTTGGAAATGTTTTTTTTTGCCGTTCCAGGACCCTTCAGACCGTCGGCCCGTCCCACGCCCGAACCTACACCGTGGCCGTGTACTTTAAAGGGGAGCGGATCGGCTGCGGCAAAGGACCAAGGTGAGCCTCATTGTTTTGCCCATTTTAGCCATCCAAAAGTTAAGTATAGGCATGTATGTGATATATTGTACCTTTACCACTATGGAATACTCATTTATGTGATAAATATAAGTATTTTCTGGAGGTATTTAGCAAACCCGGAAGACACAATGCTTCGATTCAGTTAACTCTGCCCCCTCTCTCCGAGCTAGTCTGCCCATACAACATTAGCAGTAAAATAAATGTAAATATCACAGCAATAAGTAATAATAATAATAATAATGCATTGGTTTTATATAGCGCTTTTCTGGACACTCAAAGACGCTTTACATTACACTATTCATTCACTCTATACTTGGTGGTGGTGAGCTACTATTGTAGCTACAGCTGCCCTGGGGTAGACTGACGGAAGCGAGGCGACCAGTCTCCGCCATCAGCCCCTCCGACCACCACCAACCACTCACTCACTCACTCCATTCGTTAGGCTTCCTGGCGTTTCCCAAACGGTCTCCCATCCAAGTACCGACCAGGCCCTTCCCTGCTTAGCTTCCAAGGTCTGACGGGATTGGGCAGAGCAAAGGCGGTATGACCACAAGTGAAGTTACTTCAGAATGCAGTTATAAGGAGTTGAAATCTGCAACACAGCTTCATAAATGGCTAACACACACGCTAACAGACACTCTAACACACATGTTAACACACAAGCTAACACACAAGCTAACACACTCGCTAACACACACGCTAACACACACGCTAACACACGTTTTGATTGACTCACCGCTCTGTCCTGGCCGCTCCATCACATTGGGGACTCGCGTTGGGTATAAAAGTTAATCCACTTTGATTCTAGCTGATTCGCTGAATCCCGTGAAGAAATTCCAACTTCTGGCGAGTGGCCTCTTCTTTAGGAAAAAATATTGTTAGGTAAGAAAAAAGAACAGGTGTCTAGGGTAGGTTAGAAAGAACTCCTTCTTCACAACTTCCAGTGCAAACATGACATCTGTTCAGGGGGTGCGAAAAAGCTATTTTATAAATTAAAAAAAGGGCGGAAGGCATTACATTACAGACGTCGGGCTCTTCCTGTTTGACACCATCCATCCATCTTCTTCCACTTGTCCGTTGCCGGGTCGTGGGGGCAGCTGTTGGAGCTGCCCAAATCACATTGCACCAGCCCCTTATGGCTCCTCCTGCGGGTGGTGGGTCCACGATTAACCGGGCCTGTTGGTCTCTCATAAGGAGCTTCTGAACCGCTCTTTGTCTGACCCGTCATCCAGGACCTGTTTGCCCTGGGAGTTCCTACCAGGGGCATGAAGCCCCGACAACAGAGCTCCTAGGATCATTCAGGTGCTCAAACCCCTCCACCACGTTAAGGTGGCGGCTCCAGGAGGGGCCTGTTTGACACTATGATGTAAAAAACAGCAGACTGTCATAACTCAGTGGTTTTCCATCAGAGGGAGAGCAGGATTCAGGAGGATTGCTGAGAACTACGTGAATGCAGCCAAAAACCACTCTGGGGGTGTTTTTGATGAGGAAATAGCATAACAACATGGTTAAAAGCTCCATAAAGTCGATTTTGCACGATGTAGGCCCTTTAATGTGAAAACTAAACATCTTATCGTGAGACTCTGCTTACATATTTCTTTCCCCTTTTTAATCATATGTACTGGATACATACATTTATGTGAGAGTAAGCTCAAGCGCCCCGGCCTGACCAATCGCCCTCGACACAGACTTACCCAGACTTATAAAGACCCGCCTCTGTGCTGTGTCTGTAATGGCCTCGGAATAACGGCCTCTTTATCGACGCTGTTTATTAGAGCAATTAGAGCCCGCGCTGCCGCCGCTCCGTGAGGCACATTAGGAACAATGAAAACGAATCGACCCCAAATCGATCGACTGTAAACGGGCTCCGGAAATATCACGGAGAGCAGTCCTGGACATTACTTTTGTTTAAACGCAAGTAAATAAATAAACACGGCTCTTAAAAAGTGTCACATCGCCTCATTGAAACTGGCCGCGCTCTTTTTTTTTTTCTTCTTTTTGTACGCCGCCTGTTTTGTAAAAGAAGGTGAATCTCCACAAATAACCGAGTACTTTCCTGCCGTAAAAGCTCCTCGTCTCCGCTCGTCTCTGCCTTGAAGAAATCCCTCCATTCAGTGCCATTCTAAAGAGCTCTGTGTCACTTTAAGCTGGCGATAAGTTGCCGCTTCTCCGGGCTTTGTCAGCGCCGCCGTATTTTGTATTTACACCCCTTAAGCTCCTCTCCTGTCACTCCGCAAAACATTATTCATTCAAAAGCATTTCTCTTTTAGACGGTGACGCAGATGGACTTTCACAAACACTCGCACCTGTTATTGTTGTTTGGCTAAAACAGGCTTTTTTTACCCCCCCTCCAAACAAACATGGAGTGCACTTTCGCTAATCCTCTCAACACTTCTCAGCTGCTGATTGGGAATATGCTAATACCCACTCGCCGCGATTATTTTGCTACCTTTTTGTAACTATTGTTTTTCATTAGAGTAAACCTCAGGCCGTCACCAGCGGGGACCTTTTCGTTTCAACTCGGCGCTATTTTCGGGCCAAGCCTCAAACGGAAGCCGGTGGAAATGAAAGCTGTGTCACATGCTGGGTCCAACTGCACTTTGGTACAGAAAAGACTGACATGAGGAGGATTATGGCAGTATAGTATAGTAGTATAGTATATTAAAGGACCATTTATGAGGAAATATCTTTAAAAATGCATGCACAATGGTAACATTTCTCGACAAACGACTTTGACATTGCGGTCTCCCTTGTAAATAGAAAACTTCTCTTATTCATTAGCGGCAAATTAAACATGTATCGCAAAAGGATCACCTGCTATAGCATAAAATTTGTTCCATACCTCAATTTTCATCCATATTTCAGGGCAGCAGCTTAGCTTAACCTTCTTGGATTTTATTCATACTTGCCACTGGAGCTGCTCGATTATAGAAAAAATAATAATCATGATTATTTTGGTAATAATTATGATAATAACGATTATATGTGGCCTTTAAAAATATACATATATATTGTATTTATTCATTTTTCATTAATCCTGGCTTTGTCATCTTGGAATATGCCAGTGCCGTCATGGAAGAAGAAATCCATTGATGGAATAACCTGGTCATTTAGGACAGGGGCGGACTGGCCATATGTCCATTATGGAAGAGCACAGAAAGGCCACTGGTCTGGCCTCTCAATCTTAACCTCTTACCCCCGCTTTGACCGAGCTTTGCCCAAATCTAAGAGCTTAAAAGTCAAGCATCAAAATAGCGACGAAAACAAGGATGAAAACGGAACAAAAATGTGCCAGAAAAGCAACAAAAACATGATGAAAAGCCAACAAAAACATCACAAAAAACAGACAAAAAAAGAGACGAACACAAAATGAAAAAGTGATGGAAACACAACAAAAGAATTTGACAAAAACATGTCAACAAGCCCCAAAAAAGTAAAGAAAGAGCAGCAAAAAACATGACAGAAATCAAAAACACAGCAACAACCAGAGGCGTAACTTTCCAAAAGGCAAGGCAGGCAGCTGCGTGAGGCCCCCAACAGTCAAGGGCCCCCATGAACCAACCCGTTATTCTTCCTTCAGTAAACACTTGATATACACAGTCTTCCTAATGATTTTGGTGATGCAGTTACATCATCTCTCCACCGCTGCTCTGTGGCGCTGTTCATCCCCCTCCTGCTGCTGCTTTAGTGAGTCATGGCTCCCTAATGTTAACTTATAATGACAAACAGTGGACAGACTTTTCACTCACGGCTCCACCAGATTATATTTCTAAAGTGAAACCAGTTTATTGTAACTCACTTCCTGGTAAATGGACTAAACTTATAGAGCACTTTACAGTAAGGAACCAGTCACCCATTCACTCTCTCATACATACCCTAATGTACGCAGACACTGGAGGCAAGTAGGGTGAAGTGTCTTGCCCAAGGACACAACAACAGTGTGAATTTGCGGGAGCTGGGACTCGAACCCACGACCTTCCGATCGCGAGACGACCTGCTCTACCTGCCACCGTCACCCCCATGACCTAAAGAACCTCAGCTTCTGTTCTGAGGAAAAATTACGCAGAGAACTGCATTATGGGAGTTGTCAGGTGACCCGCTCCTGCCCAAATGACGTCCTCTCTGCCAGTGCGCAGTACAACAAGCGGCCTCCAGAGGGCCCCCAAGCAAGAATGTCGGTAGGGGGCCCTCTGGTGACTGCTGGCACACTTGCTACACCACTGGCGACAACGGGACAAAAAGTGTGGCGCTACACTGTTGCTTTTAGATTCGGGTAAAGCCGAACTGCACTGAATATGCACTCGGTTAAGGTTGAAATATCTGGAAGGGCGGCCGTGCTGGTCAGAGTCCAGGGCCGTTTTTCAGTCCCAGTCCGGCCCGATTCAGGATGGGATTGAGTTAGAATAAGTCCTTGCTGTGAATGAAAAGTTTCCCCCATGTTCAGTTCTATATTAACTCTCTCTTCTCTTCTCTCCCTTCTCTCCCTCTCTCTTTAAATATTTCTAATCTAGCATCCAGCAGGCAGAGATGGGAGCCGCCATGGACGCCCTGGACAAATGTAAGTAGCACTGGCAGAACTGGCTGTCCGCACGAACGCTATTTTCACACATTTCGAGGAGGCGCCGCTTTGGCTCGATCCGAGAGTCAAGATGGTTGGCAGGCGGCGGCGCGGCGGTCAGACGAGGAGCCCGGCGCTGGCAGGTGCACATAGGAGAATTAGGCCGTTTGAAGTGCGGGCCCACGGCGCTCGCGTGGGGAGGTCCGAGCCAGGACAGAGGGAGACGGTCCAGAGAGAGGACGCAGAGAGAGCCATCCTGGGTTCTCGTGTTAACACAAGAGCAAAGCACGCTTCGCGTTTGGAGCAGCGCCATGTCAGGGGAAATAGACAGTTTACGTAATACTGGGGTTGTTTTGGTGGACGGGGCTTCGTTTCTTAGACACAAGGCCTGATACATATTTACAGGGCCGAGTACCTTTAAAGCCACACCGCGTAGAATTTAACCTAATAAATAAAATTGAAATACAAGCATTTATTTTATGACAGATATTTTCAGCATTGAAAAATATCTCATAAATGTGCAAACAAACATTTATGAGGCTCACCTCTCTTAAGATATGACTGTAAACTTTTTCGGGAGTGGGTACGTCTCCACCATGTGACGAAAGGCAGTAGAATTTGAGATTTTAAACATGTTAGTTTCTCATCCAAATCCATTCTTTTATCACACACTGCAGTAACAGCATTTTCTGTGTTGAGCTGGTCATTAGGAGCGTGTTTTGTTTGGCCGGCAACAGTACAGTCCAAAATGTTGCGCAGTGTACCTTTAAATGATGCCAGTGCAGTGTGGGAGAAAAAAAAGTTTAGAGTATCGCGACAAAGAAAATGAAATCCTTTGCTTTGTTGCCTTTGGTCATCAAAAATTGAGGAAACAATGGGAGGGAAATTGAGAAGGAAAATAAAAGTGGAAAATTGGGAGAAAATTTGGTGATAAAAAAGTGGGAAAGATTTGAGAAAATTGGGAAAAAACTTAGAAACATTGGGATTACAATTGAACAAAGAAAGGTAAAAGGTGTGTGGGGGAAAATTAGGAAAAATGGTAATATTTTTTTTGAAATTTCAGTGGAGTAGTGAACTCTGCTCTGCTCCACCCCCCTCCTGTCGCCCACGCCCCTCACTCCCCTCCCCACGCTGCTCTGATTGCATGTATTGTATGTACCATGTAAATATTTGAGATTTACTTTTATTTGCTGAACTGCAACTTTCATGATAGTCTGACACTTTTTTTGGATATTTAGAACATAATAATTCCATTTAGAAGTAAGTTTACACCGCAGTACCTTTTTTTTCCCGCAACCCTTGAACGCCTCAGCCTCTCCTCCGGTGCTGCTTTGCTTTGTGAGGGAAAAAAAGGAGGAAAAAGATCTGACAGCTCCTGTAGATACTGGATTGATAAACAGACGGACATTTCAGGAGGATTTGTCTTATGAAATACTGCGCTGCTCAGTCCAGTCCGAGTTTTTTTTTATTGATTGGGTCGGGCCTGTTTTGCGTAAAAGTACTTTCTAAAATATATTATATATTAAGCTACCAGATTACCAGATTTTTAAATTTCTAATTCCTAACCTGACTTATTGAGCTTTGAACCAGACAACATTTGAACTTCTACAGATCTTTTCCACTTAGACTAAACAAGATCCAAAATCCCCTTTGAAGAAATCTGAGTATCTTTGTAAATTTTAACCAGGCTTGCAGTGCAAAAAGTACCCTACTAAAAACAAGGAAAAAAATCTTAAAATAAGACATTTAGTCTTGTTTTAAGCAAAAAAAATCTGCCAATGGGGGGTAAGCATTTTTTTCTTGCTAAGAATTCTTTATAAATTGCTAGAATTAAGCAAAATGTCCTCAGAAAATGGAGTAATTTAAGGAAAACATTCTCGTTCTTAATAAATACTAATATTTAAGAAAAACATTGCCCGCGCCCAGGGTCCCATCTCCATGATGTGGAGCCAGGCTGATGGTCAGAATCACCTGGCTGGAGGATTCACCTATTGTACATGTTTTTAGTGGTAGACATGGGGAGAACATGCTCCACACAGAAAGGCCCCGTCCTGGTGGGAATTGAACCTGGGACCTTCGAGCTGTGAAGCTGAGGCTCTAACCGCTACCACTACCGCGCCGACCACTTTAAAGAATGGAATGTATTATCTCTCTGTTCTCTTAAATGAAGAGTTGTTGTGATCTTATTTTCTCTTAAAATAAGAAAAAATATTCTTTGTCTAAAGCTGAAGAAGATTCAAAACGTTTTTCTTTCTTGTTACAAGAAAAATTAGCATGTTTTTAGCAAGTATATCTGAACAAGAAATGGCTAGATTTTATTTCCTAAAATAAGATTTTTTTTCTCAAGATAACTTTGCTCGGCAAGACATTATTACTTTTTAGGGGAAAAATAAGAACTTATTTCTTAAAGTAAGACATTTTTTACTTGCTTAGAATCCACTTTTTGCAGTGTGATCAAGTATTTATCCTTTGTCGCTGAAAATAAGCAATTCTGGCCATTTTTATGTATAAAATGTCAAATTTTTAAATGAAAACATATGACAGACAACTTGCAATACGTTCTCCCCTCATCTTTATATGAGTGATCTACAGCAGAAGTTTCATATCGATATCTCTCCATGAATTCACCTCCAGCTTCTCGCCTCGATAAGCAGCATTCTTCCGACTTAAATCCTACAAAGTAAAGCTCCTGTATGACCGAGAGCCTCCATGAACACTTTCTAAAGCGCTCCGACCGCCCCGCCCCCCCCTGTCCCCGGCGTATACCCCCTGTCAGCCTGATTGATGGCTGCTCCGCTCCGGTAAATGAGCGCTGTCCTCTCCTCATAAGATCGCTTCATGTGACTGGATTAGCAATGCTTTGAAAAGGTCACTTCATTTAAAAACCATCCCTCCCGGTCTTTCCCGCGGCTCTTCAGTTCATCTGCATGTTCACCTTTAGCTCCTGCCGCGCCGACGCTACCAGGATATTCTTTTGTCTCCGCAGTCTAATATTAACACTCGAGTTTAATCATTCCGGTCAATTTTATACGGCCTGAAAAAGCGTTACACTGGATTGAATATTGAAACTTCATGTCCCTGTGACTGCACGTTCTGAAAGAGGATGATGATGATGATCTCAGACCCCCCCTCCTCGGTCTGTAACATGTGTCCACACTGTGAGGAGTCTAATCAGGGACATTAGCGCCTTTGTGGTTCCTCATTGATCGCATGTTGGCCCCGGGCTGAGACACCGCTCTTCTCTGCACTACAGGCCCATTTGTTCAGTGTTTTTCGGTCATTTTGGGGACGGCAGTGAGCGGGTCGGGAATCGCCAAACCTGGAGATCGGAGTAGACGTTCATCGTGTCCCATCGAAAGCAACGTTTATATTAAATATATATCCCTCGTCAAAGCCAAACCTGCAGTATATTACGCTTCCTTTCCAACTCGTGTCTTCATCTGTTTCATGGATTTTGTTGTCGCTGATTAAGATCTATTCTTTGCAATGGCTGATCCATCTCATACTCCCTGATCCACTCTTTCGCAATTAGACCTTTTCCACCCGAGAGCTGTTCAGAACGGGTTGTTTCGTTTTCCACTTAAATAATGCTGCTTCCAGTTAGCCTCTTACCCTCCACCTGAACCGAGCACATTTTCTTCAATTTGACTTTATTCAAATCTAAAAGTAAAAAATTAAAAAAAAATGCATCAAAATAGCAACGAAAATTAGGATTAATAAGCAGCAAAAATTACGAAAAAAATGTTTATGAAAAAGCACAAAAAGTGACGTGAAAAAAACATGGCAAAAACCCAACTTGAAAAGCAATGAAGAAGCAATGAAAACCGACAAAACATAAGAACAAAACAACAAGAAGTTAGAGAAAAACGTGACGAAAATGCAGTAAAGAGCGACAAAAAAGAGGCAAAAATGTGGCAAAAATGCACACAAAAAACACTGAAAAAGCAAAATAAAATTGACAAAAACATGACAAAAACTCTTCAAAAATGTAACAAAAACACAGCGATAAAAAGTTAGTCTTAGCGTTCAAATGAGGCGTTCACTGTTTTTTTTTACATTTTATTGGTTTATTTGGTCGGAACAGTGCATGTTGATGAACACACATGGGTCTCATGCATGTAAAGAAGCCACACCGAATTGTAGCCTTGGGCTATTTTCCATCAGTCGTCCCCCATGCGCACTCTCTAACACACTCACATTCATCCTGGACTATTGTACATGTTTTTAGTGGTAGGGGAAACCGGAGTACCTGGAGGAAACCACACAGACACAGGGAGAACATGCAAACTCCACACAGAAAGGCCCCGTCCAGGTGGGAATCGAACCCGGGACCTTCTAGCTGTGCTGCCCTGTTGCTCTCCATTCAAGAAGCTTTTAGATTTGGGTCAAGCCGAACTGGAGAAAATGCACTCGGTGCACGCGGGGGATAAGAGGTTAAAAGCTGGACCAGGATATGAGCACAGGTGATGTCAGCAGCAGAGGGCGTGGCTTTCACTTCTATGAAAAGCCACACCCCCAGCAATAAAGCAATCATTCCCTTTTTAGGGAATTATTGATAATTTCCTAAAAAGGAAGACATGAGAAGCCAAAGCAGTCTCTGTGGGAGAAGCTCAAACTAACCGTCTTCAAAGAAATCCAAGAAATGTTCACGGCTGCAGTGACAGGAGTGTAGCCAACGGATCAATAAATGACAGTCTGTATCATTGCATATTTTGTTGATATATTAGTTACAAAGATTTTTTTTTTTTTTATAGGGGATGATTTTGAATAGGCTAGTTATGACAAAATCTGTAAAATATCAAATTTGACCTTGTTGTTTGGGGTTCAAAGTATCGGGCAGGAATTAGATTTGAACGTCCATCAAATTTACAATCCCAACCGTGGAATGTTTTGAGTCTGTAGGAGAGCTTATGTTTTGTTACGTCATTCGCCTGTAATGGTTATCTCTGCCGGAAATGACCATATTTGGATTACAGCGTCATCTCGGTCGACCTTTCTTGCCACACATGGATACCAAACACGTTAATACATTCTTCATAATTGCTGCTCCTGGAGAAGTTTAACATTTTAACCGTGAGCTCCATTGTAAAAAAAAAAAAAAAAAAATTCCCCAACCCTTGAGAAAGATGGTGATTATCTGCTCCTGCGGTTGTTGTGTACAGTCTGTCTCGTATTGTGGGAGTCAGTCGGAGGCAGCCGCAGGTGCACCAGCTCTGAGCCACATCAAATACACAAACTCCTCTCATCCTCATCCTTCAGGAAGCGCTGTGTATTCTCTCCATCTCTCCCCCGGCCGCCTGGCGTTGTTTAAACAATGTAAAACGCATTTGAATGAAAAGCGTTCGGATCGCAGCTCGGAGCGGTGTGTGTGTGTGCGTGTTATTTTTTTTTCTTTTCGTCTTCTTCCACCTCTTCCTGGCGTTTGAACAAAGCTCCTAATCTGCAGATAAGGCTGGGCGCGCGGTGCTTGTACTGTACTCTCGCTCGCGCTCCTGTCTTTTTGTTTTGGCCTTTGCCTCGGCAGGAAATCCCTCCTTTTGAAGAACGCGGAGGAGCTATCGCGGTGCGCTAATGCGGCGCGCGCTAACTCCAGGTGAGATGTGGAGGCTCCAGACGGAAAATCGCTTTGAATAGTGTGAATTTCATCAGAGCTGCAGAAATGTTTTTGCCATAGAAGTGATGTGTATTTGGACATCTGTCACTTTTGCTTTTATCCTAATATCCATTTGGCTGCTAATGTTTGTAATTTTTGCTTTGCTTTGCTGCTTTTTCAGTCTCACCTTCCCTTTTTTTTCTGTTCATTTTTCCCACCTCTTCGACAGTAATGTTAAGTGAAGCTGCTACATCGGACTCTACCAACTTGAATTAGTTCTGATGGGTGTTCACTGTCAACTTATCCCTTTGGCTGAGCAGTGGAAGAGAAGCACGATGCAAACACAAGGCTCGACGGTTTGCGAGCCTTAATGCATGTCTCTGCTGTAATAAACCCAGCACAAGACACTGCTGCTGCCTGGTTATACACCTGGAAGTCTTTCACAGCCCAACTAAGTCAAAACTGTTGATCCACCAGGAAACATTCAACTTCCCAAGAATAAGGCCCTGTCCATACGAAGTCAAGCTGAGGACCAAAGATATTTTATCAATCCAGTGTATCTTCCATACGAGCCCAGCATTTTGGGGGTTTCTAAATGAACATTTTCCAAACTAGGTCCCAGAGTGGAAAGATCTCAAAACACTGTTTTGCTAAAGCGATGACATCACAGCTCCAGAGTGGTGTCTGTGATCCATAATCTACTGATCCATCATCTACTTATAATGAGTTTTCCTCATGGATCTATGATGGTTTGACTCCGCTCCTCTTTGCACCACTGCCGTCCACAAGCCACAGGTGAAGAGTAGAAAAACACAAGTCAGTCTGTGTTTTTGGACTGACAGTAAAAGTCACAGGTTTTCTGCTTTAGTCCCGTTACGTCTGAAGAATAAACTCTCCTCCTCGTCTCTTCTATAGATGGTAGATGGTCTCAGCTTATATAGCGCTTTTCCACCAACATTAGGCACTCAAAGCGCTTTACAGCGAGGATCCGCTCACCCATTCATACACCAATGTACGCAGACACTGGGGGCAATGTGGGTGAAGTGTCTTGCGACAGTGTGCACTTTCAGACAGTGGGATTCGAACCCCCGACCTTCCGATCAGAGACGACCCGCTCTACCACACTGTCACCTCTGATCGTAAATCCTTGAATCAGTTTCATTTTCACTGTTTACATTCCACATAAGTTTACTGCTCATGCGCCTCTGCATCTTCTATTATCTGTGTTAGCGTCACAGCGCCTCACACAGGCCTGGAAGAGGAACTGCGCCGTTTTCACAGACCTGAGTCGACCCATGTGGACACACACATTTACTGAGCTGGCTTCAGGCTTACAAAGAAAGTTTCTGAAAATATAAGAATTTTGTCTTTGTGTGGATATAGTCGAAGTATCCTTCTTTAGTACCTTACAAATACCTTTAGTACCTTTTTGTTTGTTATAAAATGGTTGGCCTGCACTCGTCTCCACTATGCGACTGTTCAGAGAGAGAATCGTAGCCATGACCAGAGTTTATCGTAGCGACTTTTAGGTTCTAGACGATGTGCGTTTAACTGAGGCAAGGGCCGCATGCGAGCGGTGTTTATCTCCATGGAGAAGAGCAAAGAAAGTGCGAGTGGGACCAATCATGCCTTCCCTTTGTTGACTATAACAGTGTGCCGATGTGTTTTGTTGACAAGACACTTGACATAGATCCTAGTTTCAGCCTAGCATTCCAAAATATCAGACACTGCCTGACGTCGGCTACGATCTGCGATTTTGAGCTACAAAGATTTAAGAAAAACATGAACCCTTGCCTCTATACCATCTCCCTACTCTTGGTTCTTTGACTTTTTATACCCAAAATAACACTAATGGGCTTCAAAAAAACCCGAATCGAAGTCCAAAGCACAAGGTCAGGGCCGAGCTAAACGGCGCTGTGAGCATCAAAAGGACGCCGCATTGATCCGTGTGTGTCCTCTGAAGGATGTGAGGCCTCATCAGAAAGTCCTCATTCGGCCAAACACTGTCCTTGAGAGGAATTACAGCGAGTCGATAAACAAAAGAGCACAGCGGAGAGGCTTTAGATCTCCAAAGGATCTGTATTCATGACCGCACATGCTCAACAGCGGCCCGACAACGCCAGCAGAAGATAATGTTGTGAACCTGCGACGGTGGAAAGCGAAAACGTTCAGAGCGGGGGAAGTTATAATCGTTAACATTGGCACCTGTAATGACATTTCTGTTTTAGAATAAGTTTTACTTTATTACCCGGGGACCAGTCATCAGATGTTGGGCAAGGTTTGGTCAGGAGTCTCTAACTCAATCAGTCAATCAAAGTTCATTTCTATAGCACTTTACAACAGCACCAGGAGGACTGAAGTGCTTGACAGAAAGATAAAAACAATTTAAAAACACAAAATGATTGCATCCTAGACACAATTCAATGTGTTAAAAGTGTTAAAGGAATAGGCCACCGTTTTTACATACTGAGATATGTTCTTACCTTAGCTTTGACGAGTTCTTTAGGACCTGTCTGATCTTCACCCGTGCCTTCAGTCACGTAAACACAGCGCAGACGGCGTTAGCATTTAGCCTCTCCCTCTCTCCTCTATAGCTCCAAAACAGGTCAAGATAGAAGCTACCAAGCTCTTCCACGTTTTCCCTATTTAAATATGGTTACGTGAAGTGTTCTACTACAAAGTATAATTACACAAAATTAAACAATGTGGATTTTCTAAGTGGATAAAGGGGGGAACTATATTGTAAGGCGTAATAATACCAGGAGTAGTTTGAAATCCGTGCAGTAATCTTCACTTTACTGTGCGGATGCCAAATTACAGGTCCTAAAGAGCTCGTCAAAGCTAAGGTAAGAACATATCTCAGTATGTAAAAACGGTGGCCTATTCCTGTAAGAGAAAATATGAGTCTTTAATCTGGGTTTTAAAAAGTGACAGATCCGTGAGAACAATCAGACTGAGGGGCAGGCTGAGATAGATAGGCCCGGATACCTCCTCGTTTGCCCCTTTTTTGTTTCCTGTTAGCGCCTCTTGTGACGCCTCCTCTGTGCTGCAGGTGTGGGGAACTCTTGGTGCCTCTTCGGTGTTTCAGAAGAAGAAATGTGAAGGTCTTAAATGGGTTTAGCTCATATGCTAGCTGTTTGTTTCCTAAAAAACTCTTTCCTTCATGGCTAGTACAGATTCTCTGCAGTAAAAAAAAAAATCCACTGAACCTACACAAAAACACGGCAAAGTTGTACAAATTAGTTTGCATTAAAAGGCAAAAAAGCTGCTGTACCAAGAGAGAGGGAAGTTGCTGCTTGTTTACGCGTAGCTCATGGTTCTCAATTGATCTGGGATGAAGGCAACGTCGTGCCCATGCTGGGTCTAAATCTGGCCATCCACCATTTTGTCCTTCAGAGATCAAATACATGTAAAAGTACTCCCAAATACGGATGAGTGGTGCTTTACTTTGAGCCTCGATTGGGAGGTTTACCCAGCCCTGTCCTGGGATGACAAGACCCAAGACTTTATGTTGTATATGTAGAGTAGATATATATCAAAATGTTTTCTTAAGGCCATTCACAACCTGTTCCATTTCTCTTTCCATTTTCGCTCCTTTGACTTCAGCGCGTGTTTCTCCTTCTCCCTGAAACGGCATAGAAACTGGCAGTGCCCGCTTTACCTCCCTTCCTGCCCATGTTCCCTTCTAAAGATTCTTCCTAATAGGATACAGGCCTTATCTCCCGCTCTCCCTCTCCGTCGGCGTAATAAGGAATTAGACGGCGCTTTAAAAGAGAATAATACGCTCCTTTCTCTGCGTATTTAAGTCGTTTGCGTCGGTGAATCGCGTTTTCTTTTGCTGGTTGAAAGAGGTTTTTTTGGAAGATGGAAATTCAAAGCAGCCAAACTTTAACGGCCCTTTTGTTAATCCGCGGGGAAGTGGGAGTTTTTGTCTCCTCTATCGACTCCGACGGTGAAGTTGCAGAAAGGCCGAGCGACGTGTTCAAAGCAATTCAAGGTTCAGGAGTGACACGAAGTCTGAGGCTATTTTTTTTTTTATACCAATGCATTATGAACAATCAGTATAGAAGAGAGACCAGAAAGTCTTTTTATGAACATTTTAACGATGTTTGACAGTGAGAGAGGAGAGTTGAGTGGTCAAAAAGGTCAAAAATGTAGTTTGGACTGAGCGTTTGAAGTGGAAAGAACTTCTCTTGGCTCAGGAGTGTTATTAACTCGGCTAAATCCCTTTTGTAGAGATGGTCATGTAGGCAGAGAACATTAAAGTAGATTTAAAGCTCTTAGCCCTGGAAGTACAGTGTAATATTTTGGGGAAATATTGTTTCATAATGGCACCTCTGGAGTTGCCCATATATGGTCAGGTTCGAAGCTGTCAGATGGGGGGGGGGGGAAAGAGGGATAATATGCTGAATTATGAATATATTTTTCTACCAGATGAACATACCGAGACATGGAGAGGAGCAAAGTGGTCCAACTGCCCATATACTTAAACAATGGACAGTGCTAACCAGGAAGTAGCTCCATGCTACATGCTAATGTTAGCTACAATTGTCATTTTTTCGCTTCCAATCCCAGCTCCCGCAAATCCACGCTACCGTTGTGTCCTTGGGCAAGACACTTGACCCTCCTTGCCTCCAGTGTCTGCGTACACTGGTGTATGAATGAGAGAGTGAATGGGTGACTGGTTCTTTACTCTAAAGCGATTTGGGCCTGATAAAGGTTGAAAAGCGAAGTCCATTCACCATTTGCCTTCCCTCTCGGCTAGGCCACGCCCCCTTGTATGACGCATTACCGTCTGTATCTATCGACCTCTCGCTAAGCCCCGCCCTAAAACAGTGGTCCAGTTCCTACCCGTCATGCTCCAGATCTCCTGCAATAACTTAACAATACAGCTCGTGTTTTTTCAATACTGGATTAACATAAGAAGGGAAATAAACCGGAGGTGTGGGCCATTAAAACTGTGACTTTATCTTTTCTCAGGACATTTTTTCCCCCAAGTTAAATACAGAAGTGTATAAAGACAGAAAGCATGTTGATGGCTGAATGTGTAGACGGCAATGTTAATAAAACATCTCGAAACTCTCCAGCCGAGAAGCTTTTAGATATGGGTGAAGCTGAACTGGAGACAATGTGCTCGGTTAAAGTGGGGGTTAATATATCAGGCAGTGAGTGTTTGTGTGTGTGTATGTGTGTGTGTGTGTGTGTGTGTGTGTGTGTGTGTGTGTGTGCGTGTGTGCGCTCGCCCTGCAGCAGCACATTATCAGCCTCTTTGTGGACAATAGACATAATTAAATTCCCTGTTTATCTGCGGATCCGTGCAGATATCTGACCCGAACCTCCCCTCTCTCCTGTTCAGCGTGTGGCGCCGTTTCCCCCCCGAAGCCTGCAGGATGTTTACATGTATTTGAACAAACAGTGATGAACTCCCGGCATTTTTATACACAATACGGTTAAATAATAGATGAGAGCGGGAGAATCCCTCAGACGGAGCGCTGTTTAAAAGCAGGAGGAACAATGGGCCGCTTTATATCGACTCTAAAGCACAATTACAGAAGAGGATCTGATCTTTTACTGAACTTCAGGCGAGACACGGCAGGTGAAATGTATCGTTTTCACGCAGCGCTCAATGTGAAGATTTTTAGCTAGTTTTCTCCCATGACATCTCAGTTTTTATGTCAGAGTATAAAAATGACAAATTTTGAGGTCACTCCGACATCAAGCTGCAAAAGCCGGCTTTCCCGCGTGTATTTATTCACAAATATTGACTTATTTTACGTCCACGTGTCCTGCGAGGGCTGCGTAAGATGACGTTATAATCCAAATATGGTCATTTCCTTTGAGACACCTACAACACTGCAAAAAGTGATTGACTAGATTAGTTTAAAGACACTAGATGCAAGTTGGCCGTTTTATGCTTACTACTGCCACCTCAGGTCTTCAGCGTAACTGCAGTCTCTATATTAAAGAGGGGGTATTGTGTTTTTTTCAGTCACATAGCACCAGTCTATAGCACACTACAATGATGACCAAACCTTCTGCTGGTCTGTAAATGCAGTAAATTAGAATTTCTGCCTTGTATAAAATGTCTCTCTCAAAATGGCTGTAGTGAATGTCTTGAAATCGGCCTCTGTCTCTTTAAGAACCTCTGACCCTTTCCGACACGCCCCCTCCACACGCTGTCTGTGGCATCAGTGGGGAGGGGGTTCTGCTGAGGAGCAGTGGTTGGTTACTCGGCTGGTGACGAAAGCTCGGAGGCGTCTCCAGGAGGTGGGGGCGTTCCTAGGAGGACTCAGGCAAACCTATCCCTAAAATGGCCGCCATCAGAGTTTTTACAGATTACTCAAAAATACGCGAATGTGCCAAGGCAACAGGTCTGAGTCCCTTTAAATGCCTGAATTTGAGCATATTAATCCAAATTTGAGTTGTTTTGACAAGGTATTCTCTTAACCTCTGCCTTAACTGTATTTTCTCCAGTTCAGCTTTACCCAAATCTGAAACTTTCCAGCCTATTGACCACTGTAATGACTCATTTGAAAGCGAAGACCTATTAAACTGATATAAACTGAAAAAGTTTACACGGCTACAACACAAGGAAAAGTCCTTGTGTTGTAGCCGTGTAAACTTTTTTCACACTTCTTTTTATTGCTTCTTTTGTTGCTTTTTCATCACACATTTTGTCACATTTTTATCGCTTTTTTTGTCACTTTTTTGTTGCTCTTTTGCTTAAGAACTGATTTAAGCAAACTGGAACAAATGTGCTCAGTTCAGATGGGGGTTTAGACTTCATTGGGCATTTGATCCAGATTATTTCACTTGTTCTGAGATGTTTGACTTGTTTCAGTCCATCTTTTTTTCAGGTCATTTATAAATTACCTTAGAACAATGTCATCAAATCAGCAAAGCAAGATTTGTCAGATCAGGAAAAATCTAAATCAGTGAAAAGCGCTCAAATCAAGATTCATTTCCTCATTTCAAGTCATTTAAGCCAATGCTTGATTTTTGCTTTCACTACAAAACTTTTGACTGTTTTCTCCAAATTATAAATTTTTTTTTTGACTCGTGCAACAGCTCCTCCACTTCAGCGGCCCAGACTCCAAACTTCACAGACCTTTACCGTTTTCTTCCAGAGGGATTTCTGTAATATCTAATTCCCAGCCTGATTTATTGACCTTTAAGCTTGTGAAGTGATATCCCGCGTTTCCCCGAGTCGGGCGCGTGACTTTGAGGCCTGTCGGGGACGCGGGACGCCGTGGGCAGCGGGCGTGAAAAGTGCCGGCTCAGGACTGCGTCTCCGTCACGGGCGCCCGTTTTAGATTGAAGTCTGCGGCGGCGAACGTAAACACTTATAATGTAAAACGACCTGGTCAGTCACAGCAGAGGGAGCGGCACCCGGGAGATGCTGGGCCAGTGGGGTTTAAGCACTCTGAGAGGCGAGGGGCTCGGGAAGAGGAGGACATTTACTTTGGTTACTTAACTTCGATCAAAGGAGAAATATGTCAAAGGATCACATTTTGGTAAAGTCCAAGATACAGGAGAAGTTAAAGTTTTGTCCATTTGGTTCGATCTCTGTGCATGTTCTCATTGTTTCCCCAACCACTAAAACATATGCAACAGCCCGGGATGAATGATGCCTGTGTGTGAGTGAATAAATGCTGGTGTTGGTGGGTTCCTTGGTGCTATTGTCCCGTGTAAAGCTCTTTATGGTCATGTCCGTGAAAGATGTGATAAATGAATTCTTTCCATTTTGACTTGCTGTGGGGCAGACCTGGGTTGACCAGGGTTCAGTTTGTCTTACTTACTGGTCCAAAGCAGAACTTAAGGTGATGTAAACAGACTGCTGGCTTCAGATTTGAGAGAGAGAGAGATTTGACAATCGTTTCAAAGGAGTTCACCCCTCCCACCTGATAACGGAGCTCAAGCGCAATGAGTACGAAGACCTGTGTTTTTTATATGACATCAAAATCCCCACTTTCCGACTGGGGAGAATGACGTCACATCTCGGGAAAACAAGCTCCCCAATTTACAAGAATGCAGCATGAGTCTTATTTCTTCGAGGTGATTTTCACAGACTGTTGATTGATGCCATTTGTAGCTGTTAGCACAACATTAGCCACTTTAGCTTCCCTTCAAGCTTCATCTTTAGCTGTGTGTGTGTCGATCGAGGCTCCCATTGGACGGCAATGACCACAAGAAGTGAAATAAAAATGAATATTTGATGCTTACTATGATAATACCAGAAACGTAAGAGGCTAAACCACTGACCTTTAACCTCAGCTTCACCGGAGCAGCTGGAGGAAGAGGAGTTTGTGCAGATGAAGGTGTTTGTTTCCATTATGTCCACGGGACAAACTGTTGGTCTTGTTCCTCCTCTTCTTTAATGCATCTCATACTTTCGTTTAAGTTTGGCGAAGTTTTTTCCACTTTGACGCCGTGACTGTTCAGGAGACGCTCGAAGCCTCTCCTTCATGTTCTCCGTGAACTTGCTGAACATGAACGCATTTTTGTGTCTCTTCTAGCAGTTGTGTTGGTGCATCTGCCCAAACATCCAGGAGGCTCAGTGTCTCCTCAGTGTCTCCTCGTTGCTCCAGGTCTTGTTTGTAGCATCCATCCAGTGTTAGCGTTAGCCGCAGTGAAGGCCTTGCTACGGTGGCTTGTTCAGCCCAAAAAGGTGCATGTATCCTGGAGTTGTTTCGGATCAACAGTGGTTTGTATTCACACCTGAAGCGAACCGCACCAGAGTCCGTTTGGAAGCCGGACCGAGACCACCTTAAGAAGTGGGTCTCGGTCCAGTTCTTTGATCCGCACCAGGATTCATTTGTTGTGTTCACACCTGCATGAAAGATCTGGACCAGCGTTCAAAACCATCTGTCATATTATGGTTAATGAGTTTGAATGTCTTGCTTTATTACTTCTGCGTTAAAGTCTTGATCTGAACCTTGTCCTAAACGAGCCACCTCTTCCCTCCCCCCCCAGATAACTTCCCTCAGATGGCCCATCAGAAGCGCTTCATCGAGCGTAAATACCGTCAGGAGCTGAAGGAGATGAGGCGCGAGCGAGAGCGGCAGGAGCGCGAGAGCGACGACGGCGACGACGGAGGCAGGAAGTGAGAGGCGGCCAACGGCGAGCCTCGGACTGATACGAACGGGCCAATCAGAGGACACCACGCAGACGGCGACAAAGCTTTGTCCTGTACAGTTTTTTTTTACTGTTTTAAAGGGATAAGTCCAGATTTATGGATCAAAAATCTAAAAAATGTAGCTTTGGACTGAAGTGTCTACAAGCACAAACATGAAATTTATTATGAATGACAGTCGTAGCTTTTTGTGAAGAGATTTTACGCTCCTTCGGTTTTCAAATGAATTCAAGTTTGGAAAGTGATGTGTTTTATTTGAGATCGTTTTCATTCATGTTTTCTAGTTGTAATAATTGGAAAAAAGTCTGTCTTTAGAATAGTGCTCTGTTGCCTTATGTCAGATATGGATTTTTAAATATCTTATGCGTTTTGAAGGATGTCAAAATAAATGTCCGATAAATGTGGAATAAACTTGAACTCATGTTTATTATGTGGTTGTTGAAAAGGCCTCAGTTGGCTCAATGTATCTGTAAAATCAGGGCTTGTAACTTTAAAAAAAAGTGTTGACCAAGTTGTAGTAATAATTTAAATCAGCCTTACATGTTTACCAAGTATTTTACATTTGTTGCATTTTGAAGGGTGACTGGTAAGTTTCCCACCTCCGAACGCCGCCCGAAGTGGTAATTATAACTTGTAAACTTGGAGATGTCCCGATTGCTCCGAGTTCGGATACGAGATGAAGACAGTGGAGGCGCCCCCCAGTGGACAAGTGTAGCCAATGTTCAGAATGTAAAGAAACCACTGCACCAGAGAAGTGAACGGTGTGAAGAAACATTCATATATCGTTAGCATCTTACTAGCTAATTGTTGCAGTATTATCTGTTCTGTTTACATACGACTTCATTCAGCTGGGTGAGGAAAGCCCTTCTCTTTGGTCCTCATGTCGGGGAGCTGACATTGCTGTAAATGTCCCCCCCCGACTCCAAAAGACACTGGACCTCGTTAGCACTGGCTCCAAACAGTTTTCCTTTTCTTTTTTTATTGTTTTGAGCCATGTGACAAAGCTGGGCTATGTATCATCTTTTCCATTACACTGTGTACCAGCAATAAAAAGTCGAAGCTGAGGGCACGCACTAAGACCAGGCACCGCATCAACTCGTCTAAGCTCAGGTAAGAACATATCTCAGTATGGAAAAATGGTGGCCTGTTCCTTTAATTTCACAGATCACTCGGGATTATTACTACGAATGGGGCTGAATGGAACACCGGTCAACTCTTCTCTCTTATATCTATGCCTGAAACGCACCATGGTAACGGTCAAAATGCTGAATTTTGGAATTGATTCACGAAAGGTGCTTTATGTAACTTTTAATGTGAGGGAAAAAGTTGATATTTGTGCATTTGACCTTGTAGTGACCCAGCGGCTGTATGACTGGTCTCTTCCAAATAACGATCAGGGAAAACGTTTGGAGATTTCTTTCCAAAACTGTGCGTCTCCTGTTGAGTCGCATCAAGTATCGAGGAAACCGTGACATCTCTATCCGTCCTCTCTCCTGTCACTCAAAGCAAGTGAACGATACCCCTCTCTCCAACGCCATTGGCCGCTGCAGATCTTAATTATAGATTGTCTAATTAAAATTCCCCCGTAGCCTCCGGAGCCGCTCTCCAACAATGGCTTTCGTATAAATGACTGTGACATATAGAGACGCGGTTAATGCACAGATTTATGGGCCATTCGTTCGCGTGATGGACCTGATGTGGCTTCGGAAATGAGACGTGATCCACAGCAGCCCGAGGTAAGACTGTTTTCTATGTGAACGGGTTCAAATGTCATGGTTCGGTTTCTGTTCTTCCTCGGTTTTGTTTGTTCTTTTCCTTGATCTTCGTTCACGACTGGACGTTCTTTCTGCAGAGGGACCCCCATCAGCCCTGGGTCTATCTGCCTGTCCGTCCATGGGAGTGGATCCTTCTGTGGTTCTCCCCAAGGTCTCTCGTTTCTCCCACTGGGTTTTTGAGTTCTTCCTTCTCACGTTGGAGGGTCTAAGGACAAACGTTTGTTCTGCTTTTCTTCATTTTCAACACTATTTCCATTGTGTGATTCTCATTGAAGACTTTAAACTATGAATGAACACATAGGATTATGTAGGACACAAAGAAAGAACTTGAAATATGTTTTATATTGTAAATTCTTCAACACTGCGGGCCTTTATTCGTGGCATTTTCTCAATGAGCTTCATAAGGTCGTCCCTGAAATAGTTTCACAGTGTGTGAAGTGAAAACTGTTTAAAGTGACTACATCGTGAAGAGCATTGTATAAACGTATAAAGCAGAAATCAAAGCAAAAGCAAATCTATTTAAACATGTTTTTTGTTTAGAACATAATTCAGTTTGTGTTTCACAGTAGGTTTGGAGCACTTTTCATCACAGGCCTTGGTGACAACAAAAAAGTGCACCGTCCCTACTGTGAAATATGGAGGTGTTTCACTGATGCCAGTGGCTCCAGCAGAATAAAGTGAAGGTCCCGTTAGTGCCATATGCTTGTTAGGTGGTGACGTCACAGCTCTGCGAAAAACTACAAAAAACTCTTTAAAACCACAGTCAATATTTCTGAAACTCAACAGAGAGTTACTGAACAGACTTATTTATCAGGCCCATTAGCCAAAAATGCTGAACCTACTGCTATAAAAGTAATATTTACCAAAATCGGTGCAGCCGGGTTAGCGGAGATAAATGCTAACGGCGCAGCAGCTACGCTAACCCCAGAAGTACTGACTTTTTTAGCAGTAAGTGCGGCATTTTTGGCTAGTGAGTCTGAGAAATAAGTAGGTTCAGTAACTCTCCGTTGACTTATAGAAATATTGATGGTTGTTTTCAAAGGAATAGGCCACCGTTTTTACATACTAAGATATGTTCTTACCTCACTTTAGCCGAGTTAATATATCCCCATCTGGTCTTTGTCCGTGCGCTCTGTCACGCAAACGGAGCACATACGCAGCCTCTCCCACATGTCACATAGCTCCAAAAAAGCTCACGATAGAAGCTACCAAACTCTTCCACGTGTTCCCTATTTAAATAAAGTTACGTGAAGTGTTTTCATGCGAAGTATATTTACGCAGAAATGTAACATGTCGATTTTTTAAGCAGATAAAAAGGGGGACTATATTGTGAGGCGTAATGATACGAGGAGCACAACGGCCGCGCAGTAACTCCTAAAGACTTCCCCCGCTCACTTCCGTCAATAACCTAACAAAGACCAGACGGGTTTATATTAACTCGGCTAAGGTTAGGTAAGAACATATCTCAGTATGTAAAAACGGTGGCCTATTCCTTTAAGAGTTTTATATGTTTTTTTCTCGCATATTTGCCGGTCTGCTAGTACCCGGAAGCGGAAGTCGTGACGTCACACTTAATAAACGTATTGACACAGACGGAATCTCTGGAATCACCCATATTATGGTCATGTTTGAAGTCAATTAAGGGGGAAAACAATTTGGATAAAAATCTTAACTTTCTCTAATTATTCAAAAACTACTTTAATAAATGCTGAATCAGATTTATACTCGACAAAGATGCAAAGACATGGAGAAGAGTGGTTCAACAGCCCATAAATACAGAAAAAATGGAAATGCTAACATGATGCTACATGTTAGCATCGTGCTAACACTAGCTACAACTGCCATTTTTTCACTTCTACTGAACAATCTGCTGTGAATAAACATCCATATGGACCTGATTTAGACTTGACTTCAGTTGTTTGTCATAAAAAAGTTGATATTCTTTTGTTTTCCCCCTCGGTGAAGCCACGCCCCCTTCTATGACGCAATGCCGTGTATCTATCTCAGTCTCCTGACCTCAATAACATTGAACCATTGTGAGGAACTTACAGGAACTGGAGGCTTTTTGCCAAGAATAATGGGCCGCTTTACCTCAGAAAAAATAAGAACCTTCTCCACCACTACCACAGAAGACTCCAAGCTGTCTATGTTAAAGAGGGCAATACAAGGTATGTAAACTTTAGATCAGGGTCATCGACAATAATATAGATGTGAAACCGTCGACTGGACTGCGGTCACCTCCCCCGACCCCCGAAGGAAAGGCAGAAACAGGCAGGATGCAGCTTTTCAAAGAGATTTTTATTGTGTCATATAAATATTCAGTACAAAATCTCACGTTTTACAAAGCAGGTCGATGGATCGGGCCCCGTTTTTCAAAACTACCACAAACCTCTGGGACGTTTTTTCTACCGTTTTTGAGGGGGGGGGGGGAGGGGCACGAATCGGAAACAGTTTCACCCACAGAAAAAACACCGCAGCGTCTACACAGTCTACTACCACACACCAATCCGCGAAAAAGGACGTCAGTGCCAGCGCCCACAGAGCTCGCCGCGTCACGGGCAAAACAACAACTCCATCGTGGTCGACGCTCCAAAGCAAAACAGCTGTGAATGAATCCAATGTATGACGGGTAAAGTGCATACGATGGGTTTATTACTTGTTTGGATGGAACATGTCATAGGTTTACAAGAGGAAGTACACGTTTATGATGAAACGATGAATTGAAATGTTCTAAAGCAGTGATTACGTATTACTTTTCCAAATCTTGTCCCATTTGAGACTCTGGAGCACATCAAACTGTCAGTGAATGCAGCTCATATTGAAAGTATTGATTCAAATAATATCCAGAGGGAGCAGCAACTCAAATTTAATGCCAATTTAGTGCCCAAACACAATATATTAACCCCTCATCTGCAATCAGTTCTAAAGATTGTAACTATTCCATTACACAGATAAATGAGTGGAAATTAGGGTATTTTAAAGTAGGCATAATGGAAAGCCATTGACGGCAAATGTCGCAGAACATATATATATATATTATATATTTAATGCCTGCCAGAATCAAATGTGTTTCCTTTTTTACAGGGGTGTCCAAACCTTTGCCTTAATGGGACACATATTAAACTGTGCAAAGCATGGAGGGCAATGCAAGGTACTATTATTTAAAGGAGCAGGCCACCGTTTTTCCATACTGAGATATGTTCTTACTTGAGCTTAGACGAGTTGATGTGTACCTGTCTGGTCTTTGTGCGTGCCCTCAGTCACGCAAAAAGACCAAAGTTGTTGTTAGCATTTGGCCTCTCCCAGTATATTCCTATAATGGGGGTGAAGTTGGAAGCGACCAAGCTCTTCCACGGGCACAGAGACCAGACAGGTACACAACAACTCATCTAAGCTCAGGTAAGAACATATCTCAGTCTGGAAAAACGGTGGCCTGTTCCTTTAACCTCTTCCCCCTGCTGTAATAGAGTGCATTTTCGGCTTCACCCAAATCTAAAAGGTTCTGGACTGGAGAGCAACAGTGTAAAACATTAACATTTGCGCAATATTTTTGTTGTATTATTATTATTTTCCTGGCACGTTTTTGTCACTCTTTTGTGACTTGTGTTGCTTTTTTGCTGTGTTTTCGTCACATTTTTGTTGCATTTTCATCCTGGTTTTGTCGCTATTTTGACACTTTTTTCAAGAAGCTTTTAGATTTGTGTGATGCCAAAATGGAGAAAATGTGCTTGATGCAGGCTTAAGAAGTTTAGTTTGGAACCGTGTCTCCAGCTCTGTCTCTGAAAGCTACTTTGTGATGTTTTAGTTGTGTTTAATGATCCCCTGGGCCGCACTTTGGACACCTTTTTTGTAGGTGATTAGGAGAAAAATATAAAATTTGCAGTAGATTAATGGTAAACATTTAAGGGGAGAAAATACAGGCTAAACTTTTTTTTCTTCAGATGTTGGACCAAATTGGTTTCTTAATATGTATAAACTTTCACCTGGAAACAAAAACATGTTAAATTTTTGCACTGCTTCAATGTTTTTTGCAATAGATTGATTTGGGAAATTGTAATGTCAAAATGCATTGTTCTCACATTGGAGCAACAATATCTCCAAGTCAGTCGCTCCAACAGACTTCAACCTTTACAGTCTGGGACTTCACAATATTTTTAAGGTTTAGGTTAAGGCCATTTTTGTACTAATGAACAGGTTTTTTTTTTTTTTTAACTAAACAGGATATTCAAAATCTCCTCTTTGTACCTGATATGTCAACAAAATAAGACCATAAATGTAAGCCTTACTCTATCCACTATTACGATGTTGGTGAAAATATGGGGAATTTTGGCCATTTTAATGCATAAAATGCCTTATTTTTATACGAAACATAAAATGGCAGAAAACTTGCAATACATTTTTTTCTCTTATTTATGTCAGTAATCCACAGCAGAAGTTTCAAATTGATATCTCTCAATTTAAAAAGTTTCCCTAGTCACCCCAGTGTCTCGCCTCCATGCCTTCTCGTCACACAGTGTGGTTAAAGGTCAGTGTACGCCTAAAGATGAGCATTCTCTTATTCTCTTGACCAGAAACATTGACTTTATTGATTTTTGTGTTGGTCGATTGTTGAGATTTACCCCAAAAAATGTAAAATGGCTGATCAATTTGCAACCAATCCCCAGCCGTATTCAAAGGTTTCAAAGCCTGTATCATATTTCTCCATTTGCATCAGACCCCTCGCTCTGCACCTCAGAGTGGAAACGTCTCTAAGCCACATGACGTTTCTTTTCCTCCTCACAGATGTGTCTCTGTCGCTCTACACGACATGAACAAAGAGGAGTAAAAGGCGTGTCCGCGGAGAATGGCTTTAGTGGTGAGTTTAACAATAGTGAATAAAAAGTGCTTGTGGGTATTTCGGGCTCGGCCGGTGCTCGTGCGAGTTCTATTCAAAGCTCTGGGCCATTTGCAAAGTGTGGGAACAACCAAATGACTTCTCCTCGTGTCACATCCAAATGAAAGGATATATTTGCCGCCGGATGATGTGAAGCCCAGGCCAATTTATTTGAATTCTGAAAAGCCACAACCCTTTTAGCGTTAGCTTTAGTTTCCCGATTTGAACCAGCAGAGCATTCTCCTACACTGTAGGGTCACAACGGATGAAAAATCTGTCATTCTTTGGAAAATGAATGCTCGAAATGGAGTCCACAGCAGGAAAACCTTCACACCTTTACTCTTAAACAATCGGCATTAATGTAGGCTACAACCACTTTGAGCTTTCACCAACAAAATGGCCAAGTTGAGACCGTATTTTTGTTCTTGAAAGAGCTTATCGTTTGCAAGAAGTGTCTCTGGAATTGTTGGTCATTCTGCGCTTGGCCGTCTCTGAAATCTTTGAGATTGGCTTCTCTTTCCCTTTTCTGCAGGCTTAACACATTGAGTGCCCAAAAACGGAAAAATTGCAGAACTAGACACTCTGATACACCTAATGTGTTTTGTAGCTCTGTGATGAACAGAAGTGAAATAAATGATGATCAAAAACATGTGAAAAGTCACGATCTGGACATTTTATATTTATTATTGCGTTTCTTTTCTTTCTTTTTTTTTAGTCTGAGGGGGCGTGGTGTTAGTCTGAGGGGGCGTGGTGTTAGTCTGAGGGGGCGTGGTGTTAGTCTGAGGGGGCGTGGTGTTAGTCTGAGGGGGTGTGGTGTTGTGCAGTGAACAGCTGTAAAGCCGACACTTCTCTCTGGCGCGCGTTTGACAAAGCAGAGCAGCTTCCTGACGACCAAAATAGTTGAGATTTTTACATTTCTCTGAGTTTTTAAATGGTTAAAATTGATCCAAGGACGACTGAGAAACATCCTGTTAAAGTCTTCAATCCAGAACCAGGATGTTTAAATGCACACGCCATAAAAAGAGATCGAGAACACGCGTGTTTCAAAACGTGTCAACAATGTTGTCGTTGAAAATTGACTTGAAACAAATGTATTTAGGCATTTGCCTTTTCCCATAACGTTAGTGTCTGTCCAGAGAGGAATTAATCAGAAAGGAGAGAGTTTCATAAAAGTCATTATCTCCGAAGATAGATAAAAATCTGTGATTTTGATCAAAACTAGCCTCTGTTTAGCTTAGATTTCTCAGGAACTGAGGCACGTAGAATAAAGCTGTTTTCACCTACGGAGAGCTTAGAGTCTCACCTTTCAAAAGAGCAACAGCATGTGTCCATAGCTATAACAGAGAATACGCTGTGGTGCTACAAATATCATGAAAAATGGTCTGGATTTTGCTGGCACTCAATGTGTTAAAGAAGCTCCTTTGTTTTTCCAGTTGATCACCTCTTGAACATTCAGACATTTTCACATCATTCCGTCAATTTCTGTAATGCTTTTAGTCAGTTATATTTTAGCTGGCGGAAACTAAACTAAAAGTAGTTCTTCATACACTTTTGTCAACTCATTAAAAACTATTTGAACAAAAGAAGCTTTGGTGACGGGGGTTTGAAATCGCCTCATATGAAAAGTTCACCGCCAAAGGGACAGATCTGTGCGACTGTAATTACTCTACATCTTTCTTATGGTTCCAGATAATGAAAAATGTAGAAAGTGAAATCCAGCGCTAACATTTGAAGTCAGCGAGCGGAGTTTTAATTGTTTTCTTTCCTCTGTCCCTGATTGACTGGTGCAAATCCGCGGTCCTTCGAGCCGGATAAAGCGTGACCTTCTGCAGCCGTGAACGCACCTCTCCGGGTTTAGCTCCAAAGGTCAGCGGGCTCTTTATGAACATCTGCTGAGGAGCGACGCGGGCCCGCGGGAAATCAAGGCTAACCCACCCGCTGACAACCCAGCGCTAACAACCGAGCTAACTACCAGGCGAGAGGAGAGCGCCGGCTTAAGGTGAGACACGGCAGGTGGATATTGGGGCTATGAGAGATATCAATTTGAAACTTTTGCTACAGATTATTGACTTGAAAATAAAATAAAGGAGATTCATCATGTGATTTCAAGTGTAATATCTATTATTTTCATATTTCATTGCCGAAATACTAGTTCCATTGGCAATTGATTGAATGTACCTATTCAGATCAAGGGCAAAATTTCGCTGCCGGACCAAAAACTAAGAGTCGCCACCTGGATTTAACTAACTGTCCTCATTGATACAGACGACATCTCGTCATAGAAGGGGGCGTGGCTTTGCCGAGGGGGAAAATAGAATCTTTAGCGAAACACAATTATTCACTCTTTTAAGCCATTTTCTGGTGGAATATGAACTTATTTATCACACATAAATAAAGTCAAGTGTAAATCGGACCCATATGGATATTTTCTCATATTTCCTCTCGCAGATTGTTCAGTAGAAGTGAAAAAACGACAGTTGTAGCTCGCGCTGGCTAGCCGTTAGCATTAGCCCAATGCTAACATCAAGTTAACATTCTCCGTTATTTATGTATTCATGGACTGTTGAACCACTTTGCTCCTCTCCATGTCTTTGTATCTTTATTTAGGATAAAACTATAATCATTATTCAGCATTTGTTAAAGTAGTTTTTGAATAATTAGAGAAAGTTTAGATTTTTCTCCAAATTGTTTTCCCCCTAAACTGTTTTCAAACATGACCAGATATGGGCGAGTCCAGAGATGCCGTCTGTATCTATCTGGGGTTGTTGCAGTTGGTCAGGGTTAGATTCAGCAACATTATGAGCTAAGCCCAAAGAATGAGATGAGCTTCTTCTTCCCTGATGGCACGGGCATATTCCAAGATGACAATGCCACACTGGAAAAAGGACAATCCTCTTAAAGTGGTAGTCTGTAAATTTTAAACGTAAACAATCAAATTTTAACCAGAAAGCCCTTCTTAGTTTGCAAAATGAGGAGAGCAGGAACAGAATTTTTACAAGTAAATGCTCAAGCTCCTCCCCCTCCCTCCTGATTGGACGTGACAAGCTGGTTCACAGGAAAAGCTCGTCTCATTGGCCAACGTGGGGGGATACTAGACTCTGATTAGTTGCTGAGATCCAGGAAGGATGGACCTTGAAAAAAATATATATTATTTTACATCAAAATGCAAGACCAGGTGGTTGATTTTGCACATTTTGTAACATTTGTGAAACATATAGACTTCCAGACTATCACTTTAAGGAAGAAACGACGTAAATTTACTTGAATTAAGAGATTAAATCTAAGGTTTGAGTGGATTCGGTCTCGTTTTAGATCAGATAAAACCTCTGATGATGGGATTTACGGCTCTTTCTGGGAGCCGAGTCTTTGGGATCCGTTCATTTCAAAGAGCCGTTCAAAAGTCTGGCTCCTTTTAATATCAGATTTCAATAACGGCGGCCCGATGCCCTTTCACGTGTGTCGCTTAATCCATTGTCGGGCTGATTCTTGTGTTCGTTCGGGGGAATAAAATTGACATTGAAAAATAATCTGACTCAAATTCAACATAAACAAACCTCCATTCAAGCCATTTTAAGACGGTCATTTGTCCAGTGCAGGATTCATGGGGCTCGCGTAGTGAAAGAGTGGTTCAGGGAGTCCAGACCTGAACCCCATTGAGAACCTTTGGGATATGCTGACATTTATTTTGACAACACTTTTATGAATCAGTGGTTTCCGATGTTGTCTCCGTGGCTTTTTTAATTAATTTTGCAACAATGGATAAATTAATTTCCTGCTTGGCTACAGGTGAAGCTAACCAGCATTCAAAACTCAACTTTATCTAACTTTCAGGTTTCAATTAGATTAAAAACAGACGTTAAGCAGGAATGACTAATCACTGCGGTTAAGTGGAGACGCCTGGCCGACCCTTTTGTCCGATTAAAGCCACACTGCGGAACATTTCACCCACTAAGAGCAATCAAGTGCGAGCTTTAACGCAATTTCATGTCAATATTTGGTCCATGTTACCCATATTCAAGCCTTTGTTTGTACTTTTACTGAAGTAGAAGTTAAAGTATCAGATGATTGACTCCATAAGTTCAATGAAAATGCAACATTTATGGGACAAAGTGAGTAGAACTTCTGGTTTTGCTGCATTGTGTGTACATTGTACCTATTTTTTTTAATCAAAAGCTGCTCATAGCGTCCAGTATATTTGTCCAACCAGAGTGGTGCCAGATCTTGGGGAGAAAATGCTTCGATCTTTATCATCTGTGGCATTAAACACCTTGTATCTGGCATTAGATTTGAGTTACTGCTGCCTTTAAAAAACCCTGTACTGGTCATTAAATGAATTGTGCCAAAATCAAGGTCATAAGAGCTTTCAATCTGATTCTAACAAGCTTTAAAGGAACATGTCACCGTTTTTACATACTGAGATATGTTCTTACCTTAGATGAGTTCATGTGTACATGTCTGGTCTTCACGTGTGCCCTCAGTCACGTAAACACAGCACAGACGGCGTTAGCATTTAGCATTAGCATGTAGCATTTAGCTCTACCAAGTTCTTCCACGTTTTCCCTATTTAAATATGGTTACGTGAAGTGTTACATGACAAAGTATAGTTACACAAAATTAAATAATGTGGATTTTCTAAGCAGATAAAAGGGGGAACTATATTGTAAGGCGTAATAATACCAGGAGTAGTTCGACATCCGTGCAGTAAAGTGAAGATATTATTACTGCGCTGATGTCGAACTACAATATACAGTGGGGAAAAAAAGTATTTGGTCAGTTTCCCATAGACTTTGTATTAGATTTTGGCCAAATACTTTTTTCCCCATTGTAGTTCCTCTTTTATCTGCTTAGAAAATCCACATTGTTTTTATTTTGTGTCCTTATCCTTTATAGTGTTACACTTTACCTGGTTTGGAGCTATAGAGGAGAGGAGGCTAAATGCTAACGCCGTCTGTGCTGTGTTGACCAGACAGGCACAAATGAGCTAAGCTAAGAACATATCTCAGTGTGTAAAACTGTAGCCTATTCCTTTAAATGTGGATTTCTTTGAGAATAAAGACATAGTTCGACTTTCTTTCACACTGTAACTTCATTACAAATACAAAAAAGTTGATCACAACACATTTAATTGTTTAAATTCAAAGGTTTTGTGTAAAATTTCGGTGAGTTTTGCACAATGTCTCCCCTCACTCCTCAGTAAATGTATACGTGGCACTTTTTACGTCCAAATAAACCTTTACCCATTGATACTGCCTTCTCCTTCCCCGTTGCCGCATAAAACAATCCGCTTTGGCAAATAAAATCAAAATCAATGATACAATTTCCCTCTAACGGCGCCGTCAAATCTGGACGTTAAACTTAATGTGATTCTTGAGCGAGACTTTGAGTTACGATGCCAGACCGTCCCCGGTGCGTGTTCCTCGTCCCTCTCTGAACATTTATAACAGTGACTTTTCTAATCGGTGCGCCCCAAATAAACCCCGCTTTACGCAAAGAAAATACTCGACATTCAGCTCGTAAAGACGTATTTGGTTTCTCGGGTTCAGCTCGCGACAGGAATAGGGAGAAAAGTGGGTTTTGTTTGGACAGATTTACACAAAGTGGGTGGTTTTTGAAGAGTTGACGTGAGGATGGGAGGTTTGGAGGTTGGGGGTTTGGAGGCGGTGATTGGGAGCGGCGTCTCCTGCTTCAGCTGTTTAGTCCTTGGGCAAGACAATTCAGCAAAAAGGGAACAAATATGGCCTTTTTTGTCCACAGTACATTTGAAAGTGGAAGTGTTTTGTTTTACTTAAGTAGAAGTTGACGAAATGACACTGCCTGACCGAAAAAATGTGTATTTAACTAACTGTTCTGCTCTGGAGTTGCTGCAGTTGATCAAAGAATGAGATCAGCTGACGACCTGAACATCCTGAATGACCAGGCTATTCCCTGATGGCACGGGCATATTCCAAAATGAGAAGGCCAGGATTCATCAAGCTCACGTTGTGAAAGAGTGGTTCAGGGAGCATCATTTTCACACATGGATCTGCCACTAGAGGTCGACCGATGTTTCTTGCCTTGACTATAACTCTGTGCGTGATGCGTCTAAACTGTGACAGCAGGGGGCGCTTTATTAGAGGCATAGGGCTGATTTATTCAAGACATTCATGTTTAGTAGGAACTTCGGTTTGAAAGACAGAAGTCAGCAGATTCCAAAAACAAATAAAATGTTAAGTCTCGATCTCTTATGGTTCTGAAATGATGAGGAAGTTGTGAGATAGGCTCTGACTGAGCTGTTTCCAATGCAAAAAGGAAGTCTCTATCACGTTTGGTTCCGGAGATATCGGCCTTTTATCAACATTATATCGGCCTCTATTGGTCACCACTGGAGAAGGCTTTGCACAGTGGTCGCACTCTCCCATCATCAATACAAGATCTTGGTGATAAATGAACAGATCTTCATTGAAACTTCGTCACAGCAAATTTGTGGTGACCCTTTTGTTTTTTTTTGGTCAAGCAGTGTATGTTTATATTTTTGTGTATTTCCACTACTGCGCTTGACAGACTTAAAGCTGCATTATGCAACTTTTTATGTGGGAAAAAAAAGTTGATATTTGTGTGTGTTTGACCTTGTAGTGACCCAGAGGCTGTATGAGTGGTTATATGGCGCCTTTACTTCCCATCACGGTGTTCTCTAGGACGCTCCAGGATAAATTGTTTGGAAGGTTTTCACTCTCACTGGAAAACCTACAGAACAATTGATCCTGGAGCGTTGTAGAGTTCACCGTTATCGAAAGTAAAGGTGCCATATAACCACTCATACAGCCCCTGGGTCACTACAAGGTCAAACACACACAAATATCAACATAAAAAGTTGCATAATGCAGCTTTAAACCTCACAGGGCTGTAATAAGGGTTAAATGCGAAGGATAATTCCCCCTGTTGGTAAGAAAATCAACTTAATACAACATTAATAGTGACCGGTCTCAATCACCACCGCCCCATCGTGAACAAACTCGACTTTATGGAAACATCTGCCATGAGAAAGTGGGGATGGCTCAAACCATAGAAAGTCCGTCCTTTGTAGAAAATAAACGACTGTACAGCGTACTTCAGTTTTCACCGTACGGACACAAGCGAAGTTCACAATATGCAGCATGTCTCTGAGTCCCAGGAACACTGAAAAATACATAGGCGTATTCTGCCGGCTTTACAAAAAGAAACGCTCCTCCTCGCCGCGGCGGCTGTCCGAGAAAAACAGGTCCGACCAGATGTTCCGACTCAGCCGCTTCGGGGGCCGCAGTCTTTACACAGAGTCAAACAGAAGAAAGGTTTTTCACTGAGTCCTCTCGCAAAGAAAACGCAACTATAACACTGACGAGACACCAAGCCTACGGTCTGCCGCCGTGTGGAGCCGCGTTTTGTCACGACGCCTCGTCCACGTGGAGTCGCAGTTCAGAAATGTTCACCTCATTGTGGAATAAAAACACATTTTGTTGTAAATGTAGGTGCAGTCAGGCAAATAGCCCATTCATTCTCTATGGGACAATTAACCACGACGATTGTTAACGTTTATAAGCAACTACACAGCAGAAAGTAGTCTAAAAATTAGTCAAATTGTCAGGAAATCTGTAGAAATTTGCTCAAGATTTGATGAGAAACAAGCATTAAGGAAAATACCCCATTCATCCTCTATGGGACATTTATAAAAACGATAATTTTGTTAACATTTGTAAGCAACTACTCAGCAAAAAGTCATCTAGAAATTAGTGAAATTTTCAGGAAATCTATATATTTTCTCATGATTTGACTAGAAACGAGCATTAAGGCAAATCCCCCATTCATCCTCTATGGGACATTAACCCACAACGATTGTTAACATTTCTGAAAGCAACTGAGCAGCAAAACGTTATCTAGAAATGAGTCAAATGTTCACCTCATTGTGGAATAAAACCACATTTTTTGTTAAATTTGTGTGCTGCACAGTTAGGCAAATACCCCATTCATTCTCTATGGGACATATACCCAGTTTTACTAACGATTGTTATAAGTAAAAATGTGGCAAAAAGTCATCTAGATGTTTGTCAAATTTTCAGGAAAAATCTGTATATTTGCTCTTGATTTGAGTAGAAACAAGCATCAAGGCAAATACCCCCATTCATCCTCTATGGGACAGTTTTACTAATGATTGTTTACCTTTATAAGCACCTATGCAGCAAAGAGTAATCTAGAAATTAGTAAAATGTTCACCTCAATTTTGAATAAAACCACATTTTATTGTCAATTTGGGTGCTGCATTGAGCAGTTAAGCAAATACCCCATTCTTTCTCTATGGGACATGAACCCAATTTTACTAAGGATTGCTATAAGTAACGATGCGGCAAAAAGTAACCTAGAAATTAGTAATATTTTAAGGAAATCGTTGTATTTGCTCTTGATTTGAGTAGAAACAAGTATCAAGGCAAATATCCCATTCATTCTCTATGGGACATTAACCCAGTTGTACTTGTAAGTAACGACACGGCAAAAAGTAATCTGAAAATGAGTCAAATGTTGAGGAAATGGGCATATTTGTTCTTGATTGAGTAGAAAAAAAGTATCTTTGAACTTTAATTAGGTAATAAGGTGAATTATTTTATCATTTTAAGTGTTTCACGGGCAGATTTTTTACTCGGTGAAAGTGAAAATTACTAAAATGAATGAAAATCAGAGTTTGCAAATGTTTTAGTGGAGACACTGCAGGCTGGTTTTGGGAGAGCTTGGGTCTTATTTTAGAATTTTTTTTACATGGAAACGAATAAATGAGCTCTTCACAATAAGGTTGCAATGACTCAACGGTTTCCCATAGAGTTTAATGGGAACTTTGCAAAAATGCACAAATTTCCACTTTAATAGCTCCTAACAGAAAACTTGCAATACATTTTTTCCTCATATTTATGTCAGTAATCCAGAGTAAAAGTTTCAAATTGATGTCTATAAGTTAAGTTTTTTTCCCTATTCACCTGCAGCGTCTTGCCTTTAAGTGATTTCACAAGTTTTCCAGCATTAGTTGCTTCTATCTCACAGAGAAGTGAAACATTTCGAACTGTCTTGACCTAACGCGGCGTCATCCACAAAACGCGGCTCTGGAAACACCTCACGCACGAACACGGCGTTTTTGAAAGAGCACTTTTTGACAAATCGCTCGGTCCTTTATCCCCCCCAACCCCCCCCCGTCCTAAAAGTCTTTCCCGGCGCGTTTCGTTCTTTTCCCCCGGATCTTCGTTACGATTCGCGGTCGCTGTCGTCCCCGCCGTACATGTCGGCGAGCTTCTTGAAGCGCGGGCCCCACTCGCTCAGGTAATTGTAGTCATGGTCCCCCTCCGTCGTGGCCGACTCCAAGGAGCTGAGCGACTCCGCCACCGAGCCGCTGCCCTCGTACGCGTAGGTGGCCAGCGAGTCGTAAGGCGGCGCCGTGGGGTCGCTGTCGTTGTCCTGCAGGCGCTGGTTGATGAAGTCCCGCACGTCGCCGTTGTTGTCGTGGCGGGGCGGGGCCAGCACGGCGCGCCGGACGGGGTTGGGGTTGTAGTAGGTCTCCGTGGGGATGATGTCGCGCCGCTGCTTGCCCTCGTCCACCGCCTCCGGGTTGCGCAGCGTCCCGATGTCGAAGGCCTGCGTGTCCTCCTCGCCGCCGCCCTCGTCGTTGTAGCTGACCACGTTGTCCCGCACGTCCTCCTTGGAGATGATGAGCGGCTCCTTCTTCCGCTGCCTCCTCAGAGCGGCGAACAGCACCACGATCACTGCGGGGAAAACGAAAAACAAAATATGAGATCGGCTGTACCTGAAAGCAGCAAGTTTGCTTCATTGTGAAAAGACCAAAGGGCGAACCGGTAAAATTTTAGCCCAAAGTAAAGCGCCACTTTCTACAAATGCCTGTGCGGTTACTAATACATGACCTGATGTTCTGTTTGGAAACTTTGAACTAATTGACAGTATTTAACAAGTAACTCACAACAACGTTTATAGCCAACGCTGCAATGTCCGTGCACTTGGAAAATACAATCACAGTGACAATCATTTAATTCCCACACAACACAAAGGTAGTACATTTGAATGCAAATCTTAATATGATTGCACGCTTGGGGCCCGATCTCGCGCTCGTAAATGCCAACTGTAGACTAGGGTTTTGCGCAGTCAGGGTGCATCTTCAGCTTCATACCTGACGCAGTAAATGGGTGGAAAGGGGGCTGTGCGTGGGCTGGACAGACTCAAGGCCAATGGTGAAGTTATGTACAGCAGTGGTCCATCTCTGAGCTTTTACAGACAATGTTTTCCTCTGTGAGGGTGAGCAGGGGTGGCGGTGGGTGAGGGGGGGTGCAGGTGCTGGTGTTTTGATCCTGTTTTAGCAGTAGAGCCCTGTGCGGCGCTCTTCAATACAGAGCCAGCAGTATGTTCTCTTTCTCTCGGGACACGGTCAGTGTTTAACTCACAGTGGATTAAAGTTCGTAATTTGTCCTTCCCTTGGTCTCACATTTATCAAATGACTTCAACTCCAGAAATGTTAAAGTACTCTCTGATTTGTGTAATCATATTGCCTATATTGCCTTTTGGTAAATATTACTTTTATAGCAGTAGGTTCAGCATTTTGGCTAATGGGCCTGATAAATGAGTATGTTCAGTAACTCTCTGTGGAGTTTCAGAAATATTGATTGAGGTATTAAAGAGTTTTTTTGTAGTTTCTTGCACATCTGCGGACCAGGAAGTAGAGCTGTGACGTCACCACTTAACAAACGTATTTGTCACTGACAGGAAGTGACATTGATAGAGGACAAAAATTTTAAACTGTTGCCGTGCCAACCATGTTATGACAGTGGGAAATGAGTCTGAAACTTTACCTTTATCTATGTCACTTCCTGTCATTAGCTTAAAAAGTCTAATAAAACTTTTCTGCCCAACATTTCCTCATTAAAGTGCTGCTTCACTAAAATAAAATGATAACTATTACTTACAACAGATGTTATTCATTTAAATCGGTGTATAATCATTGTAGTTTCATGCATTTGATGTTTTTTTTTTGTCACAAAGAACAGGAAAAGGGCGAGTTTGCTCTTGGTGCAATGGAACACAAGACGAGCCTGATCTGCCGGCCTCATTTCCCTTCCATTAAAAACATTTCCTATCACACATTTACTCCTCATGACCTTTTAAATTCAATGTTTAGCTGGAGCCGTAACTGTGATTTATCCAAACATTTCCCGCTCGTACCTGAGCCGCCGCCGCCGCCGCCGCAGCAGCAGCAGCAGCAGCAGCAGGTGTTTAAGACAGTTTTGTATTTCAGCCTAATCAGATTCATCTCTTCCTGTGGGCGGATAATTCAGCCCCGGACCAAAGCAGACGCCTTAATGTGATCACCGCTACAAAGATTAACGACACAAGAGAAGAGGGAGAGGAAGGAGGGGGAGACGGAGACGCTATGAATTTATACATTTAATCTTATCTTCTTAGAGTCGACAAAAGGAGGAGCAGGGAGTTGGTTTAGACGCATTTGACAGAACTACTGTCCTTTTGTGATCGCGCCTGATGCCCCTTTTGTTGTATGTATTGTCAGTAAATCAGTCACTCTTTACTTTACAGCCGGTATTGTAGTAACAGGATGGACAATGTTTCCGTACAATGCTATTATCGCTCCCATTACTGTACTTTAAGGCGAGACACTGTAGGTGAATAGGGAAAAAAAAAAAAGTAGAGATATCAATTTGAAACTTTTGCTGAACATTACTGATATAATATGTGGGGGAAAATGTATTGCAAGTTTTCTGCCATTTTATGCATCAAAATTTCAGTGACGAAATCTAAATCATGGATTAAGCCAGATTTTTAAAAGAAAAAATCTGGAGATGTCACTGTGTGCAGGCGTGACACATCTCTCCGTCTGTCTCCCAGAAAGGAAATGACCATATTTGGATTATAGTGTCATATCGAGCACCTTGCGCTGGTTACGTGGATGTAAGCTATGTCAATATTTGCGAAGGAGTATGCCCGGGAACCCGGCTTTTGCGGCACAATGTCAGATTTACTTCCCTGACATCTCCAGCTCCCTTGCCACGTTTGAAAATAAGCATTATCTGGGGTAAGTTTAGTCATTTTTTATTCTCTGACATGAAAAGATGTTAAGGGAGAAAACTGAAAAATCTCCACATTGACCTCTGTGTGAAAAATCTACATTTTCACCTGCTGTGTCTCGCCTTAAATGGAAACATTTCATTTTATATTTATTTATTTATTTATCAGGACCATGTACAATTACATTAAGCTCTAAACCCCCACATGGACTGGGCACATTTTCTCCACTTTGACTTTACCCAAACCCTAAAGGCTTTTGAAAAAAACATCAAACAAGTGACAAAAAAAATCACCAATAACACAACAAAAATGTGACAAAAACACAACGAAAAAGTGGGATAAAAAAAAAAAAGAGCAGCATAAAATGAAAAACAAATGACAAAAAAGTGACAAAAAAGCAACAAAGAAGCACCTAAAGATAAAAATGCAACAAAAAGTGACAATGATGCGACAACAACGTGAGGAAAAACATCGGTTCAGATCAGTTCTGCGGTTCTTAGCTTTTGAATGAGGCATGGGCCGAGAGGCGGTAAGAAGCTTTTAGATTTTGGTAAAGCCGAACTGGAGTAAATGTCCTCGGTTAAAGGAACAGGTCACCGTTTTTCCATACTGAGATCTGTTCTTACCTGAGCTTAGACGAGTTGATGTGTACCTGTCTGATCTTTGTGCGTGCGCTCAGTCACGCAAAATGACCAAAGATGTTGTTAGCATTTGGCCTCCCAATATATTCCTATAGCTCCAAACGGGGGTGAAGTTAGAAGCGACGAAGCTCTTCCATGTGCACGAAGACCACACAGGTACGTATCAACTCGTCTCAGCTCAGGTAAGAACATATCTCAGTATGGAGAAACGGTGCCTGTTCCTTTAAGAGGTTAAGCTTGGAAGCAAAGTTGCTTGGCCAAGACTGGAGCTTTTTCAAGCTAATTTCCATTTGTCGTCCGACTGTCCTCAAGGACAAACTTCAGGATCAGCCTTGACTTTTCAAACTTTACGCAAACATGTCTGTAAGTGCAGACATTCTATGAAAATGATAGCATTAGTCGACTATTTTTACTGCACAAACTCACACAAATTCCACTGCAGTTTTGGCAGAAATCGTCCACAGTATTTTGCCCAGAAGTTTTGCTTCTGAATGTTGAAATTTCATATCATTCCTCTGTTTATAGGAATGTTTCAGTCATCTTTTTTCTTGCATTTGTGGCATTAAAAAACTAATAAATGTCCATGGGAAAAGTTTTTTTTTTTTACACTTATATTAAGAAAAAACATCAATAAAACATCAATTAATGGGGGTTAAAGATAATCATTTGAGGTAAACCATCATCCTTTCTCCTAATTTAAGTGTAAAAATGTTGCCACATGAACAGACTTCTTGAAATAGTCTCAAAATCAAGGACAAATTTACTATTTCAAGGACTTTTTTTGTTTTTGCATCGTGGACAATAATATGGCCCTAAAAGGTGTTAAATGTGACGTTGCTGGCACCTTTATAAACATTCTACTCTAAATCTAGAAGATAACGAAAGGCGCGCCTCTGTAGTAGAAGAAGAAACAACCGGATTAGTGAAAACTGTGTGAACAAAGTGAATGTCTTTGATAAGGGGATAACATTATCATAAAACTTAAACACTGATTTAGATTCCCGTCTCATTGCGGCGGCGGCTGATTTGCATTTGCAGCACGCGGCGCTCGCGCTTAAACGCTGTGATCTTCGGCGCGGCCCGGGACGCCCCGGGAATACATAACGCCGCGCTTTACAAAGTCACCGCGGAGTCCCTGAACGCCGCACCACATCCAAACAGTCCGATCCCCGACGGGCAAACGCCGGCCTCGCAAGGAAAAGAGCCGACGAGGAGGGCAGCGCGAGTCCTACAGACGGCGGAGACCACGCGCCACTGGAGCTTTTATGAGCAGATGAAAAGATCAGGAGTGGATAATTCAACACTCAGAGAATCCAAGCTTTAAACTTCACTGCTGTGTTGCGCTGCAAAAAAGTGAAAGATGTTTTACCTTTGTTTGAGTAATTAAGTAAAAGCATCAACAGAACTTGGTCTTGGCGGACTTAAAGGAATAGGCCACCGTTTTTATATGCTGAGATATGCTCTTACCTCACTTTAGCCAAGTTAATATATCCCCGTCTGGTCTTTGTCCATGCGCTCTGCTAGGCAAACGGAGCACATACGCAGCCTCTCCCACATGTCATATAGCTCCAAAAAAGCTCACGATAGAAGCTACCAAGCTCTTCCACGTGTTCCCTATTTAAATAAAGTTACGTGAAGTGTTTTCATGCGAAGTATATTTACACAGAAATGTAACGTGTCGATTTTATAAGCAGATAAAAAGGGGGACTATATTGTGAGGCGTAATGATACGAGGAGTAAAACGTCCGCGCAGTAACTCCTAAAGGTTATTGACGGAAGTGAGCGGGGGGAAGTCTTTAGAAGTTACTGCGCGGACGTTTTACTCCTCGTATCATTACGCCTCACAATATAGTCCCCCTTTTTATTTGCTTATAAAATCGACATGCTACATTTCTGTGTAAATATACTTCGCATGAAAACACTTCACGTAACTTTATTTAAATAGGGAACACGTGGAAGAGCTTGGTAGCTTCTATCGTGAGCTTTTTTGGAGCTATGTGACATGTGGGAGAGGCTGCGTATGTGCTCCGTTTGCCTAGCAGAGCGCACGGACAAAGACCAGATGGGGATATATTAACTTGGCTAAAGTGAGGTAAGAGCATATCTCAGTATGTAAAAACGGTGGCCTATTCCTTTAAGGACCCATCTCACTGGCCTGGAGACTAAGGAGATCTTAAAGAGTCGTATGGAGTGTCTTTGAGGTATTCTCCTCCTGTACAATAGCATCATCCAACCCATCTTGCTCTACTGTTCCCCCTGCTTCTTCAACATGCTCACCATCAAAAACAAGAAAAAAATCACCAAGGTCACACAAACAGTCTCCAAAATTATTAATCTCCCCATCACAGACCCCTCTGTCATCAACAAGAAAGCAGTCACACGCCTCGCACGTACTATAGCCATGGACTCCGATCACCCTCTCCACACTCACTTCGTCCTGCTGCCATCTGGCCGTAGGTACAGGACTCCGCGGTGGGAGCGGGAACGCTTCAGGAAAAGTTTTATCCCCTCCGCCATAGCCGCATTGAACGACCTGTAATTCCCGCCCCCCCGCATATTCTCTTTTGCGTAGTGTGCTGTTACTGTCTTTGGTTTGTCTTCTGTGTCTTTTGTGTGTGTCTCTGTGACGGCTGTGAAAACAAATTTCCTCCTGTGGGACAATAAAGGTCTATCTATTCTTCCGACAGGTCTCGGAGACACTGCAGGGACGTCACAGAAACGTCTCACAGGTTGAGGACGACAAATGAAGCTGATGAGCGAATACAACATGGAAGACCTACCAGCTGCATTCATTCATCACTTCATCACCGGCAGCTCACTCCAGTCATCCAATCACGGACCCCGCTCAAGCCGCACCTTCACGACAGCCAATCACCGAAGCCGCTCATCGCTCAGGATCCCCTTCTTAAGCTCCCTGGTCCCTGGACTCAGCCGTTTGCCAGCTGTGCTACGACCCTCCTCCACCCCTTTCACCACCTGGCCTCTCCTCAGCTCTGCTCGTCATCGATTGACAAACCCAGGTCTCCTCTTCTACCACCACCAGGGTCCAGGCTCCGGGGAAGATCCTGGCTATCATTCATCAATGCATTCCATATCGTTCGTTCAATCTTCCCCAATAATGATTCATGTTCGGTCATAAAACACACTGTCATTCTGTTTCTGTGAGTCTTTTCAGGTTGAAATAATGTTCGAAACACAATAGTTTGAGCTCACATAGACGTCTCGGAGACCGTGCAGAGAATAAAATGAAGTCTCTGCTCAAATCGAACATCGAGACTTCCTGGAGACTCGCCTTATCTCCAGGGGGACGTCTTGGAGACATGGATTCCAGTCTCCAACTAGTCTCAAGGCCCTTTACATATGCAAGGAAACGTGATACATTTTTTATCATGTATTTCTGTCAGTTAAACAGGAAAAGTTCTCTATATGTAAGATATTCCCTGTGTACCTGCAGCGTCTTGCCTTAAAGGGGGGGTATTATGCAAAATCGACTTTTTCAAGTTAATCATGTTATTATGTCATTCCCTCATTAAAAACATGCCTGAAGTGTTGCCTTGGCACATTCACGTATTTTTGAGTCATCTGTAAAAACTCTGATGGCGGCCATTTTAGGGATAGGTTTGCCCGAGTCCTCCTAGGAACGCCCCCACCTCCTGGAGACGCCTCCGAGCTTTCGTCACCAGCCGAGTAACCAACCACTGCTCCTCAGCAGAACCCCCTCCCCACTGATGCCACAGACAGTGTGTGGAGGGGGCGTGTCGGAAAGGCTCAGAGGTTCTTAAAGAGACAGAGGCCTATTTCAAGACATTCACTACAGCCATTTTATACAAGGCAGTTATTCTAATTTACTGCATTTACAGACCAACAGAAGGTTCGTCATCATTATAGTGTGATATAGTCTGGCGCTATGTGATTGAAAAAAGCATAATACCCCCTCTTTAAAGTGGTTTTTTTTTTAGGTTTCCTTTTAAAGTGTCCAGGCCACACAGGATTCGTCTAAAACGCACAGATGAAACAAAAGCACGACTCCAGCTCTGTTTTTCAGGAGAACAACACGAGAGTAAAGGTACTCACTGAGCAGGATGATGACGCAGAGCAGGATGGCCACCAGCGCCCCGGTGCTGAGCCCGGCCCGCGCCGTCAGCGCCTCCGCGTTGCACAGCTTCATGTTTCCGTCGCGGTCGCACGTGCACACCCGCACGGTGAGCGTGCACGTGCTGCTCTGCATGGGAAAGTCTCCGTCCGAGATCACCACCGGCACGTGGTACACGCTCTTCTGCAGGCTGTGGTAGCTGTTCCGCCGCGTCAGGATCCACGCCGTGTTGTCTGAGGACCAGAGGAACGATGAGAAACACTGGAGCACAGACTCCTGAAGTCTGATCGTTTTACTAAAACGTGCTTTTAGATAAAGAACGTTGTCAGTCTGGGTTCAGTTCTCCAGTGGGAGACTAGCAGCTATAAGAAGGTATTACAGCAATGGCGGCCTCTACCGTCGTCGTCACAAAGCATTGCCAGCACATCCCAAGATTCTCAATGGGGTTAAGATCTGGACAGTCTATGTGTGAAAACAATGTCTCCCTGAACCACTCTTTCACAATGTGAGCCCAATGAATCCCAGGATGTCGTCAGCTGATCTCATTCTTTGGGCACACGGTATAGCTGAACCGAGACTTGACCAACTGTAGCGACCCCAGATCAGAACAGTTAGTTACAAAAGGACACTTTTCTTGGTTAGGCAGTGGAGCAAGTGTTTCTTGTGGACTGGAATTGATATTCACTAAAGTCACTAAATATATTCTTCATTTTGACTCCTAGGATTAAAAGTCAGATGCACACGCTCCTGGGGGAGACTCATGCTCCGTCCGAAACCAGTAAATTGGTAAGAGGTCTTACGCCAAACCGGATGTGCGTCAGCGTCCACCATGACAAGAAGCTTCCGAATTGGTCTGTCAGTTAGGAAGTAGCTAGGGAAAGGAGCCTCAATTCTAATTATCATTTAGCCACTTTAGCATAGGAACCTCTGATGCTAACTAACCGGTTAGTTAGCAAGTGCCATCACATAAGCCATTGCTGGTTTTCTTTTTTTTCTCCTTAAATGTCTTTATTTGGAAACTATGTTGCCGCATATGCAATACAGTAGGTGGCGACATGCGCTTTTGTTTGCCTGCCAAAGACCTTTACAGAGAAGAACAGCAGCTGTTGGTGATGTCACTTCCTCTTCCCCTGGGTAAGGACGGTCGAATTGTGCAAATGCTGCTGAAGCTCAAGCTCACTAACTGCATAGAGGTCTAACAGTCGACCCCATGAAAGGTTAAGGATTAGTTTCTAGTGTTTAGTACTTACTTTAGTACTTGCTATAATTTGATGGTTTCGGACCCTTAAATATTTACCCTGGTTTTATCGGCGCAACAATGTAAGTCCTTGAAGTTGGCTAGATCTAAGTGTCTATCATTGTTGAAGGTAGTATGGAGGATTTTCATTTGTTTTAGATTCCTAGCAAAACATACTGTATATAATAATCATTAACTGTGGACACTGATAGGGACCCTTGTGTGACCCAAGCTAGATTTAGGGTCATATGTTTGTCGTACGTCTCTGTATTGTGTTTTGTGTGAGTTTTACCTTTATTGTCCCGCACAGAGAAGTTGGCCTTTCCCGCCGCCTCCTGAGCCAAACTGAAGAAGAAGCGATGTCCTCCCAACGGCTCGTCCGGGTCTGTGGCGCTGATCGTCTGGATTTTCTACCAAACCACAAAAATAAACCATAAGTATTCTCTCCCTCCTCCTCCAGATCGAGCAGATTTTAACTTAAAAAAAACTGCTTCGGCAAAAGTTACGAGACGTGTCATTTTTCATCATTTAAAGTAAAGTTAAAGTTCAGTAATTTGGAGGTCGTCCGATTCGGAGGCAGCTATTCAGAAGGGAAACGTTACGTCAAAACCATTAAAATTTGACAAAGACGGGAACAGGAACATTTCACAAAAGGTGTAATGTCTTTTGAGACTTTTGAATTGAGTTTGGGCAAAGGTTTAAACCTAAAAAGGCAGAAATCTGAACGTCAGTCTTTCTTTATGAACTTCAACATTTTAACTCAGCTTGTTCAACACTTCTTCTGCTTTTATTGACCACGTTTCTCCTCGTCATTGCAAATACTTTGACTGCGGTTTTGCCCAATAATTAAAAGGTGGAATAGTTTCTTGTAAACATGGCATTAGTGTCGCCCATGTTTACTTTCTTAATCCTTTTCTACATGGATCTAATTAAATCCGCGCTAATTAGAAGTGCATATGAGCAAGTCCAGAAAAACATGTTTATCAGCCATAGGTTAAACAGTGTCATCTGTATATTAAAGTATTAACAGCATTTATTGAAGTCACTTTCATAATTTGCTCCTTATCACATCTATCTCTCACGTTAATTTAATTATCCCCATAAAAGTGTTCAGCTTTACAGCCTCATATCTTGCTTTATGGATGTTCCCGTGTTCTTTGAGCCAAAATGGACATTTATACATTCATTAGTTACTTCACAAAGAGATGGAGCTGCATTAAAACCTGACACAGACCAAAGTATCTACACGGCGCAGTAAATACAATTATGCCCATAAAGCTAATCCTGTCATTAGAAGAGGCGAGCTTTAAAACTTTTAATAGGTTGCTCTTTAAAAAATAAAAAGTCCTGGGAGTACATTTTTTCTCACGCTGAGGGGCTTGTAAAACTCAAAAGTTAATGCACATTATGATTTTTTCAAAATGAATGTGTACTTAGAACAAAAACGATTTTATACATGTACCGTTGAAGTGGCAGCAACTTTTGGTTTTATACTTGTAGCGTCTTTACGGAGAGATGCCATGTGTTTAGCTAACTTCCTGTTGGCCAGTTGAGGGAAAAGCCAACTTCCTGTCCACATTTTTATGCAAATGAAAAAATAAAATAAGATTGAAGACACAGAAGGAGACTTCAGCCTTCAGCTTCAAGGCTAAAAAGGCTACAATCAAAAACAAGTGTAAGGTTTTTAATAGGTTAGCAATTATTGAACAGCTGCTATTTTCAGCTACGTACTGTTTGAATATTAATTTATTCCTGTCACACAGTTAACTCTCCATAGAAGTAAAACGGATGGGAATCTGTTGTTAGCCTAGGAAGTTAGCATCATGTTGCTATACAGTAATCAGTGTTCAAAGCTAATGCTGTGTTCCAGGCAACTACAACTAGTAAATTCCCGACTTCCCACTTGGAAAAATGCGCTGTGTAGGATAGTTTTCAATTATATATAGTGTGGAGAAACATTCATATAATGTTAGCATCTAGCTAAATGTTGCTTAGTACTCGATTTTCGGCTGTTTGTTTGTTTATTCAACTGGAACCATAGAAATAAGAAAAGAAGCAGCGTTTGCTCCTAAAGTGTTAGCCTAGCCTGCTCAATGTATTTATCCTATAACCGTTAGCATTACCCTTCAAACATCACAAATCATGAACGATACAGATGTTTTCAGCTGCTGTCCACCCATCGACCACATTGAGGTCAAAGCCTAGTTAGAAATCAATAATGAATGAGCAGACCTTTTGAGATTTAACATTAAATACAAATGAGCATATAAAGTGACCACAGAGCTAAATGCTAACTCCAATTCAGCTAAGTTTTTGCTTTTTGTGAGGCCACATACACATCCAATGGCCGCTGAACTGCATCTTGTAAGATGTTAATGATAAAGAAACCACCGAAACTATATGAATGCCATGAAAAGGACAAAACACACCTCGCCATAGCTTAGTGCAGTGTATCGTATTAGTATAGTATTCTATTCTGTCTCCCCTAATTGTTGATATGGGATGGAATGTTCAAAATAGGTCCGGGATTTGACGGAACAGGCTTAGATAGATAAAAGCATTTCTAAGATCTAAAAAAAATACATAGAGGAGTTTGACGAGTATCTTCCGGAGCATTTTGTATACCATTGATTTTTGAATTTTACCACTAGAACCCGTTTTTGAGAAAAATCTCCAAACAAAAGGGATTAAGTCTCCAAACCTTCCATGGTCCTTTCACTGAGCCAACATCTCATTTATGTATTTGGAGACTAATCTGAGAAAGTGGTGATAAGATGTTTGTTTATTAATTACACAGAGGCACAACAATCTGCATTCCCTTAAAAACTTGGACTGACACAGGTCTAAACTCGGGCTAAACCATGACTGAAGTAGAAAAATCCTCACGCTCTGCTGTATTCTCAGCTAAAACCTTATCATTAATAATGTGCTGCCAATAATCGAATATGCTCCGTTGCCCTGGTTACGACATGAAGCTGCTGGTTTTAAAGGTTTGGTTAATTACAGGGCAGCACATGTTCTTCCTGTGAGGGCGACGGCGCCATGGAGACGCTCGCTGCTCGACAGAGGGACAAATGTTAGGACCTGAACGGCCGCCATTTTCACCAGACACTGTTGATCCAGCAAGTCACGGAGGAAATCCACTCAAATCATTGTCTCGCTCGACTTTCCTGTGATATTTGTGCAGATTTTTATAGCAAATATTAGTTTGGATCCAGTTTCCCTTCCACCTGGACCCCGAACAATTGCCTAATCGTCACAATGAAGTGTTGAGTCATGTTTCTCCATTGAATTATTTGGAAAATTTGGAACTTCAAAGGCCATTTTCACAAAATGCATTTTTCTTCTCCACATAAAGCAGCTCCAACAGAATCCACATTTTCCAGCCTTGTATTTCACAAGATTGAGAAGGTTTTTTCACAGGGATTTCTTTTGTATCTAATATATCAGCAAGATAAAATATGGGCAATTTTGACAACTTTCCTTACATAAAAGACCTTCCTTTGATATGAAAACACACAAACATGGCGTCTCCCTGTTCAGTACCTGGTTCGCCTTGGCGTTCTCGCACACAATGGTCTCGTAGTTGGCGGCGAAGGTGGGCGCGTTGTCGTTGACGTCCAGGATGCGGATGTAGACGGGCACGCGGCTCACCAGGCGAGGGTTGTCTGGGAAACAGATGAAGAAGAAGGAAAGGAAAGAGGAGGAGGTCATTTCACTGGTCGCTTTACACCGCAGTGAAGCAGAAGGGAGAAATGTCACAGCTGCGAGGAGTTCACGACAAACAAATCCACAGAAGTAAATGAAGCTCACTCTCTCATGATCAATACAAGATCTGGGTGAAAAAGAAGCTGTTTATGCACTGGAGTGACCCGCAACTCCGAGTGCGATCTCCGGAAGTCGCGGTCCTTCCTCTCTCGCTATTCCCCCATTAAGGATCAGCGATGTCTGGCACAAATCAATGAATGGTTCAAGAAAACAACATGTGCAGTGGGAAACTGATGGAAGTCACTGGATACATGTTAAAAACATCATGTTGGATGTAAATACTTGACATCAGTGTTCATTGAGGTAGGACTTTTTATACAATGCATGAAGAACAACACCACAAAAATGAAACAACTAAAAGTATTTATACTAAAGACAGGACGATTATTCAAAATCTTGGTACTATCTTCATTTTATTTAGTGTTAGCCGTTAGCTTCAAGGCTGTTATCAACACCTTATATTGGTGTGATCGTTATTATTAAGGAATATAATAGGCCATGATGATTACTAATACCTATTAATACTTTATAAATGACTTAATGAGCACACCTTAACATATTGAGTGCCAAAAACGGAAAGAAAAAATATATATATATGTAAAAAAAATATATATACAGTATATTACAAAACTAGCTCTGTGATGAATAGACCTGAAATAAATGACCATCAAAAACCTGCCAACAGTCACGATCTGGACATTTTATATATATTATTGCGTTTCTTTTCTTTTCTTTTTTAGTCTGAGGGGGCGTGGGGTTGCGTAGCGAAGCTTCTCATGTACAGATCGAAACAGTTGAGATTTTAACATTTCTCTGAGTTTTTAAATGGTTAAAATCGGTCCAAGGACGACTGAGAAACATCCTGTTAAAGTCTTCAGTCTGAGAACCAGGCTGTTTAAATGCACACGCCATAATGAGCGATTGAGAACACGCGGTGTTTCAAAACGTGTCAACAATATTGTCGTTGAAAATTGACTTGAAATGGAGATATTTATATATTCATAACGCTAGTGTCTGTCCAGAAAGGAGAGAGTTTCATAAAACACACAATATCTCAGCTTCTAGAAAAAAAATCAGATTTTGATCAAAACTAGCCTCTGTTTAGCTCAGATTTCTCAGAAACCGAGGCACATAGAATTTAACTGTTTTCACCTACGGAGAGCTTAGAGTCTCACCTTTCAAACGAGCCACAGCATGTGTCTATAGCTATAACATAGAATACGCTGTGGTGCTACAAATATCATGAAACTAAATGAAACACTAAATCCCCAAACAAGGCCGTGGGAACCCAGGGTGCTGAGGGTACTGCAGCAACCCCTGGTGGATAGTTTGTACATTGCAAGTAATTAAAAATAAATAGGAAATAAGCATTAAAAAGGCATTATTGGGGGAAATAATATTCTTTAGGTGATGCAGTTACAAGTCTTTGTTCCTGACGCGAAGCCACGTGATCTCATAACTCACAGGGAAATAACGAGACAGGAAGAGCAGCGGAGCAAATGCAATAATCCTCAAAGATTTAATGTAAACCAATGTATTACTGAATATTCTTTCAAAACTGGGCTCTTTAGGAGGAAATGACTGATTTAGCGACTCGAGTAACATTTTATTCAGTGCAACATATCATAAGTACCACCTGGCTTTGACCTGCTGTTCATCTCTAAAAGGCCACAGCAGATGAAAGGTTATCTTTCATAAGGAAGACTATACTACAGATAATAAGCTGTCAATGGGCAGATTTGGTTCAGTGAAAGATGCTTTTCATCAAAGGTCTGACTCACTGTCGTCTGTGCTTTCTTCACAAAAACCTCGGCTCGCATTCACCTGCCGTTTCAGAGGCGAGAATTACGCCAAAAGCTTCTGTCGAGAGCTCCAATTTCACCACGGTGCACGCAAAACTCCATTTAAACACCCGAGAAACACACAATGGAGGCATAACCAGGAGTGAATTAAAACGCGATGACAGTGGGGATGACGTGTGTTTGTGTTTTACAGTCGTGAGTCAAAGTTGGCAGAGACACGTGAGCATATGGTGAAAACGTAGCAGTGAGTACATTATAAATAGATTTTTTTTCCCCTGAAAATGCGGAGAATGTGTTTACAGGAGGTGATTGAAGTTGAACTGTGATGTGTAATACATTCTTAATCTCTAGCCTGAACCGATTGCATTTTCCCCAGTTCGGCTTTACCCAAATGTAAAAGCTTCTCGACTGGAGGGCAACAAGACCTACAAAAGTGATCGTAACTTTGTCGTCACAAATGCAACAACGCGTTTTTGTCATATTTTTTTTAAGCATTTCATGTTTTTGTTGCTTTTCTGACCTGCCTTCACATTTTTTGGTGTGTTTTCGTCATTTTTTGTCTCTTTTTGTTGCCTTTTCTTCGCATTCTTTTATTGCTTTTTTTGTGGCGTTTTCGCTGCGTTTTCATCACTTTATTGTCACATTTTTTTTGCATTTTCATCCTCGTTTTCGTCACTGTTTTGATGCGTTTTTAAGCTTTCATATTTGTATAAAGCCAAACTTAATAGGGTAAGAGGTTAAACACGAATCACTGCAACGTCGCTGCTTTCCTTCACATCCTTAATCTCTTCGTAAACAGTGCTATGAAGTCACTCTCTCCTCATGATTCTGGGGATTCCAAAACATGACTCCGCCTAGGGCTGCTCGATTATTGAAAAAATAATAATCACAATTATTTTTGTCATAATTGAAATCACGATTATTCAAACGATTATTTGTTGCCTTTAAAAAAAGTCTGTATTTTATTTATATATATATTAATTTAAAAAAAAACTATGCTGAATATTTTCTGTTTTCTGAACAGTCATAAAAGTACAAACGATTTCAAGTTTGCCTCGATTAAGGAGAGGTCTCTGTTTCACACCTGCCCCCTGCTGGCCAGCCTGAGCAGCGCAGCCTGATGACATCATCACACAGCGATGTTTGTTTTTGTGTCAGGCAAAAGCATGAGCCGTGGCACATGAAATGCGAAGGGAAAATAATCCCAGTGCCATGAAATAATGCAAGAAAAAAGAAAAAAATGATAGAAAAAAAAAAAATGTTTTTTTTTAAATCCCCCCCCCCCCCCGATTATGCTAATTTTGTAATCGTTTAGTGTAATAATCGAAATCGTAATCGAATTTCGATTAATTGCACAGCCCTAACTCCGCCCCCTCTTTACTGACGCTACAGCCTTGTTGGGACATGGTGGCCATTCACCAACCATCCACTTCTCCATCCATCTGACCATCCAGGGTCAAACGGCCTCATCAGTGAACAAGACTGTTTGAAAATGAGTCTTCATGTATTTCTGAGCCACTGCAGCCGTTTCTGTTCAATCAGCTTCAATGAACAGTTTAGGGGAGGCCGGATAGAAGGTTTATGCACAACTGCAGCCTCTGGAGGGTCCGACACCTTGATGTTCGGGAGACTCCAGAGGCACCAGCAGCTTCAAATACCTGTTTGCTGGTTTTGTAGCAGCTGTTCTCTTAATCTGATGTATTTGTCAATTCTGGCCATTTTTACTCTTAACCTCCAACCTGAACCAAGCACATTTTCTCCAGTTTGGCTTCACCCAAACCTTGAAGCTTCTTGAAAAAAGTGTACGTAAACAAAAGGAAAACGAGGATGAAGGTGCAACATGAAATTTACAATAAAAGCAATGAAAAAGTGACAAAAATGTGATAAAAAAAAAGGCCACAAAAAAGTGACCAGAAACACTATGAAAATGTGACAAAAATGGATCGAAAGCACAATAAAAAGCTCCAAAAATGCAACAAAAGACAGACAGTAAAGCTATGAAAAAGTGTCAAAAAACGCATGGCAACAACGCAAGGAAAAAGATCCATTGAGATCAGTTTGTAGGTTTTCAAATGAGGCGTTAGACTGGCCTATAGGCTGTAAGCTTTTAGATTTGGGCAAAGCCAATCTGGAGAAAATGCCCTCGGTTAAAGTGGGGGGTAAGAGGTTAATAGCAGGATACTTGCAATACATTTTTGACTGACATTTCTGTCCCTAATCTACAGCAGACGTTCTGAATCGATGCCCTTTTCCCTCTTCACTGCAGCGTCTCTGTTTGTGAACTTACTGAACTCCGTGGCGATGACCGTGATGTTGTGCCAGGCGTTCTCCTCGCGGTCCAGCTCCCTCAGCGTGAACAGCGAGCCGTTCCCGGCGTGGACGTTGAAGACTCGGTCCATGTCCGTGCGCCGGTCGATCGAGTACCTGCAACACATCCACAAACAGCAGCTTTTCAGACACGGTCAGGGCTGGGACTGAACCCCGGGGGAATGTGGGCACTTCACTTCTCTTTCAAAGTCAGAGGTTACTCCCTCCGCCGTCCCCCGACCAGGGTTAGTTAATGTGAAGTAGGTGTTGTTTCACTCACACAGATCTTACACATAGCTTTTTAAAAACTAGATGGTCTTGGCTTTCAAATGAGGTGTCATCATAGGCTGCAAGGTCTCAAGTCAATACGCTTTGAGATTTGAGTATGCATGATTGCTAACCCTAAACCTAACAGGAAACAGGTTAAAAGTTGCATTGAAAGACACATAATGAAAAGTTAATACTATCAGAGTAGACAAAATATCTAGAATAACATTGGGCCTCATTCATGAACATCACCTTAAGAAACTTCTTACAATCCGTTCTTACGAAGGCAGTGTCAGGGAACTGTGCTAGATTCACGACACGTTCTTACGTAGGGAAAATCCTTCACACGTGTGTTCTCAAGTTTGTGTGTGCAAGCGTGTGCATGTGAGGACTGATTAGCATATGTCACCGCCCCTCGTTCACCATATAAGGACACAAAAGTGCTGCACTCAATAGGCAAGGAAATGAATGACCAAACATGAATCCAAAACTAATAATAACCAACAAAACCCCAAACGCGCTCAAGGGCCCACCTAACCCTTTGGGGAAGTGGATCATCTCTCATTACAAAAACAGACAGTTATAACCTGTACGTCATGGGAGGGTGTTACTTCTCTTCCCAGTCCTTCGTCGGTTGAATAGATGTGGCGGCGACTGCTCTGCCTGGTTAGCTCTTCGAGTAAAGCGCTCGCCTCAGAGGCACAAGGTCGCAGGATCGAGGCCCACATTTGTCTTTATCCGATAATGTTTATGCAGCGCATTTAATGGAAACATTAGAAAGATTTAGCAGTAATACATTGGTACATTAATAAGAATCAATCTATCTATCTATCTATCTATCTATCTATCTATCTATCTATCTATCTATCTATCTATCTATCTATCTATCTATCTATCTATCTATCTATCTATCTATCTATCCATCCATCCATCCATCCATCCATCCATCCATCCATCCATCCATCCATCCATCCATCCATCCATCCATCCATCCATCCATCCATCCATCCATCCATCCATCCATCCATCCGGTCTTACAGTGGAACGTTTTCAGCTAAGAACAAGTTTTGTGAATGCCACAAATCTTCCTAAGACGGCCTTAAGAACGTGTGAGTAAGAAGGTGTCGTGAACGTTCGTGAATGAGGCCCATTACCTTTATAAATATATCAGTTAGTTATAGAAGGAAAAAGGAAGAAAAGAGATTGAAAACTGCATATAAGCTGTAAAAGAGTGATCTATGTTGTATTGTTGACTTAGATACAGACGACAACTAAACTTTATAACCACTTCTATAGCCAAAGCTGAATTATGAATCTATTTTTCTACTAAAAAAAGATTTAGAGACATGACGGGGGCAAAGTGGCCCATAAATACTTCAAAAACCGTCAATGCTAACCATGACGCTAGGACTACATTCATGCTACAAATGCTAACATTAGCAATGAGTGCCGTTTTTCGTTTCTCCTGGACAATTTGCTGTGGAAAAACATCTTCATGGACCCAATCTTAAACTAAATAGGCCAGAGTAGTGACTAATAACTTCCTTGTCTTTGTTATCACGTCTTTTTTGTCATGTTTTTAATGTGCTTTTTAGTCACATTTCTTAAACCGTCTTAAATCGTCTCTTTGTTTCTTAAACATATAAACCCAAACCTTCTTTCCTGACCCGCTCAGGCGCGAGGCGAGTAAAAAAAAACCCCCAAAACGTCTCATTGTCCCTGCCTGCGCTGCGGGGGGCGCTGTGGCGCCGGTGGGGGGGGGAGGATGAAGCTCTCACAAACAACCATCACGCGCTCGCATTGAAGTAAAAACAAGCGGATAATTTGGGCTTCACGACTCAAAGAACGAGCTGTTTTTGGGCCCGGAGTAAAGTGCACCAAAGAGCTAATGATCCGAGCACGAGAGGCAGTTTGGAGACGTCTGCTGAGATCACAACAACGGGATAAAAATATCACCCCGGGCCCGAGGGAGGGTAAGAGAAACCAGATTGAGAGAACTTTTTAGTCTTTGTGTATAAGCATAAAGGATCCTCGACCATCAGACATTTGGATGGGAGTAAATAACACCGGCTACTTTAACAAACGCTGTATTATGGATGTATTTTTTGCCTAATAAAGACAGAGACATGGAGAGGAACAGAGGGTTCATAGAAATCCTTTAGCCTTTAGCTCTTTAGCATTTTGTTCCATCCTCATACAAATGAATAGGGAAAACAAGCGCAATACAAACAAATGGCGAGGTATGTTTTGTATGTTTCATGGCATTTATATAATTGATGTGGTCTCTATGTCATTAACATAACATTAAAAAAGTTATAAATTACATAAAATTATGTTTAGTGGCCATTGGATGTGTATCCGACCGCACACAAAGCAGAAACTTCACTGAATTGGAGTTAGCATTTAGCTCAGAGGACACTTTTAGATGCTAATTTGTATCTTAAAGCAGTACTAAGTAACTTTAACTTTAATAAATCCGTTTTCGTAGTCCCTCTGGGGGTAATACAAGTGTCAATGGGGTGATATGTGAGAGGTCTTACATCTCCTCCAAAACAGAACAGTAATGTGTGGAAGATCTGCAAATGCACTACATTAGGTTCATCTCCAATGTCAGGAAATGTGTGAATAGTAGGGAATCATTTGGAGAGACATTCAGGGAAATTGGGAGAAATTCTGACAAAAATCAAGGAAAAATTGTGTACAAAATAGGTTAAAAAATGGGGAATAATGGGGAATAATTTGGAAAAAATGGGAGGAAAAAAATGTATAAATAGGGAAAATATTTGTGATAAAAAAATGGCAAAAATGGGGCAAACACTGAGCAAAAAAAAATAGAATGGAGAAAAAAATAATTTATTTGAGCTGAAACAACCAAGTAACTTCCTTTAATGCTGCCCCTGGGCCAACAGCATCGAAAGTTGGATTTTTTTTTTATCGGTACCTGCTTCAGTGCTTTAATTTTTTCAGAAACCAGTAGTACCTAAACCTTTTCCCCGATTCCATACTGGTATCATGTAACTGGTCAGCCCTATTCCCGTAACAAGCTGGATTCCCGCTCGGCCTGACCACACCGCTCCTCCTGTCCTCCTGTCCTCCTGTCCTCCTTCTCTCCTCCTTCTCCTTCTTCTTCTCCACATGTAACAAAGTGGCTTCATGGTTTCTTTGTCTTGCCTCCGTTGAAGACTCTCACACTGCTCTCCCTCTCCTTGTCACTCAGCGGTTTATACAGCGGCGTTCTGTGACTATGGGGGGTCAGATCATAACAAACTTGACAGTGCTCTTATCCACCTACACACGGCTCATTTGAACATCACGCCTCCAAAAACACATCTCCAAAGTTCAACCGAACAGAAATGATACAAACACGAGAGAGAGAGAGAGAGTCGAATCAAGTTCAGGGCTAAAAATAAGCCTCTCTTTTCACAAATAAGTGTCACTGTGGTTTCTTTTACACATGAAGATTACAGGAGGATTTTGACGACAGATCAGGCTATGATGATACAGTCCATGAGGGTTTAGGTCTAGATTTGTTTACATTTTAGTCCAGGTTTGGATTTGATGAAGTCCTGCTTTCAAGGCCAAACCTCGGAAAAGTTATGTTTTTGTCCAGATTTAGTGCATTTTTTAAAATTGTGATCTAGGTTTAGTCGACAGAGTGTATCTACAGGCCCATGTTCACCAGCCGTCAGTAGATCTGAGTCTCATCTGCATAGTTGTGGTGCGACACATTGTTGCTGCTTATTATTAGCTGACCCAATGGAAGCATGTACAAGTTGAATAAGAGGGGTCCCAAGATTGAACCCTGGGGGACTCCACAGGTCATGGCCATTTTGTCTGAGACACAGTTGCCAATTTCAACAAAGTACGTCCTGTCCTCGAGATAGGACTTAAACCAGTTTAGAGCAGTACCAGAGATTCCCACCCAGTAAAATATTAGGTTCATTTATTAATTAACATTTCAAACCCTCTCCCAGCGGCTGGAACATTGACGCCTTTTATGTTGTCGGGACAACAGGAAGTGTTTCGTTGCTGTTAGTGGAGCTTTGACATCAATGTCACTGCAGGTTTCTGTTTCATTTTTACTGGACCGGATTATTTGTTGTTATCTTGTGTAAAAGGCGAGTTTAGACGGAGCGTTTGTGTTTGTGATCGATCATGAGACTGACCCGAGAGAAGACGAGACGCTCGCGCTGATGGGAGGAGTTATTTTGAGGCGTGGGACTGACCTGCACACGGAGCAGCTGGACGTGCTTTGAAGACGCGATGGTGACTTAATAAAACCCTGTAGGGTCACACAACATTTGTTGTTTGCCCTGTTTCCAAATATCGTCACAGGAGGTTTGAAAAGTGGCTAAATCTGTGTCATAGTTACGCTCGGATCAGCTCCTCCGCAGCGCCCCCCTCGGCCCGGGTTCCCGTTTGTTACTTCCTGCACGTGAGTTATCATTTACAGTATGAGACAAATTCCTAACATGGGGAATATTTCTACCGCTATAGTTTATAATAAAAGCCCCGGCCTGTTTTAGGGACCGGCTTTTATTTGCCTCCACCAGCCGCGAACCCGGCCTCTGTTAGAGACCCGGCCGCTAATGGAATACAGGCCAGTGTTAGAGAATTTACGGTAACTTTGTGGACTCATTACAGCGTCACCTGCCTTCATCCAATCATCTCCAATACCAATAAAGCTTTCCTAGCGCTGCTTTTGTTTCTGTCTCCAGGTTCAAATCCCAATTCTCTATTCTACTCCAACCCCTTGATGAGAAACAGAATGGGACCCCCTTTTCGTCTCTAGGGGAGGGCTAAGGTTTTAGATTGGGCCTGATTCTGATTCAGTTTTAGTAGTTCTGCCAAGTCTTGCAAACCAGTAACCGTAAGTAATCTCCAGTCTCTAAGTCTCCAAACCTGCCTCTGCAAATGCACGCTCTCCCTGTTTCCCTGAAAAGGAACTAATGGTGTCTTTTACACGTGGAACAGTGCATTCACATTGAAATTAAGGCCACATAAACAGGCTGTCAATGGCACTCTCAGCACCTAAGCCTTTTGTTCTCATCTCATTAAGCCAATACATCTTCATTTCGGTTTGCCCTTGTGTCGGTAACGCTCCCCTCAAACCAATTCTGTGGCATTTTCAGGCTCAAGGTTCGTCCCTGAAAGCAGCTTCCCGAAACTCTGCCTCTCCAAACGCGCCGAGCGAAGGCCAAACTGAATTATAGAATCGTCTTTTTGTACTTAGAGATTATCTAATGCTTGAATATGATTAATGCACGATGCTCCTGCGGATTTCTTATGAATAGATTTGCTCTTAAACTGAAGAAAATGGAGAAATTAAGAGTTTTATCGATGGGTTATTCCAGGTTAAATCAACACATTTTGGGATAAAGCTTCTGCTTGATCTCGAGCATCTCGGATTTGGTTCAGACTCGTCCTGATTGTTGTTGATGAACCCAGTGCTGTGATGTTAATAAGTAGGTGTTCATTTTCATTATTCCAAACTTTGACCAGCTCCAACTCCTCCGTACTTTGCTCAAAATGAACATTGTGGAGAAGTGTTGCTGTAAAGTATAGGATTTAATCTTGTGTAATGTTAGAGTTACGGCCTTATGCAGCTTCACAATAAAGACACCATTTCTATCAAACTATCAGAAAACACAGTTCTGTAGGAGAAACAGGCCTTACATAAAGAAAATGTATGTACTGTGATTGGTTAGTCATTAAACTCAAATACTCAAATATCCAAATCACAATAATCAGTCAACCATCAATCACAGAAACGACTTCACCACAAGAAACAGACTTCCTCAATAGCTGTGAGAATTTCACTTTGATGCAGAGGTTACTGGAGGTCAACCTCTTAACCCCTGCCTTAACTTAACCCCTTTTTGTCTATTTCAGCTTTACCCAAATCTAAAAGCGTCCAGAGTAATGCCTCATTCGAAAGCTAAGACCTAGAAAATGGATCTAAGATTTTTCCTTGTGTTGTTGCTGCGTCGTTGTCAATTTAAGTCACATTTTTGGTGCTATTTTTACATCTGTTTTGTCGCCCGTTTTGCTGCATTTTTGTCACTTTTTCATCACTTTTTTGTCGCCTGTTTTTGTCGCTTTTTCATCACTTGTTGACGCCTCTTTTTGTTGCTTTTTCATCACCTTTTTGTCGCATGTTTTAGTTGCTTTTTCGTCCCTTTTTATCGCCTGTTTTGTTGCATTTTTGTCGCCTGTTTTTGTTGCTTTTTCATCACTTGTTGTCGCCTGTTTTGTTGCATTTTTGTTGCCTCTTTTTGTTGCTTTTGTTGTTTTGTTGCATTTTTGCTGCGTTTTTTCCTCCTCATTTCCGTCTGTTTTTTGTCTCTATCTTGTCTCTTACGGTCTCAAACGGAGCACATACGCAGCCTCTCCCACATGTCACATAGCTCCGAAAAAGCTCACGATAGAAGCTACCAAGCTCTTCCACGTGTTCCCTATTTAAATAAAGTTACGTGAAGTGTTTTCATGCGAAGTATATTTACACAGAAATGTAACATGTCGATTTTATAAGCAAATAAAAAGGGGGACTATATTGTGAGGCGTAATGATACGAGGAGTAAAACGTCCGCGCAGTAACTCCTAAAGGTTATTGACGGAAGTGAGCGGGGGAAGTCTTTAGGAGTTACTGCGCGGACGCTGTGCTCCTCGTATCATTACGCCTCACATTATAGTCCCCCTTTTTATTTGCTTATAAAATCGACATGCTACATTTCTGGGTAAATATACTTCGCATGAAAACACTTCACGTAACTTTATTTAAATAGGGAACACGTGGAAGAGCTTGGTAGCTTCTATCGTGAGCTTTTTCGGAGCTATGTGACATGTGGGAGAGGCTGCGTATGTGCTCCGTTTGCGTGACAGAGCGCGCGGACAAAGACCAGACGGGGATATATTAACACGTCTAAAGTGAGGTAAGAACATATCTTAGTATGTAAAAACGGTGGCCTATTCCTTTAAGCTCGTGCATGACGGCACTTTGGACCTGAAGTAACACCTTTCTGAGTGACAGTGCAGGATTTTAGAGGCAGTTGTGGTGAACAGGTCTGAGCTCATTCTACACATTAGGACATGGAGGAAAATACTTAGTTTGAACATTTTTTAAACTCTGTATAGTCCCTTTAAAGAACAAAGCCTCCTGAGTCTTTCACGCTCTCCCTCCACACCAGTTTGTGCCTGAATATCCAGAATATCCTCCAGCCCCAGGTGAGATTTCTGCATTTACGATATTGCTCTAGCCCGAGTGTCTTCCTGCTTTAGTGCTACTTTCTCCTGTTTGACGAGTCCACTTCCTGATCTCTGTTAGTAAAAAAGTTTCCCCCGAGAGTCCGGCGTATGGAAAATAAAGCTGAGCGTCCCCTCTTCCACTTTCACTGCGGCTGCCTCTAAATGCCACAGAGCTACGGTGTCCATGATGGGCCATAAAACGGAATGATATCATATTTGACACCGCAATAAAGCGCTAAAACTTCAACCTTCAAGTGCCAGGTCCCCGCGCGCCTCGTAAAAATGAGAAAGTCGTCAGCTCCGCCTCGCTCCTCCTCGCTGCCGAGAAGCAGAGGAGGCGCTGCTGTTCGCCTCAATCAGACAATGCACATTAATGAAGTCACAAGCACACTTTTAATTTAACACAACTTAATGTCAGGACAATCTCTCTGCAAAGTGTTCATCTATAGTTACTGAATACTGAATATTTGCCTTAAAGTGTATTTTGTTACGTATTCCATTACTTTGTCTAATCTGAGTACTGTATTCTGAATACTCGTTCACTCACTCATTCATTCACATTGATCACACATTGTCGTTATATTTAGTATAAATATGGAGTATAATTACTAAAATGAAGACTATATTGTTGACCCCCTGTTATAAACTCACTTCTCTTGGCCAATGGAGCAGCAGATACAGCATCATGTGACACATCATGTGACACAACGTTTGTATGAACTGTGGCATAAGGCCTTTTAAATCTTTATTTTAGTTTAGATAAAACAGGTCAACAATGAAAGTTATTTCTTCATGATGTGCATTATGGAGCTGAAATGTTTCCTTGATATTTGGAAATATTTTTTTCTTTTTTTAAAATTCAAATATATAATTTCACATGCCGCTAGAGGGGGCTAATCGACCAGCAGAAAGAAAAGTTGCCATGAGCGAGATGTGGAGGTTGCTCTTAGAGAAAAAAAACAACAAAGCTAACTGGCTAAAAGCTAGAGCCACAGCGAGAGGAACGAGTTCACAAAGGAGAGCTTGAAAAACGTGCTGCTGGGAGAGGCTTGTCAACAGTGCAGTGGTCTGTTCTTTATGCTTTAGTTCTGAACTGTTTATGTGACGTTAACATAACAGACACCTGTTCAGCCTGTTGTTCTTTTCTTCATTAGGCATTTTATGGCTGGTGTGTCTTCGGGAGTGAACTCAAACACAACCTGCCATGATTGACGCAGTTGTGAGCTCAATATCAAATGTGCAGCTCAACACATTTACAGTGTAGGACAGTGTTTTATCTTTTGCACATTTTAGATCAGGCTTTCCGAAAAGGAATGGGGGGAAGGAAACACTTATTTAGTCCCACCCCTTTTAAGTTCTCTCTATTCCAGGGGTAGGCAACGTCAGGCCCAGGGGCCAAATCCAGCCCTCAAGCATAGCAACCTTTGGCCCTAAAGATGATTTTGAGAAATAACTTTACACAAATCAGAGGTACTTTAACCCCCGCCTTAACCAAGCACATTTTCATTCACTTTACTCAAATCTAAAAAGCCTCTCAAGTGGAGCTTACAGCCTATAGCAGTAAAGCCTCATTTGAAAGCTAAGATCATCAAAACAGATCTACAATTTTCCCGTTTTTGTCGATCTTTTGATGCTTTATTTTTCCAAGAAGCTTTTTAGATTTGGGGAAAAGGTAAAACTGGAGAAAATGTGTTGGCTTAAGGGGTTAAGTACTGTAAAGATGTGAGAAATACTGTCAATGACTTAACCATTTCCAAACACCAAATGAGGTCATTTATTATGCACAGCACTGGCATTTGTAATCTTTACTTTTGGCTAAAATTGTCAGGTTCGGCCCTTGGTCTTTTTACAATGAAGAAACTCGGCCCTTGACCGAGCAAACTTGCCTAACCCCCTGCTCTATTCATTCATATCCTCCCCTTCATGGACAAAGCACAGACTTTGAAGACTTTGGGATTCTGTAAACTCTGATCATCTCGTATGGTAAGATGGTCTGCCTCAGAGGAGAGAGAGAGTACAGAGAGTTTGAGGAGGTTTGGTGTATTTTTAGTCCCTTCTTTTCACTTTTGACTTTACTTTATCAACTGTAATGTCTGGAGAGCTTAGTCATAGGTTTGGTCTTGTTAACTACTTTTAATTTAGTTTTAGTTCAAGCCAGAATATCACTTTGACTCAAACCTGACGTAATTACGCCTGTTCCCAATGAACTCTTAGATTGAGTCAGTTTTCCATCTGGTCTGATCTTGCTTTTACTTTCGTCCTACATTATCCTCTTTTCCTCCTTGCTCAGCCGCTCTTTCTTCCCCCTCTTTGCATAATTCTCCGCTGAACCTATGGCCCTCTGCGTTAAAAGCTGTATCATCCTCCCAAACCGAGGCCGCCGCTGAAAAACATTTTTATCGACGAATAACAATTTTATGGAGATGGATTTGCGGGACTTTTAAGGACGCCATTACGGGCGATAAAAGCGCAATAAAGCGGCCAAACGATCCAAAACAAGGTGAAAAAGGTTTACTGCGCCGCTTATATTAACGTCCCGGCGTGGGGCGGGGGGGAAAGTTTTCAACTAAATCTGATATTGATGTTTTTTTCTGGCCGTCTAAAAACTCCGGCCAAGCTAAATATCAGCGAAAAACGCTGCTTTGGTTAAAAGAAAGTGCCTGAAATCCAATCTCTGCGCTGTAATCTGCATCCATTGTCCCACAAACAGCCTGTGTTTCATAAACAGTTCAGAAAAGATGAGAGAAATGATTCAGAAACATTTAAGTTGTTGGTGTAACTCATTTGGTTTTGAAAAGGCAGAAGAGATGAGACTCGGTGGAATGAATGGAGCGATCCAAGGACACCGGCCGACTTGTAGAGAATCCCGCTCTTTATTTTCCTGTAATGATGGTTTCAGAGAAGGCAATGGCGCTTTACCTGAGCCGGGGTCAACAGCTGCATCAGCGCTAAGCCACATTCAGAGTGGGAGAATGTAAGGACGCCGGATGTTCATGTGATTCATAATAAAGATGTAGATTTCCCTGCTGTGATATGATGCTCGTGAACAGGTGACTGTATTACTATTGCTGTTATTAAAGTGCTATGCAAACGTTTGGGCTGCCAGGAGAATGGCTTTATTCACTGTATTATAGACGGGAGGAACATCTACTGCAGCCATTCCCAAAGTCCAAGACATCGCGGCCCCCTTATTGTTCCAAAAATCTCCAAGGGCTCCCCAATAATAATAAGTTACTCTATTCGAAAGAATTAGTAATTATTTTACAGCTAAAATTACATGAAAATCATCTACAATAGCTAAATATGGATTTAATGAGGAACATTTGAGCAAATAAATGTATATATCCTTTCAAAATCTGTGTTTTTTCCTCTCCTGGAACCGCCACCTTAGCGTGGTGGAGGGGTTTGAGCACCCGAATGATCCTGGGAGCTCTGTTGTTGGAGGCTAAAGTTTAGTGGTTTTGTATAGCCCAATATAACAACAGAAGTTGCTTCATGCCCCTGGGGTCTCCCATGGCAAACAGGTCCCTGGTGACGGGTCAGACAAAGAGCGGTTCAGAAGCCCCTTATGAGAGACCAACAGGCCCGGTTAATCGTGAGGCCGTCCTCCCGTGGACCCATCACCTGCAAGAGGAGCCATAGGGGCTGGTGCAATGTGATTTTGGGCAGCTCCAACAGCTGCCCCCCACGACCCGGAAACGGACAAGTGGAAGAAAATGGATGGATGGATGGTTTTTCAATGTACATGTTTTGTAAACAAGCTTAGGGGGGGGCCCTGCAGTGGCTCTGAGGCCCCCACTTTGGTACCACTGATCTACTGTATGTCAGTGAGAAGTTTATGCACCGATTCAATACTGGTTAAAAACAACTAAATCACAGTGAATATGGAGCTACTGTAACTCAAGCTCAGAAACGGGAGAATCCAATCGTTCTTTTGATTGCTGTGCATAATGCTGGATGCTAAATAGGGATGGGAATTGATAAGTTTGTGCTTTTAGTGTACACTGTGATTTTGTTTTTGTCTAAGATTCTTCGATGTCACATTGCACCGCGTGGGGATGGTAAAATCCTGAGCTGCTCTCGTCTCCACTGTGCGATTGTTCAAAGAGACAATCGTCGCCATGATCAAAGTTTTTTGCAGCAAATATCCGGCCACAGTTTAGCAGAGGTAAGTGCCACTGCGTGAAAGTGAAAAAGGTGACCGTGTTTCAGATGTTTTAGAGAAGCCTTTTCTAGACAACAAAGAGTAAGTTTGAGATGAAGATAAATAAAAATCCCCGTTCTCCTCACCGCACGGGGCTCCTCTTGTCGTCGGGGTCGGCGGCGCTCACCGACCCGATCACCGTGTTCCTGGGCGCGTCCTCTTTGACCTCCAGGACGTAGTGGCTTCGCTCGAACACCGGGGGCTCGTCCACGTCCTCCACGATCACCTTGACCGACGCCTCGTCCGTGAAGGGCCCGGCCGCCAGGAAGCGCGAGCTCACCAGGCTGTTCTCCACCTGGACGCGCAGGCTGTACTGCCGCTTACGCTCGAAGTCCAGCGGCTGCGGGACGACAGACACGAGAGGGACAAGGGACACAAGGGAACGGGACAGTTAGATGTGCAGATGCCAGAACCGTTTACTTTTCTGTGATTGTCGACTGTCATCATGCTTTATTAGTTTTATTTGCCTGCATTTTTATGCTCTTTCACACATCTGTCTCTCTCTGTGAAGCACTTTGAAAGGCTTTGTGTACTGGTGATGGGTCAGTTGAGTTCGTACAAAGACTGTCTTTTAACCTCTTAGTCCCCGCCTAAACCAAGCACATTTCCCCCTGTTTGACTTTAGCTAAATCTATAAGCTTTTTTAAAAAAGTGTCAAAATAATGAGGAAAATGAGACGAAAAATGAGCACAAAAAAGTGACAAAAACATGACAGAAAAGCCACAAAAGAGCAAAAAAAATGGACAAAAAAGATATAAAATGTGGGAAAAAAGTGACGAAAAAGTGATGGAGGAAACGTGAGGAAAAAAAAATCAGTTTAGATTACTTTTGTAGGTCTAAGCTTTCAAATGAGGGTAAAACAGAAAGAGAAAAAAATTCTCAATAAAGAGACTGGACTAGATTTGTATGCTCACTACTGCCACCTCAGGTCCTACGCGTAACTGCAGCTTCTATATTAAGCATGACGGCACTTCGGACCCGGATAAACCTTTTTGAGGTTGCAGTCCAGGATTTTAGAGGCAGTTGTGGTGAAAGTTCTGGGCTCATTCTACACATTAGGACATGGCTGGAACACGTAGGGGGAGGAAAATACGTCATATTAACATTTTTAAACTCTCTGTAGTCCCTTTAAAGGAACAGGCCACCGTTTTTCCATCCTGAGATATGTTCTTACTTGAGCTTAGACAAGTTGAAGAACTGTGTGCCCTCAGTCATGCAAAACGACCAAAGATGTTGTTAGCATTTGGCCTCTCTATTCCAATAGCTCCAAAGGGGGTGAGGTTAGAGGCGACCACGCTCCTCCACGGGCACAAAGACCAGACAGGTACGTCTAAGCTCGGGTAAGAACATATCTCAGTATGGAAAAACAGTGGCCTGTTCCTTTAAGGTGGGGGTCAAGAGGTTAAGGGGTTAAGAGAACAATGAGAGTCTCACACACGAGTTTTTATTTGACATTTTTAGGTTGTTTCTTTATCGAGCGCCACATGTTTTGGCGCTGCAGTCGCCTCAGAGACAGAGAGTAAAGTGTTGCCTGTGTGCGAGGGAATTTACCACAAAAATCAAGAAGTCTACAGACAGAAGCTAAAACACAAATACTCAAGCTTTTAGCCACTTTTTCGGCCACCTATTTCCAGTTTTATGGTCAGACAGAACTACGCTGGGTTTGTGGAGTAAACTATGTCGCTCTCTGCACGGCCCTGGCCAGCATCCTGCTCTGTAAACACTGGAATTGTGAAAAGCGCCCTCTGTTGGCGGTCTGCAGAGCTACATCTCGTTGGGAGACACGGAAAGAAATGAACCACGGCTTGGTCCGCAGGCGGTTACGTGATCCGAAACACTTCCACTTCCAAAAGGTTGGGACTGGCGTTGAGCCGCTTTGTGTTCCGTTTTACTTCGCCCCCCACTCCACAGCCCGTCCCACACAATTAGCCCTCATTCATCACGCATCAGCACTAATGAACACGCTGCCATTTACGCCTCATCGTTCGGTATTGATTCTGCAATTACCACTGACCTTATTCCCATTCAACCATTCCTTTTTGTAATTTCATCCACGCAAAACACTCAGTAACCTTTTCTAAACACATCGTACAAACTTGCGTATTCAAATTCTGCACAAATGGCTGAATTATTTTGTAATGAATGACCCTCTGAACCGCATATCTTGCTGCTTTTACGTGACATTTTATTCAATATTTTACTTTTTATCTATTCAACTATCAATCTACCAAACTGTATTCAGATTATTCACAAAAGGCCAGAGTAATTTCCACAGCTCATGATCCCGTTGGTTTTACTCACTTTTCATATATTTACTGCACTCTCACTTGACAATGACAAATCTTTTTGTTTTTGTCATTTCAACCATGCAACACCAGATGAAACTCTTTTTAGATTCTTCAGAACTGACCAAAGTTGAGGGTTTTTTTGCTCCGAAATGTCTTTTCAATTTGTCCACCTACCTGACGGATTGTATTCAGATTTTTGATGACAAACCTTTTCAACCGTTAATGTTTGTACTTTTATCCACGTAACGTCATAAAGAAGCAAACAAGTGTTCGATCTGATGGTTATGTGAGGAGTAGGTCTCCATGTTCACCATGTTCCTGCAACTAATGGAACATTTTTAGTGGGCGAGGTACATTTACCGGAACTGGGGAGTGAGAATCCAATGTTTACTTCCTAACACTGGTGTGGGAAACGGGAGACGACATGGATAGTTTTGAGGCACCGCTCGCGGCAGTAAAATACTTCGCTGAAGGATTACAAGGACACGCAAATGGCAAGAAAGTCCTGGCGAGAAACACATGGACGTTTTGAACAAGGATGAAGAGTAAACTGAAGAGCCTGGTGCTACCTGCATGAAAGAGGGACTCCAAGTTTGTAAACCTTAGACCTCTTCATCAAACACTGGGAAACGTCAACCAACATGTTCAATGAAGGTTCTTGGATGGACATCGCCTGTACTGAGCTAAAACAGACGTCAAACAACATGATTTACCGAGTGACAAGGAGGTAAGCTTTTAACGTTAACGGTAACGTTTTCTAACGTAATTTACCAGCGGGAGACGTGTTTTGTATTGGCTGAAAAAGGGGGCGTGGCAGTTCGGCAGCAACACATCTTGTGGAATATGAAATGTCAGAGCCCAGATGAACTTTGTTGTGGAGTATGAGTAGGTCTTTAACCTCCTGGGGGATTCGGCCCTCTCCCTTCGCCCTCACCCTCAAGATAGAATCGGGACTCCCCTTTGGCTCTCGTGAACGTGCAAAATTGCGTAGAAGGGGGAAGGCAAAGGCCCCTCCTGGAATGGCCACCTTAACGTGGTGGAGGGGTTTGAGCACTTGAATGATCCTGGAGCTCTGTTGTCGGGGGTTTCGTGCCCCTGGTAGGGTCTCCCAGGGCAAGCAGGTCCTAGGTGACGGGTCAGACAAAGAGCAGTTCAGAAGCCCCTTATGAGAGACCAACAAGCCCGGGTAGAACCATGAGGCCGGTCTTCTGTGGACCCACCACCTGCAGGAGGAGCCATAGGGAGCTGGTGCAATGTGATATGGGCTCCAACAGCTGCCCCCACGACTCGGCAACGGAAAAGTGGAAGAAGATGGATGGATGGATGGATGGATGGATGGATGGATGGATGGATGGATGGATGGGGAAGGGGCGAAGTGGGAGGAATACAATTGGGCGAGCTTCTGCTTCCCATTTGCAGCATCTTCTCATACCTTTTATCTCTTACGTTTTATTTACTTCATTCTGCATATAGGCTACATCCTTTTTCAGCTTTCACAGGACAAACTAGGAACTTTATTCATCCCACTGTGAGTTAAACACTGCCCGTGTCCTGAGACAACGAGAATATACCGATGGTCTCGCTCTAGTAGGAGGAAAAAGGTTGGGGAGGCACCACTGTTGAGCAAAACATCGCCATCATTACTCTCCAGCCAATGGACGAGTGATTTACTGCCTCAAGTCTGAAGCTGAGGATTTCTCCTGACAGTCCTGACAGAGCCCAAAATGCCAATATATTTAATTCCCTCTGACTCTTTTCAATCACTCAGCTTTCCAATTTCACCAGATAGCGCCTTCACTATTTTGACAACTGTAAATCAAACTTTTCGCAAATGGTCAAAGTTCAAGTCTTTTGGCCCCAAATATCAAAAAATATCCAATTCACTGAGTCCAAAGCAATTTCGCTTCACGTAAAGTCCGGTAACCTCTTTCCTCTAAGAGCTACAGCACTTCTCTTTATTCAAATAAAATACCTGTTTTTTCTGCCCTGAAAATTTCTAGCATGCTTTGCTTCACTGATGGCATTTCTTTTCAGTCATTGGTTTTTGTAATTTCCACTTATATAACCCTTCCTACTGCATCCAAAACATCGGAGCGCACTTTATTCCACTTGTGTACTTTCACTCAATAACCTATCTTTTTATCGTTTTTTGCAATTTCCTCCACATAACACTTCATAACCTTCATGTAGTTTAGCGATAAAAGCTTACAAATCCGATGACATGACCGCCTGCATCGGCAAACGTCGGCGCCTAAACATCCCTCTCCTCGTTTTGGCCGAAATGATTAAAAGCGTGAGCGGCCGGGGTCGAAGCGCCGCCTCTTTGACAGAAATCGGGGTCAGGACTGGCACATTTTCAATCAGCCTCGCTTCATGTTAGTGTCCCCCGTTTCTTTTCTCTTTTTTTTTTTTTTGGGTCACTTTGCTTCCTCTCTCTCTCCATTCGTCGCGGTGATGAAGCCATCCATCACGGCTGTCCGGGCGCGCGCCTCGCCGACGCCGCATCCACTTTGTTTTTTTGGGGTGAAATGAAAAGATCAGCGGCGAAGATTAAGCGAAAACATCCAACAATGTCAATAAAACATGGCACTGTCCACACTGTGCTGCCGATATGATGGTCTTATGATGCTCAGTTAAGGCTTTAGACGCCTCAGACTTGGCCTTTTATCATAGCCCAAACAAACGGCGAGACACTTCAGGTGAACGGAGGAAATATATATCAATTTGAAACTTTTCTGGTAAATATTATGTACATTTCCTCTATATTTATGCAGTCATGTACCGCAAAAGTTTCAAATTGATGTCTATTTTTTCCCCTGTTCACCTTAAGTGACTCACCGTTGGTTTGAAAATGTGTCTGAAATGTGCTTTTATATTTAAAAATGAAATAGAGTGTGAATAGAGTCAGCTCTGAAAAGGTTGAGTTCATGACACTCAAGAGTAATGTTTCCCAGCCAGGGGTACTGGGACCAAGCAGGGGTTACTTAAACTATTTCAGAATGAGAAAAAAAACATTAACATTATTTTGACAGGAAAAGTGATAGTTTGCAGTAACATGTGTAATTTGGGGATCCTTTTCCGGTTTATATCGAGCATAACTTGTCTTTTTACTGACAAACCGCTCTTTTAAATGATTTCCACTTTCTAAATAAACTGTAGCACACTTGAGGTAGGGGGTACATAAGGGGCATTGGGTTGCCTTGAGTACAAAATGCGCGGTATAAGTAGAGTTTGGGAAATTCCACAGTTGCCATGGAGATCTGCCATCTTTGCAGCTGTTAGCATACATTTCCATAGACTAACATGGGCTAAAACAGTATAAAAATGGGAGAAAAAAGCTGTGGAACAACTCCGTTAGCTGCTGAGGTACTGCTGGTAAATACATCTAACTCACTGTGGTTTCCAAGTGTTTTAATGTGAACAATAACTCCAGTATTTTGACTTTTAAAATCTCCATTAGTTTACAATTGCTGCTAATCCCATAGTGCTTAGTGATATTATGTCACATTCCCAAACTCTATAAACATATCTTGCTTTGCCATAAGACCAAAAAGGTTGGGAGCCACTGCTCTAGATGACACTAAAGCTGGTGTTCCACATAGTGCAACACGGCCGCGCACGCCACGATCTACGTGCACGTATAGACTCTACCCGTACAGATCGTACATTAAAAGTTTAAGCCGCGATGAGAACAAATATGGACAAATGCTGCCTTCTGGTGGGACTTATGGAATCATTCAGAGGTGCCAAGCTGTATTAAAATAGAAATGAAACCACTAAATACATATATGAAGGTAAGCTACATGCAAACGTTATGCTAACACCAGCTAAAGTTGCACTAACAGCGGCTAAATGCTAATATCGGTACAATCCCCTTTTAGAACAGCCGTATGATGTTGTGAAATATTAAATCCTGCGTGTTAATCGTGAGGACTGTCCACTCTCTCGTTACCAATCAGAGGCCAGAGTCTGTTCACGTCACATCAGACACGGGTCAGCGCTTTGGCCACAGCCAGAAGCCGCTCCCAAAACCTATACCTGGTCCAGTTTCTGGCCTTTGTTATGGACAAAGCAGGTGAAAGAGCCACTCGGCTGATACGCTCCTGCATGTGGAAAGACACCTTTAATACGGCCCTTAGACCAGTTTAAGGTGGCCCTCGAGCTCCTTGTTGAATTAGCACACATTTAATAATTTGACACAATTACAGTGTGAGCCTGAGCTGCATTAATCTTCCAAGTCTAAATTAAGGTGTTGGACACAGTTACAAACTCTCTTAAATGCACCCAGTTGAATGTTTCTTTGCATTGACCACGATATCTGGCCCTTAATGTTGTATAAACTTCAATATGTGCATCACCAAGAAAATGAAATGACACAACTCAATGGGAGACAGTTCTGGAAAGAAATACCCAAACGTTTCCCCTGATCATTTTTTGGAAGTGATTGGATTCACAAACCTGCCACATTCATCTTATGACTTAAAGTCCTCCATTTTGAAGATCGTCTCCACCTTTGGACACCTTTGCGAGACAGTCATGTGACCTTAGTTCATATGTGCTGAGAGAGAAGACGCATTAGATAATGTATTGTTTCCAGGTGAACCTTTATATGTTAGCTGGTCAATAACCTGAAATTCTCCCCTTACAGTCCAGGCATTGTCCCCGTTTGGCCTTGCCTCAGTCCTGATTTCGCCTTTACACAAGAAAAAGTACCAAACAACTGGCTTTTAAGATCTCCACAGCCCTGTCGCGCTAACAACCCCTGATTTCTCGCTATTATCGACCAAACGCCTCGCTCCATCGGATTCTATACAGAAGCGTTCGCCTGCTGCGTCCAAGCATCTCGGGTCCCGCGGCCTTTCATTATGTATAAATGTACGTGATCCGGGCACGCTGTCATTAAAACGCACCACAATTATTTCCATCAACACGGGGCCCATACCTTCAAGGCCCGGCGACTTCAAAAGCGCGAGTTCAGACAGAAAAGAACATAAAAGAGGGAGACATGCGGCCGTCCTACGCTTAAACGCATCGCGGCAGGGAGCGGCAGCCGCACATCATGTCCACTAATCATTAAGAATACATACAAATACATGGAGACGATGAGGTACAGCCTTGTCCGGTAACCCACAAATGAGCAGAAATAAGAACATTTACCGGGAAATGATTCAGTGGAGTTATAACGGAGTGTTTGCTTTGGCCCAACATCGACTTATTTGCTTGAACCATGTCATAATGTTGTTTCTGCGCATCTATTGGCAGCTAATGCCCACTCCATTCCAGTCCGATGGAAACCAAGAGAAAAGGTCTTTTGTTGCTTTCCATTCTCCTAATTTACTTTAAGAGACTAAGACTATGAAACTAGGCGCAGTGTTGTTGATTTCTGGAGATATATATTTTTTTTAATTCATGCAGTCCTTATATTTGAAGAGTTTAGTGGTGCTAGGCTAGTGCTAGGCTAGCTTATGTCTATGGTAACTAGTAGCCTGCATTTAAAACCTCTTCAAAATCATGGGCTCGTCCTCCAAACGTCGCCATATCTGATTTGTAGAAAGCTCCTTTGTGAATTCCAGGTAAACAAACTACTGTAGATCCGGTAACCGAGCAGATCACTCCGCCGCTGTGTCGCTACAACCAGGAAGCTGATGCTGCTCAAATATAAGTTCTTTTAAATGCAAAATGGTTATATTTAAACATTATTCAATCACCACAGACATGTGTAGGCCCTATGGCTAGTTTGGTGTTATAAGTGATTTGCCTCAGGTGCACTGTGCTTCGGTCAGACTGTTTTTAATGCAGGCTACTAGTTACCATAGACATGCACTAGCCTAGCACCACTAAACTCTTCAAACATAAGGACTGCGTGAATTAAAACAAAGAAAATATCTCTCTATATATCTCTGGATAACTAGGAAAACTCAGTGGGAGAAAAGAGAAACCTCGGGGGGGGGGGAACCACAGAAGGAGAGATCCACTCCCATGGACGGACAGGCTATAGAGACCCAGGGCCAATGGGGGTCCCTCAGCAGACCGTCCAGTCCTTGTTGGAGCTTCAGTTCTTCTTGTCCAATCCCAAACCAAAGTGGTAATATCTCCATGGAGACAAGGCAGAAAAGTTATGATGCCACCAATAAAGAAATGATGAAGGTAAAGTGGCCATGTCCTGCAGGGTTACCCCAACATTGATATCTAACGTTTTCAAAATGCACTATGGGGAATTTTAAGTGCACTGCTTTTTTTTCATCGACATTGTGGATAATGGACTTGTTTACAAAATGGCATGACCGCTGGACTATGAGGGATAGTGTGGACAGAGGACACAGCCTTTGACTCAAGGGCTCTAGAGATAGTGAGGAGTTTCCCTGGATTAAAGTTGGATTATGGCTTTTAAAAATGTAAAGGACAGTTTTGTGTTATCCCTGGACACAACAGAACCAAGGAAGTACAGATCGGAGCAGCATCAGAAGAAGAAGAAGCCACCAAAGCTAGAGCATCACACCGAACTACATGATATTCGCCGTGTTTTATTCATGACGAACGAGCTTCAACAAAAGCGGCTGTGTTTTGGCATGTAAAATAAAAGGGAATACTCGCAGGTCCGTCCAAAGCTATTTTAAACAAGTCCCGGCGCGTTATAGACACGGCGTGATGGAGCGGGGCCAAAGTAATCATCTTCACCGCCGCTGTACGTCCCTATAGATGACGAAAACCTTCTACAGGGACGAGCGCCGTGTCGTACAAGGCATCTTTGAACTCGGGCTACATCTACGTGAGAATAAGCAGCACAATGCTTTTGGCCAGCTTCGCTCAAGCGCCCCTCAGAGTTTAGGCGAGTAATTATCTTGTTGGATTCCATTAGGGACGCGCTTTGTCTGCGGTTTGTGCACATTGTAAAGTTATGGTGGAACAGAGGCTCCCGAACATTTTAATTAGGGATTATTTCTTTTAGCTTTCGTCATGCATTCAAGTTGACAGTTTTCATGGTCTATACATGCCTTTCAGTCATGTGACTTTTGTTGTTATGGTGGCCATTTTGAATACCGAAGTAGAATTATGCAGTACTACAACATAACAATATCTCTACTCAGGATATAAATGAAAGACAATTGATTGACTGTGGCATTTTTATTTACTCGTAATCATTGCTCAAGAAGAAAACAGTAAAAACACGACCCCAGAGATGCACGTTTATGTGAGGAAATCAGCAAGTCAATGTTTAAGCTGCTCAAGACGTTAGCATGCTACCGGTTAGCATTTTGCCTCAACAGGTCAGAGCTGAGCTGTTACTGTAGTATTTCCTCAGTTTTCATGGATGTGAGCCACACATTTGTTTATCATGTTGAAGCCATTGACAGTTGATTGATGACATTTGCTAACCGGTAGCATGCTAACGTCTTGAGCAGCTTAAACACTGACTCAGACAGTTGATATGACAAACTGAAAACATCATAGAGAAAGGTTTTCTGTTCTCTCTTTGATGTGTTTATTTAGTCTTCAGAGTGAAGCAGATCTTCAGTAAATCCTGCTGTAGCTCGACAGACCGAGATTTGCTGGTTATATCACATAAAAGTGTGTTTTAGCTGTTTTCTTCTTGAGCAATGACAACGAGTACATAAAAATGCCACTGTCAATCAGTTGTCTTTCATTTTAATCCTGAGTAGAGACATTGTTACATGTTATAGTACTGCATAATTGCACCTCGGTATTCAAAATGGCCGCCGGAACTCTGCGTGATGTCACTGGAAACGCATGTATAGGCTTGGTTTACCCTCAATTTAGACATCGCCCATTGAAGATCCGCCCCAAGAACTCACAGCTCCAATGATTTACTAGCATGCCTTTTCCTATCATTAGAACTCCTCCCTGGGCTAGCCAATTCCAAATCTTGACCAGCTCAGATTCTCACTCCTTCTGTTTTTTTCAAATGTCACAAACACGTAGGACTTTGGGGATGAGGATTCTTACAAGGACAAGCCTTTGTCGTGGGTGAAATGCCAGACAAAGATGGCCGTTCGGAGTGGACAAAGGACAAAGAAGCCGAGGATCAGAAGGTTTTGACAACAGCCATTAGCGCCGCTGTGACGGACAAATGACATTTAGGCCGCGCTGACGTCAACACATCCATCACTGTGCACTGCTCACAACAAAGGGAACAGACATGGACTGCACTCTTAGGGCTGCTTGTTATCATCGCCATCGCTCTAGTATTGGGACAGCTGCTCAGATGGTAGATATGCCCACTAAAATGAAGCTTTGCGGTTTTATCCGAAGATAAATATATGTAACAGGAGTGTGCCGGTCCTGTGTGTGGGGGCCTGGAGCAGGTGCAGAAGGTGCTGCAGGATTGTTGGTATCCCACCATCCTCCATCCAATCTCTGAGTGAGAGGCGGGACATGGTCACACTGCAGACCCTCCAGAATACATTTAACCTCCAACTAAAGCAATTAGTAAAGCATCACTTTCTACATATGCCAGTGTTGTACATCATATACACTGGAAAAATGTCCATCTTAAATTAGATGAATTATCAAAATTCGCTTGAATAAAAAAAAAAAATTATGTTAAATTTTAGTCTGTTGGAACTAATCTAAGATCAGATAAAAACACAATTGAAATTCCCCCAAATTAACTTTCACTGTAATTCTTTTTTAATTTTCACTTGAAATTATACAAAATAATCTGAATTAAGAAAAAACTTGTGCTTGTTCCATTAGCAAGAATAGGTTATATCTGCTTGAAGGCCGGACCAAATCTATTCAATCTTTAGATTTAATCTCTTAATTCAAGTAGATTTAAGTCATTTCTTAGTATTCTTAGAGTATTCCTTTAGGATTATGGCCTAAAAGGGTGCTCTGCTAAGACATTTAAATTTTTCACATTTCTAGAGTACTTTAACAGGCATTTCATCTCTGATTTGGGTCATAATATTTCTCAAAATCATCTCCAGGGCCAGAGTTTGATGATGGAGGGCCGGTTTTGGCCCCTGGGCCTGACGTTGCCTACCCCTGCAATAGAGTCTCTTTTTAAAAAAAGCCATAAAAATCTTGGACAAGAAACCATTGCACTGTCTTAGAGAAGCATCATTTACTCAATTTGGATCATTTCATTAATTTTAAATATGTTTGCCTTGTATACAAAGTATTGCATGGACTTGCTCCGCCTCCATTGCAGGATTTCATTAAACCAAAGTCTGTTAGTGGGATCATGGGCACCAGGGCATCAGCTCGAGGAGACTGTGAGGTTCCACACAGGAGAACCTCCTGTGGACCGACTCTGCTCTCTGTAAAAGCCACCAAGTGCTGGAATAGTCTCCCTTTATCAGTGAGAGAGACTCCAACTCTGGCCACTTTTAAAGCACGTTTTAAACAGTGGCTAAAGGAAAACCAGGCCTGTGAACACTTTCAGTTGTTACTGCATTTATAGTGATTTGTTGTCACATTTTGTAAATTGTAAATTGTGTGTGTGCTGCCTGCCGAGGGACTACAGATGGAAACTAGCATCCCTGCTATACTCTGGCATATTTACAGTGCTCATGTGAAACGCTTCATTAATATGCATTGTCTCTATCAAATAAATAAAATATCCTAAAGGACAGGTCTTCTCCTCTGCACCCCTTCATAACTCAGACCCACCCATCCCAACAGGCTCATGAACCTGGTCTTTGAATGCACCACACAGCATAGGAACGTCATCTACAAAATCAGCCTCTTCAACTGGAGAATAACATATATATGAATGTGCCTTTTTAACATATAACTAGTGACTTTCTGTAATGTTAACAATGTTTGGCATTGGTAACATCTGAAAAAATGTCTTCGACTTTTTTCTTGTTTTGTACTAGACATCGTACATGAAACCAGACCGTTGTGTTTGTGCTTCGTTTCTGTTCATTATGTGAACATTTCAAACAGTGATTGATATTGTAATCACATTTGTACCATGTTCAGATACTCCAAGTACATAATCCATGTATTCTGCTGTTGTTACTGTTGTTTTGTTCCCCTTGCACTTTTGATTGTATTGATTGAAAATCCACTGTCTATATGAGTGATAAATGATGTCCGTACCTTGCGCAGCCGGATCACCCCCTCCTGGTTGCTCTTGTTGGTGACGATCTCGAACATGGCCGGCCCGTCGCTCCCGATCACGCGGTACTCCATGTCCGCGTTCTCATCGATGTCGGCGTCCACGGCCCGCAGGACGCCCACCGTGCCCCCCAGCTCCAGCGACTCGGGCACGCGGAACTCATACAGGGCTGTGAGGGGGGAGAGAAGAGAGCGAGGTGAGGTGAGGGGGCGGGGCCAGGGAGAGGCCATGTCGCTGCTGTGACTCCATGGTCTGAACTCAGAAAGTATGTTGATGAACCGAGGATGCTCTCTCCAGTTCAGTTTTACCCAAATCTAAAAGCTTTCCTACTGGAGAAGCCTATAGGCCTGTGTGATGCTTCATTTGAAAGCTAAGGCCTTCAAAGTTGTCATTACTCTTTCGTTGTGAATTTTTTGTCGCATTTGTTGTCGCCTGTTTTGTTGCTTTTCACCACTTTTTTGGTGCTTTTTGGCGACTGTTTTGCTGTGTCTTTGTTGCCTGTTTTGTTGTCTTTTTTTGATACTTTTAAAGGAATAGGCCACCGTTTTTACATACTGAGATATGTTCTTACCTTAGCTTTGACGAGTTCTTTACCAGGAGTAGTACCAGAGTAGTTCGAAATCCGCGCAGTAATCTTCACTTTACTGCGCAGTAATCTTCACTTTACTGCTCAGTAATCTTCACTTTACTGTGCGGATGCCAAATTACTCCTGGTGTTATTACGCCTTACAATATAGTTCCCCCTTTTATCCGCTTAGAAAATCCACATTGTTTAATTTTGTGTAATTATACTTTGTAGTGGAACACTTCACGTAACCATATTTAAATAGGGAAAACGTGGAAGAGCTTGGTAGCTTCTATCTTGACCTGTTTTGGAGCTATAGTGGAGAGAGGGAGAGGCTAAATGCTAACGCCGTCTGCGCTGTGTTTACGTGACTGAAGGCACGGGTGAAGATCAGACAGGTCCTAAAGAACTCGTCAAAGCTAAGGTAAGAACATATCTCAGTATGTAAAAACGGTGGCCTATTCCTTTAAGATGCTTTTTTGCTGCGTTTTCTTCCTCACTTGCGTCTCGTTTTTGACGCTTTTTTGTAACTGTCACAGCAAAATCGGGCAAAAGAAACTCAGCTCAAGTAAATGTACTCGCCAAAGGAATACGTTTTCACTTATTTTCACACACAAAATCATCTCATTTAAAAAAGAAGCTCCTTGATTCACTTCAACAAGAATAAAAATCATTCTTCATTCCCTGGATTTAACTAGGACAGTAAACATGTTTGTAAACCTATTGTTTTTTCCTTACGAAACCAGCACCACTTCTGCCTACACGTCTTCAAATGACTTAAATCTCTGCTTTGTTTGATGCAAATATGAGCAGAAGTTCAAAATAAAGACTTCAATCAATCATTCCATCAATCAATGGTTATTATGCAAGCCAGAATTACTCAAAATAAGGTCAAATATTCTTTTTTCCAGTCATTTTAACTCATCAAAGTATGTTTTTGTTGCAGCGTGACCTGCCGGCTGCAGCAATAGGATCAAATACGCTTCAATCCAATCGTTCTATTTTATCAAGGTGACACTGTTTTGCACTGTAGTCACTGGGTCGATGGGGTAAAGAGCTCTTTTGTGTTTCATTTCCGTTCGTCAGCTGCTTTTTGAAACTCTGATTGGTCAGAGAACAGAGAACAGGAACCGTCGCCGTTTCTCCGTGACTTTAAAAACGTACAGTCTACAGACCCAATTTCACGGAAACACCGGTATCTGTCAATCTGAAGAGGAGGTCAAGGAGAGAGAGGGGGAGGAGAGGCGGCGGAGGTGAGGAGACAGTCGGGCAGATAGCGAGAGGAGCAGGTCGTTCAGAGCCGATGATTGATGAGGCGGCGGGTTCAGAGAAGAGGGGGAAAAAAAAGAGGCAGCGGACGCTCAAAAGAGACGAGCGACTTCACACAGGAGTTCATTCTGACGCTCAGTGTCCAACACACGAGCCACAGCAGGAGATCGCTTTATAAACAATGGACGGGTCGATACCGAGGCACCGATATTTAGAATAACAGCAGTAGTGATCCTCACGTCTAAACAAGAGGGCGACTGATATTTGGTCGATGTAATGCGGATAAAAGGCCGATATCTCCTGAACTGAAAGTGATGAGAAGCCGATGGAAGGGGAGCTCCACTTCTCCACAGGAAATGACGTCACCTCCACAGGACAACAAACTAATCCAAACTAACCCGCAATCTAACCTCGTCTTATTGAGATTCAGTGGTGCAGATGGTGGAGTCAGGGGTTCGAATCTCGGCTCCTGCAGGTTCACGAATGAGGCTGTTTGAATGAGAGTGTGAATGGAAAGTGGTTCCTTTAATGTAAATTGCTTTGGCAGGGTTGCCAGGTCTCAGGAACCAAGCCCCACCAAACATATCTGAACCAAATTTTCAATGTTTTTACTCGTTTATGAGAAAACGCCTCTTTCTCCCTCCTCTCACTGAAAAAGCTTCCTTGGATTTGCCATTTTGTCATTTATAACAGTGCTTTTATCAAGAAATAAGCTTCCAGCACACTGTCAACCTTGCAAAAATAGTTGATTAGGATAAGGTCAACGCTTTGGTGCTGAGACCTTCATCAGAGCTCCACGTGACCACCGTTTTTCCATACTGAGATATGCTCTTACCTGAGCTTAGACGAGTTGATGCGTACCTGTCTGGTCTTTGTGCGTGCCCTCAGTCACGCAAAACGACCAAAGATGTTGTTAGCATTTGGCCTCTCCCAGTTTATTCCAGGCACAAAGACCAGACAGGTACGTATGAACTCGTCTAAGCTCAGGTAAGAGCATATCTCATTATGTAAAAACGGTGGCCTGTTCCTTTAAGACTGGTCACCTGGAGCTCTTCAGTTCTTCACTGAAACGTTGACTTAATCCTAATAAACTATTTAAACTTCTATCAAGAAACAAGCTAAAAATGCCTATTTTAGATTGAAAATAGTATGACAAACAACCAGTTTTTTTCACCCACGGCAAAGCTTCAAAGGCCGCCCGACCTGGTTTTGGGTAAAAGTGCTGTATAAGTTGAGAACATTTACCATTGAAATAAAAAAAAGGGAAAATGACGTCATTTCCTCTGGAGAAGTGAAGCTCCACTGATCATGTGACTCTCCATTTTTGGCATTGGAAAGAGCTCAGTCAGAGCCTTACCATGAGCTCTCCCATGACTTCCTCAGCCTCGGGGGAGCTGAGAAACATCACGAGGAAAACCGGTCACAAGTTTATACTCCTCGGAGGACCTACTATGGACGAACACCCCGAATAAAGCGCCCCCTGCTGTCACCGTTCAACACTAACACATTATACAGGATTATAGATGAGACATATGGAAAAATCGGCCCAAAGAATCTCCAAAAATCTGCATCAGTCTTGGAAAAAGCCATATCGGTCGCCCCTAGTCTAAACATTGATTGTTGTTCCTGCTCGTTTAATATAGAAGGAATCGTAACATAAGTGTTGATGTTGTAATACTGGCTCCTGGTCTTACTTTGCATCGATTTCAACCAACATCAATGGTGCTCGTCCCCCAAACGAGGTCAATCAAACGACTGAAAAGTAGATTATAAGTATTAAAGATGAGTTAAGTTTTTCCTCGATCCGAAGTAGACCGAGCGCGTGACCTATTTGTTGGAAATCTAAGTCTAGAATCTGGAGTTCTGGTCTGGTCGTGTGATTGACTGAATGGGAGCACAGACAAAAGAACAGTTACAAGGACGTCTGTAGGACACGGAGGAAGAAGGTGTGGACACTTTAGATTCAGAGACATCGGACCAAAGAAAGTGCCACTTCGTGATCGTTCGATTAAGGCCTGGCCTGAGTAACGTTATCACAGGCTTTATACCGGCGGCAGCAAAGACAAATTCAATGCTTTTCAACGTCATTTTAATGTCGAAACATGATATTTTTAATGGCACAAATGGAGGAAAGATGGAAAATTTCTATTTAAGCAACAGGAAGCTTTTGAGCAGAAATGTGTGTAAAGAAAGAAGTGTTTTGGACCAGATTTTTTGTGTTTTCAATAAACCTTCAAGGTTAAAGAAAAGTTCAGCAATGCTGCCATTTCAAGACATTTCGTTTAACGCCTCCTGGAATCAAATTAAAAGATTCTCAGGTTTTTATAGCTGTTTATCTAACCTTGTATAACCCGATCGAGAGCTCAGACAAAGTGGATTTTGTGGGCGACACTGACCCTTGGTGAATCTGGGCGGGTTGTCGTTGACGTCGCTCAGGGTGATGCTGACCGTGGTGGTCCCGGACAGACCTCCCATCTGCCCCGCCATGTCCTTGGCCTGGATCACCACCTGGTACTGCTCCTTCACCTCTCGGTCCATCCCGGGCAGCGCCGTCTTGATCAGACCTGGAGCAGAGCGCGAGGTCGTCAACAAGCGAGAAAAAGTTTGGTTTTTCACATAAAAAGTTCCATAATGCAGCTTTAAGGGATTCATCATAATCAGACAATATAGACAATAGACAATATCAAATACATATTAAATACAACAGTAGCAGCAGGAGGAGACGGGGAAGAATTCATCTCGCTGATGCTTCAGTCAGTTGGACCTGTCACTTGATCAAGACTCTGCAGTGGTCTCCCTGAGGCAGAACCAATAGAGGAACGTGCCTCTCTTTGGTCCACACTTATGAAACAGATTATAGTGGAGTCTAACACCTCCCTAGTACTGCTTAAAGGGGCTAGATGCAAGTTGGCCATTTTATACTCACTACTGCCACCTCAGGTCATACGTGTAACTGCACCTTCTACGTTAAGCTCGTGCATGACGGTAATTCGGGCTCAAAGTAACACCTTTCTGAGTGACAGTGCAGGATTTTAGAGGCAGTTGAGGTGAACAAGTCTGAGCTCATTCTACACCTTAGAACATGTAGGGGGAGGAAAATACATATTTTTTTCATTTTTAAACTCCGTATAGTCACTTTAAAAGCCTGGCTCCTTTTTTTCTTCTAAAAATAGCATCATATTTTTAACCATGTTCATTTTTGTGCTGTCGAAATAGAAAGTTAAGGCCTGAGGCTTCGATTGACCGGCCCTGGAGCACTGAGGAGGCTCGTAGCTGCTCAGCCCGTCTCACAAGGGCGGCGTTTCCTGCATTTTTTCTCCTTTTTTGGAACACGCTGTAGGAGGAGCAGCCATGGATTCTCTCTCCAATGGAATAAGGCACAAGTCTATGTGCTATTGTTCCGTTTTCTAGTTTTTTGCAACTTCGCTGGCACCGGGTCAGAGTCACCAATACACACTAATGGAATCACGAAGAAGAAGCTAACAGGCTAACGGGCAAAGCTAGCGCCACTTAAACAGTATTTACAGCTAATTTTGAGTTAAAAAAAAAAAAATCTCCATTGTGTAATTGGATGTACAATATCCCTTTCTCACTTTATCTTTTCTGTTAGCGTAGTATTTACTCTCACAGACAATTAATGAGTAAAAAAAATGTACCATGCTACGACACCTGCAGTGGCGCTTATGGCCTCTAGGGGCATGAGTTACTTAGTTCTGCTTTAAGATGGTAATTTTTCCAGTGTATTACAAGCGCGGGAAAGCGTGTGAAAAAGAGGTGGCGCATAGTCCGGAAATGATGGTCAAGGTCGTGGGAACCCAGGGTGCTGAGGGTGCTGCAGCAGCCCCTGGTGGACAGTTTGTACAAATAATCACTAAAAAGGCATTATTGGGGGAAATCATATTCTTTAGCACCCCCCAAATAAAATATAAATAATTAAACCAGCTCGAGGCACAAGTCTATGGGCAGGACTGAGGAGGCTGAGATGGTTCTCTGAGACAACCCTGTCCAGATCCACGTTGAGATCCTTGCACACGTCCATAGAGAAGAATGCAGTGTCACCCGTGTCTATGATGAGATATATAAACATCCCCAAAACATTCACACAAAACCACAATTCACAAAGAAGCGCCTTCCTCAGCTTGATGACCACCCGTACCGTGCGCCTCGTCCCCACCTGAAGTAACTGGGGTCGAGTGTTTGAAGCAGCATCTGTGCGGCGTACGGCAGAGATGAGCTAAATATAGCCCGGTAAACATGTGCTTCTGAGTCATGCACATGTCCACCATGAGCCGCCGCTGTGGTCATTATGGAGGAACCCCCGCCTGACACGGGACATTTCCTCCATAAATTATACAGTGTTTACTCCCACCTGCGGCGCGTGAGCCGGGGCCCACGTACACGCGCCCACAGACCAAGGGTTCACGGAACTTTTCAGGAAACAACCTCCAAAAACGACCGAGCGAACAATCCAGGATCCCCACGGTTTATTTTTCACTTGAAATGATACAAAATAATCGGAATTGAGAAAAAAACTTTCTTGTTCCGTTGGCAAAAATAGGTTTTATCTTTTATCTAAGACCAGACCGAAAATACTCTTCATTCAAGTAGATTTGTCATTTGTTTCCGGTGTGTTATATCCTGAAATCATATTAGGACCCAGGCTGATGATGATGATGAAGAAGAAGAGGAACATGGTGAAGAAGAAGATGAAGATGGTGAAGAGGTAGAATAAGCAGTAGAAGATGGTAAAGAACTGGTAAAGAAGAGAAGAAGAGAAGAAGAAGAAGAAGAAGAAGTAGGAGGAGGAGAAGAAGATAGAGAAGTAGAAGAAGAAGGAAGAAGGAGGAGGAGAAGAGAAGGAGAATGGAAGAAGAGAAGAAGGAGGAGGAGGAGAAGAAGGAAGAAGAAGGAGGAGGAGAAGAGAAGTAGGAGGAGAAGAAGAAGTAGGAGGAGGAGAAGAAGATAGAGAAGTAGATAGAGAAGAAGAAGAAGTAGAAGAAGAAGAAGGAGGAGGAGGAGAAGAAGATAGAGAAGTAGATAGAGAAGAAGAAGAAGTAGAAGAAGAAGAAGGAAGAAGGAGGAGGAGAAGAGAAGGAGAAGGAGAATGGAAGAAGAGAAGAAGGAGGAGGAGGAGGAGGAGAAGGAAGAAGAAGGAGGAGGAGAAGAGAAGGAGAAGAAGGAGAATGGAAGAAGAGAAGAAGGAGGAGGAGGAGGAGGAGAAGGAAGAAGAAGGAGGAGGAGAAGAGAAGTAGAAGAAGAAGAAGAAGAAGAAGAAGAAGAAAGGGAGAAAGAGGATGATAGAGAAAATGAAGATATAGAGAAGAAAATGATGATAGAGAAGAAGAAGATCAGAAGGTGGTGGTGGTAGTAGTAGTAGAAAATGGTGAAGAAGAGGAGGATGGTGAAAAAGACAACGAAGGAGAGGAAGAATAAGAGGAAGATGAGAGAGAAAAAGGCGAAGAAGAAGCTCTTCCTTTTACAGAGACTGGTCTAATGCATACACCAGCCGCCTGCTTCCCTCAGACTTATTTACAGCGGTGCCAGTCTTCCTCACAGTCTTCGCGTCAGATTCCGTTTGTGATCTGCCAAACGTTTAAAGCTCCTCCCGTGCGCTGGGATCCAGGAGCGTCTGTCGGTTCTTCACTTCCCCACCTCTTCTCTGCGTTAGAAGCAGCGTTTAGGAAGTCACAGCCGAGGGGGGGGGCGGGAGGGGGGGCGAAGCCGTAACTGGCAGCGCGTTTCCAAAAAGAGCCAGAGCTGTGTGTAAATGTGTAAATGTGTAAAGAGGAGGCAGGTGGGGGGGGGCCTGGGGGGGGGGGGGGGGGGGGACTGCATACTGTTGTATTCACACATAGTACTTGATATCGCGGGGCTTCTCCCTCGTGAAAGAAGCGCCACACACTTGTTTCTTTGTCCGTGAATTTAACTGGTGTGAGAATTTAAAACCTGCATAATGGATTCCACTGTGTCAGACGTTTACCGTAATGTTGGGACTATTAGTGCACCGGAATATACAGGTAAGCAACTGAATTTAAAAACAAAAGGAAAAAGTACAGGGCTGGATACCAATAAATGATACCAGTATGGGACCACAACAAAGTTTAGGTATTGAAAAAATAAAAGTATCCCAATTTTTCCCATTTTATTATTTTTTTTTAATGCACATTTTTCCAAGTACTTTTCTTTTGCCAATTTGTTATTACTAACGTTTTCCCCAAACCCCCCTCATTTTTACCCCTTTTTTCCATTTTTTTCTTCATTTTTTTCTTATTTTTTGCCACTATTTCTCCCAATTTTTCCCCCAAATTATTCCCCATTTTTCACACATTTCTTGACATTGGACATGAACCTGATTTTGTTCATTTGTAGATGTTCCAAACATTATTGTTCTGTTTTCTAGTTACATTTGTTCTCCCCTGGTGTCTCTGGCCAGAAAACCACAATTGCAACTTCGCTGCCACTGGGTCAGAGGCCCCAATACACACTAATGGAATCATGAAGAAGAAGCTTACAGGCTAATGGGCAAAGCTAACTGCGGGCTAGCGCCACTTAAACAGTATTTACAGCTAATTTTGAGTTAAAAAATAATCTCCATTGTGTAATTGGATGTCCAATATCCCTCTGTCCCTTTGTCTTTTCTGTCAGCGAAGTATTTACTCTCACGGACAATTAATGAGATAAAAAACTTAACTTGCTACGACACCTGCAGTGGCGCTTTTGGCCTCTAGGGGCATGAGTTACTTAGTTCTGCTTTAAGATGGTAATTTTTTCCAGTGTACTACAAGCGTGTGAAAAAGTAGTGGCTTATAGTTCGGAAATTACAGTCAAGGCCGTGGGAACCCAGGGTGCTGAGGGTGCTGCAGCAGCCCCTGGTGGACAGTTTGTACCATGCAAGCGATACAAAATAAATAGGAACTAATCACTAAAAAGGAATTAATGGGGGAAATCATATTCTTTAGCACCCCCCAAAAATGTGCCCCGTGACACTAAATAAACCGACATGACCAGGATTATCTTTGAGACCAACATTACCGTCACTTTTAACCCCGACCCGTTCATCTCTGGAAGCTTTTCCCCCCGTAAACCTGGGCGAGGACACGGAGCCTCCTCGTCCGCGGCGCCCGTACCTTTGTCTCTCGGTAATGACTGCGGCGTCGAAGGAGGAGAATCCGGATTAAACGCGGCGGCCCACACACGCATGTATCTGGGATTAACCATATTACCGGCCGTAATCCAGCGCTAATCTCCAAACGGCTTTTTGTGCCGTCTCTTTGTTTCAGTGAAAGAGAGTCCGGCGCGAGCGGGACGGGGGCCAAGCGGCGCATCGGTGATTAAAGCCTCTTCAGATCCATGTGGGTGAGGTCTGCACATGTGGAGCGGGGACGACTTTACTGACTTTATACATTCTTATTCTAGCACTGAGAGGTTTTACATTTTATTTATGATCCATGATCCCACAAAAAATAATAACAGTAATAATTTATAAAGGTGGGCCCAGACACCAATTCCAATAATTTGTAATAATAAAGACGACCGAACCTTTTACTGAACACAAAATAACAATCTGATCGTGTAAGTGCAAACCAATATATTACGTAAACATCTGAAGGTGTTACTGACATGGAGATATGGTAAAAAAAAAATCCATCCCTAATAATTTATAAAAAATAAAGTAGATAAATATTCACACAGATTCACAATGAGCCCAATGAATCCTGGCATTGTCATCTTGAAACATGCCTTTACAATCAAGGAAGAGGAAATGCATTCATGGAATAACTTTGTCCCCTCCTGGAACCGCCATCTTAACGTGGTGGAGGGGTTTGAGCCCGAATGATCCTGGGGGCTCTGTTGTTGGGGCTTCGTGCCCCTGGTAGGGTCTCCCAGGGCAAACAGGTCCTGGGTGATGGGTCAGACAAAGAGCGGTTCAGAAGCTCCTTATGAGAGACCAACGGGCCCGGTTAATCTGTGGACCCACCACCTGCAGGAGGAGCCATAAGCGGTTTTCTGGGTCGTGTGATTCCACGACCCCGAAAAGGACAAGTGGAAGAAAAGGGATGGATGGAATAACTTGGTCATTCGGGATGTTCAGGTCGTTGTTGATCTTATTCTTTGGGCTGGACCAAGACCTGACCAACTTCAGCAGCCCCAGATCAGAACAGTGAGGATTTCATTTCAGGAACTACTCATTGCATTTGTTGACAAACTCTCTGCAAAGTCTAATGTCTGCATCTATAGCAAACTATCAGATATTTCTCTTTTTTAAGGATGTTACATGATATTTGTTTGTGCACTGGATCTATCCTTCACCGCAGCCTGGTCATCTGCAGGAGAAACCGTTTTTAAAGACACCGAGATTTCATGTGTTTTTGTAACTTTAAGTTTTATTAAGTATTAACACACCTGCAGGTGCACTATGCAACTTTGCTATTTGACCTTTTAGTGACTCAGCGGCGTTATGGGTGCAGCTTGGCACCTCTGCTTTGCCTCATAATGGACTTCATGACGCTCTAGGATCAATTGTTTTTAGGAGTTCGTACCAGAAACTTGCCAGAAACCCAAAACTATTGATTCTGGAGCATCATAGAGGTCACTGTGAGGGAAAGCTGAACCCATAATGCCACTGAGTCACTAAAAGGTCAAATACGCACAAATATCAATGTTTTAGTCCCATCCTGGAACCGCCACCTTAACGTGGTAGACGGGTTTTAGCACCCGAATGATCCTGGGAGCTCTGTTGTCGGGGGCTTCATGCCCCTGGAAGGGTCTCCCAGGGCAAACAGGTCCAAGTTGACGGGTCAGACAAAGAGGTTAATCGTGAGGCCGTCCTTCTGTGGACCCACCACCTGCAGGAGGAGCCATAAGGGGCAGGTGCAATGTGACAACCCGGAAACGGAAAAGTGGAAGAAAATGGATGGATGGATGGATGGAAGTTACATAGTGCATCTTTAAATATCAACAAATATAGACTAAGACTTGATTGTCACTTCAGCACGATGCATGATTTTTGCGCTGATAGATAGAACAATAGACATTTATTTTGTAACCTTCTACGCTCATGTTTTACTGCTGTTTTCCTGTCGGCTTGGCTCTGGCTTTCAAATGATGCGTTGATTGCGGGCCTGGTGATTGTTTTGTTGAAGCTTGTGACACCAGAGCCATGTGTTTTATGATGATTTGGCAAAATGCTGTTGCTGAGTCTTGTCCAAACACTGGGATGTGACTCCACGTGGCAGCTCAGGGCCCGGGTCCCCATCGGGCGCCAACAAAGTAGTTGAGATTAATGTCGTCTGTTAGAAATGCATAAATGAAGCTCAGAGAAGGTGATTTATTGCTGGTATTAATGCGTTTGCTGATATAAAGCTGTGGATGAGGTTTTACAGTTTGTAGGAAAACACGATCAGAAAATATTACACACTTTATAACTTAAGATAACGTCTATTGTTTTATCTACTACACAATACGATCGAGGAAACACGGATTGGAGCACTTCATGGTACTTCAGGTGTGTCTTTTGACAACATTTAATACATTCCCCTTTGAAGAGGAATATTCCCAATAAAAAAGGCTTTCATTTGTGGAAAAAACAAAAAGCTTTCGTGACCGAGCGTCGCCATTGTGTTCCACGGACGACCCCGCGTCTACAATCTCGTCCCCATTTTCTCGTTTGGTGCCAAAAGCAAAGCCTCCCTCCTGACACATTATTTCTAAATCAAATTTTAAAGCCGTCGATATCCCCCACCGCTCCACTCTGTTCATAAGAGCGGCTCTTTGTGTCGCCAGAGTAATCACAGCGGCGCCGCGTTCTGTGAAATGAAAAAAGGCGAGAAGAGAATTTTCCTGTTTGTCGAAAAATCCCGGTGAAAGCTTTTTAGAATGATTCTTTCATGACGTTGTAAATAAATATATCAGAGAGAGAGGTGTTGGAAGGGTCTTCAGGCGGGCGGGTAAAGCTCTGACGATCTGCTGTCGGGAATATCGAAGGCTTTGGGAGGAGATATGGAAAATAAAAAAGGTAACGGTAATAAAGGTCAGACTTATGATAATCATGAGCTCCTACAAAACAAAACAAAACGTGCAGAGACTTAATGATGTGTGATTATACTGTACTTCACGCCTCATTTGGTGAACTATGGGGGAAAATACATCTATTATTATATGACTTTTACTTCAGATCAGTGGTTTGATTACAGGGTCAGGTCATAAAGGATATTTCTTGAGCAGAATAAATGGTTACAAATCACCAAATATGACTGAGAAAGGACTACAAGGCATAAAACACTTCCATTTCAGTTTGTTTGTTTGAAATAAATGCTTCATCATCATTATTTTTTATGTTTTGATACATTTGTGGGGGCTGTCAGTGAACACGACACACTCACACTGTCGTCTTTATCATATTTTATTTGAATCTTCTTTGTGCATAGGCTTATACTTTTCAAATTCTTACAGTTTTTTCTGAGTTATGTGTTATATGTGTATGTGTATAAATAAAGGTTGATTGACTGATGGATATGTTTCCTGTTGCATGATTGAACCGGAAAAAAAATCCTCGTTGTGAAGCTGTTCACTCACAATGGCAATAAAAACAATTCTGACTCTGATTCTGAATTAGAACCACTGGCCTAGGTGATGCTTATTCAGAAAAAGAAACACTATTGAGTCACTGGGAAAAGGACTAAAGCTCCTGTGTAGACATGTCTGTAACAGGATTCTGTATCTTTGTCAAAATGGTTCATCTTGACGGATTTAAGAGCAAGAAACAACATGGCCATATTTTTCTGAATGAAAGGAGAGACGCATAGTTTCCTGCTGCAGCTGTTGTCTCATTTAAAGGGACTATATGGAGTTAAAAAATGTTAAAACTAAGTATTTTCCTCCCCCTACATGTTCCAGCCATGTCCTAATGTGTAGAGTGAGCTCAGACCTGTTCACCACAACTGCCTCTAAAATCCTGCACTGTCACTCAAAAAGTTGTTACTAAAAAGTGCCGTCATGCATGAGTTTAATATAGAACCTGCAGTTACGGTTAAGACCTGAGGTGGCAGTAGTGAGCATAAAAGGACCATCTAGTCTCTTTAAAGCAGTACTAAGTAACGTGTTTACCTTAATAAATCCTTTCCGTAGTCCCTGTGGGGGTAATACAAGTGTTTATGGGATGATTGGAGGGTCTTTCATCTCCCCCTGGTGTCTCTGGCCAGAAAACCAGGTTTGCAACTTAACTGCCACCGGTCCGGAGAAAGCAATACACACTAATGGAATCACGAAGAAGAAGCTAACATGCTAACGGGCAAAGCTAACTGCGGGCTAACGTCACTTTAAACAGTATTTACAGCCAAGTTTGGGTGAAAAAAAAGATTGTATAATTGGATGCACAGTAACCCTCTCTCACTTCGCCTTTCCTGTCAGCGTAGTATTTACTCTCCAAGACAATTAATAAGTTAAAAAATCGGAACTTGCTACGACACCTGCAGTTGCGCTTATGGCCTCTAGGGGGAAGAGTTACTTAGTACTGCTTTAACATAATAGCAGCTAAATGCTACCGCTAGCACCCTGAGCGGCAAAAACCCTGAGGATGAAGGCTCTGCAGACAGTATAATCTGTATCAGTCAGACAAAAAGTGTTTGTATTACCCCACTGATGCCTTCATTAAGTTTTTAGAGTGGAAGCAGAACTTTGGGAGAATCCTGCAGCAGTAACGGGACTGACGGTGAGGCAGATACCACTTTGTTTACTTTTTTGGTGACAATCGATGATCCTGATTACTATAGTGAAGTATGGCCCAACACCCAACTAGTTTAAATCTGGAAAAACACATAAATTGTGCACGTTTTTTCATGATTTGCCAGGTCCAGCTGACTGAAGGACTCCCCTCTCTCTGCTGCCCCCTGTTGTAAACGTATATCATCGTCCTGAGTTTGGCCTCACTGACCTGTCTCCGCGTCCACAGAGAAGTACGGCTGTCCCTCCAGGATGCTGTAGACCACCTTGGCGCTGTTCCCGTAGGTGGAGTCGTCGGCGTCTGTGGCCGTCACCTGGATCACCGACGTGCCTGCAGAAGAAGAGCACGGCTTAGAGGCACTGGGACAGACTCAGCGGAGACTCAATTCAGGCGGGGAGAGGTTCATGAAAATGGCTAGAAATGTGAGAAAGTCGACAAAGTGTGTTTATCAGGCCGAGCTGAAGCAGTAAACCACGCCGTAAATCGACAGTTTGTAAGTAATTCCAACAGCTGCCTGTAGAAGGAGCTCCAGGCAAAGTCTTCACCGCCCTAGTGCCTGTATTTCATTGTTACTATATATATGAAAAATGGGACAAAAAAGTGACAAAAAAGTGACAAAAAAGTGACAAAAAAGTGACAACAACGTGACGACAACGTGACGACAACGTGGCGAAAAGATGACAATAAAGCAACAAAACAAACGGCAACAATGCGACAAAAAAGTCACAATCAGTTTTCTTTCAAATGAGGCAGTACACTGTTCCTCTCCAGTCAAGAAGCTTTATTTGGGTAAAGTGGAACTGGAGACAATGGCTCAGTAAAATTATGTTTTTAGTTTGTTGACATATTAGCAACAAAGATTTTCAAGAGGGGATTTTAGACATCTTGTTTAGTTTTAAAATACAGTGGAAAAATCGGTCAAAATTTCGCCTCAATAAATCAGGTTAGGGATGAGATATTACAAAATCCCTTAAAAAAAAACAACTTCAAAATATGGTTCAGTCCAAGAATGGAAGGTTTGGAGTCTGTAGGAGCTACTGACTCGAATTTCCCGGTTATTATCGGGAGTTTTTAATATTCCGGTTTTGTCTTTGATCATATAAAGGCACTTTCCCGATTCTAAAAACCTGAAAATAGCAGTTTCACGGTTTTGAGAATCCCGGGTTTTCTGGCTGGGATTTTCCGTCAGTAACCAGGATAAAACTTCATGTTTACGCTATTTTCTGGTTTTAAGAAACTTCGCATTTCTCGCACATACACCGTTAATCGTAAACAAACATGGCGGCGGCGAGTCCGAAGAGCTCCTCTTTCTGGAGTTCTATATTTTAACCATGAATAACTAAATTTAGTGAATATGTAAGATGGAAAGAAGCATCGTAATGTGGATTTATGCAAAACTGTCAGCGACAGTTTCAAGGCGGCTGGTTTTCCTCCGGACGCAGAAACCACAACACAGAGGCAGATGAAGTTTTTCCTCCACTAACTATCAATGAACTCCATCACCTCCGCTCTCACGGCTTTAACCTTCTCCCAGAGCTCCCTGGTCCACGTCGGAGGCAAAGACAGCCCCAGGACGGATAAAAGTTAACGAATTATCCGCAATCTGCCGTCGTTTGCCGTAGCTCAGGATGTAGAGGACGAGCAAACCAAGCCACACATTTATGCTTTTATATTTCCACCGTATTGCGCTCAAACATAGAGCTTCAATACAAAAAGCCGTGTTTCTTTATTTGATCATGTAAACAGGGGATTTGAGTTTCCCGTTTTCTCAGTGACATAAACACCATATCCCGAAAACTGCCATAACCGGAATATAACTAATAACCAGGAAATTCGAGCCCTTGTAGATGCACTCACTGATGCACCAATGTACTTAAATGCATTTTCAGAAAATGGCTCTTTAATAGATTTATAAGGGAAATTACAGGTTCCCTCATAAATCTGAGTGCAATGATTAAACATGTTATTGTTAAGAGACCAAACTGTAGTTTCCGCCTTAAATTTAAAGCCAACATTGCCCATATTTCTAGTGACAGAGACAGGTTCAGAGGAGATTGTGGACATCTTGTTTAGTTATTCGAATAAGAACTGGATTATTGGATGCAAGTCTGGAACATTCAGGTGCTAAAGTGGAGCTCTTGTTTCGACGTACTGTGTGAAGTGTAACGCTTGACCGTCTATAATCTATTTCCAGCACTTTTTACTGAACCGGCGCCCGCTGCTTCCTGTCAAACTGTAAATCTAAATAAAGCGTTCTCCAAAACTGCTTACAGCTCCGTCCTGATTGTGAGCGATCGTTCGTGTCCTTGTGCATTACCCAAAACCGGCCTCCATCCCGGGCTACTTATACGCCATTGATTTCTGTGGCTAATCGATGCCGGCTAATGTATTTTGCTAAGTATATCTGTGTTAGCATACTCGCGGCACCACGCTAAAGCCTCTCTCTCTCTCTCCCCCCTTCTCCCGGCGAATCCTCCAGAATCCTTTTAGTGTCTGAGAGAGGCCAAATATCTGGTCGCCCAAACCGCAGAGGCGATCCGTTTTCACCCGGAGAAACAAGCTCGGCGCTATTTCCGTGCGTGAAGAGCAGATGTTAGCCGGAGCTAGCTCCCAAATGGCGCCTCGCGGGGCCAAGCGTTGCCTCATTGCACTTAGGACAGGATTAATTGAGTAGAAATATTTAATGGCAAAGGGGCTATAAATATAAACGTGCGATACAACGGGAGGAAACCTTTCGCCGATTTCACGTCGAGTGTGAAATGTCTAAAGGCCGCGACGTAATGGGGTGTAATTAAAGAGCGGTGGATTTATTATTTTCATTTTGACATTGTCTGTTCAGCTCAGGTTTTTTTTTATGCCAATGATCTGAAAACTAAAAACATAGTCTACTACAAACACTAAATACTAGACATAGAGCCAGGTTTAAATGTATGGTTTTATTTTGTTAACATATTAGCTACAAAGATTTTGTTCAGAGGGGATTTTTGATATCGCATTTTGTCTTTGAATTTGAAAAGATTTCATTTATTCACAGTTCCTCATTTTTAGAGAGGTTAAAACTCAATCAAAACAATCCTTATGGTGAAGAAATAAGTACAATTCAACCTGGGTAAACTCAAACAGACAAAAGCAGCGATTGGAATAATTTATTGGCATATATATTTTTGGCGATCAGACCCCGGCAGTAGATATTGACATATGGATTCAAGCTAGTTTGTACAAAGAAATGTATCCTCTGCTTTTAACCCATCCCTCGACACCACTGGACGACCTGTAAGGAGCAGTGGGCAGCGGCAGTGCTGCACCCAGGGACCCATCTCCAGATGTGCAGCCAGGCTGGTGGTGAGAAACACCTGGCTGGAGGATTCACAGCTAGACGGTTCGATTCCCACCTGGACGGGGCCTTTCTGTGTAGAGTTTGCATGTTCTCTCTGTATCTGCGTAGGTTTCCTCCAAGTACTCTGGTTTCCCCTACCACTAAAAACATGTACAATAGGCCAGGATGAATGATGTGTGTGAGTGAATGTATGGCGGTGGTCAGAGTCTCCCCCAGGGGAAACTGAAACTACAAACGTAGTTTACCACCACCGAGTATGGAGTGAATGGAGTACAATTGTCTCATGTGAAGCCCTTTGTGACTGGGTCTGCCAACGGCGCTATATAAATAAAGATCTTCTTCTTCTACATGTTTTTAGTTGTAGGAGAAACCAGACTCCACACAGAAAGGCCCTGTCTACCACACCCGAGACCTTCTAGCTGTGAAGCACGAGTGCTAACCACTGTGCTACTGTGCTGGATGTCTCCCCCAGAGCCTGGATGCTATTTTTTTTTTCCTAGGATGGGAAAGGGCTTTTTCCATTCATTTGAGTGTTTTAAAGGTTAGGGTTAGGTTTTCGGTCTACAGGTAGTTTGGATCAGTTTAAACTCGGGTTGTTCTGAAATGTGGCCTTTCCCATCCTAGGGGAAAAAAATGTCGCCGCCTGGACATTGGTGGTGGCTGTGCAGCTCTCTCAGTGGCAGACTGAGACACCATCAGTGCAGGACGGAGCGCTACCGCAAAGCCTTCATCCCCACTGCTGTCAGACTGTACAATAAGACTGTGAAGTAACGCTGACTGTAACAAGTGAATTTCTCCTTTGTGAGATTAATAAAGGTTTATCTTATCTTATCTTAAAGGAGGATGTAGCAGGGTGAAGGCGAGGACAGAAGAGGCAATGAAGGGGTGGAGGTGGGTCGCAGCACAGTTAGGAAGCGGACGAGCCATAAACGCTGAAGGCTTAAACGCAGAACCGAGAGCGATGATTGGCTCTGACGAAGGTGTGGCTCTGCTCTGATAGGCTGAGGTGTGACCCTCACAGAGGTGATCATTGGCTGAAGGTCGGAGATGCTGAAATTAGTCTTCCAGGTTGAATTCACTTTTTTGCAGTTTTAGAAAATTAAGTTAAAATTTCTCATTTAAATCTATGGAGAAATGTTCAATCAGTGCAATAACTGAACAACTTATTATGAAGATTAGGCAATTTATTTGTTTAGTCGTGAATGTTAAGAGTCTGACTGTATTTGAGAGGTGTGTTATTTTTTTTTTATTGCTTAAAAGCTTGCACTACATGTTTTCCTCATTGTCATATCAGTAATGTTCAGCAAAAGTTTCAAATTCATATCTCGACATTTAATTTAGTTTCCCTGTTCACCTGCAGCGTCTCGCCTTAAGGCTCTTTGCAAATAAGCTCGTCCATGACCTCATCTTAAATCAGCGCTGGGTGACAAATGCTGCCGATATCCTTAAATTCTAAGCCCCAAACCCACTGAGAGCGAGCGCAGCTGTCTGATTCGGTGGGATTGGGTGTGAGTTTGGTTTAAAGTGACAGTGAGGAGGATCTCGGAGTCAGTGAAGCCTGTGCCACTAATGCCCTTAACTGGAGACAGACTGGCTTTCAGTGACACCGCGGCTTTAAGAAATATCACCCGAGCGCGTCTGTCTGCGACCACTTAGGCTCAAATAAGCACCTTTCGGACACAAAGACGGGGCTCGTGGACAGGGCTGACCAAAAACAGTTCATTTAGATTCTCACCGAGCTGAACGAAGTCGAGTGCTGAAGGAAAATACCACAAATAAATAAATGACCCAGTCTTCACTATAACTATACTATTGCACTGATACTATTGCACTGATAAATTCAAAGGCCATTTTCTCAAATGCTTTTGTCTCACATAACGGACACATACAGGTACATCTCAGAAAATTAGAATATTATGTAAAAGCACATTTTCTCTGAAACACAAGTATTTGTACTTTAAAGGGACTATACAGAGTTTAAAAATGTTAAAACTAAGTATTTTCCTAGGGAACACTTACATTACGGGCCGGTAAGTCCTTGGTACTTACAGTGCTATTTGCACTGGTAATTCTAGGTACTTATTGTGGTACGTAAAGGATACTATAGTAAGAATTACAAGTTATGTACTTCTAGATACAGGGGTAACTCTTAGTAATGAAGGTTGTACTTCTTGTTTTCCCTAATGCTGTTTTATGTTGTTTTATAGTCACACAATCCTAGAAAGTATGTCTGTATGTAGAAGTACCACATTTACTACCTATGAATTGGTGCTGTAGTATTCTTGAATTACCAATAAGTACCATAGATGTATCACTGAAACTACTAGAAACTATCATTTAAAGTCTCAAAGTACATAGAAGTATGACCTTCATTACTAAGAGTTACCACTGTATCTCTTAGTAATGAGAGACACAGTGGTAACTCTGTGTCTCCCTAACCCTAATTACTAGTAATTATGACTTTTAGTACCACAATAATAACCTAGAATTATCACTGTAAATACTAGTACTTACCACTGTAATTACCACTGTAAGTACCACTGCAAGTACCACAATAAGTACCAAGAAGAACCACTGTAGTTACACTGTAAGTACCACTGTCATTACTAGTATTTACCACTATAAGTACTACGGACTTACCGGCCCGTGTAAAGTGCTACCTTTTCCTACCTTAACTGATAGCAGAGAAGGGGCGGGCACTATTCAGGCGGCGCCCACGCGAAGTTCGGGAAAAAGGTCAATAAGCAATGAGAACATTTTCCATTTGCCCTTGTCATTTGGTAAAATTGTGCAATTATAACATTTTCCATTAGAGTAAATGGGGAGTTCTGGTCATCGCTACGGCAACGCCATGAAAAATATGACAAGGCTGTCATTGACTTTTTTGATTGGAACGACCAAATTGAATTTTCTGCCAAATTTTGTACATTTCCGCCAAACTACGTTTTTTACTCCCCATAGAAATGTTACTATTACAGCACTTTTCTATTACATATAAGAGCAAATGGAAACATTATGAACTGATTGATTCAAAAATGTATAGTTTGGATTCTCTCCACAAAGGTCCGGTGAAATGACATAGAGAACCGGACGATGAGTGAGTTTAGGAGTCAAATAATTATTTCCAATTTTGTCCGACACATTTAAGGGGAGACACTACAGTCAAAACTCATTTTTTTCAGTTTTCAGGTTTTGGGCCAAATTGGTCTCTGAACATACAAGCTTTCACCCAAAAACAGAAAATATGACTAATCTTCACAATAACATGTTTAAATATTGCGTTGATTCAATGTTCCCCCATAGACTTATATGGGACAATGCAATTTCAAGGGTCTTTCTCTCAAAACACATTTTTCTGTCATTGTGGCGACACTATGTCCACGTCAGTCGGACCTAAAGACTTCACATTTTCCAGCCTTGGACTGAACAATATTTGGAAGATTTTTTTAGAGGGATTTTTTATTATTTAATCCCTAGCCCCATTTATTGAGTTTTGAATGTCAAAAAATAAGGTGAAAATTATTTTTTTTACAAAATTTTCCACAAAAAATCCCCTCTGAAAAAGTCTTGGTAACTCATTTATCAATAAAATGAAACCACAAATTTGAATGTAGCTCTGTCCATTATTCAGATTTCGTCGCCGAAAAGACGGGAAATTTGGGGCATTTTTAGGCATAAAACACCTTGTTCTTCTATGAAAAGATAAAATGACAGAACACTTGCAATGTATTTTTTTCTCACATTTATGCCAGTGATCGACAGCAACAGCTTCAAATTGATATCTGTAAATATACATTTTTTCCCTATTCACCTGCAGTGTCTCGCCTTAACCAGTTAATTCCCGCAATAAGATTTTTATTTTTTAGGTCATAATTGTGTAGAATGAAACTGGTAAAAAGCACCAACTGGCGATGTGTGCTTTTCAATAAGAAGCCCGAGGGCCCCTGTGCTTTCTCATAATTCTAGAAAAATACACAGGGTCATTCATGTGGGTCATCTGTAGTATTATTTACTAATGTCAGGCTCATTTTGGACTCAAGTCATGAAAGAAAGCCAAGAAAGCTGGACGTCCTCCCTCTGAAACTTCACATTAAGAGTCACTTTGTCACATTATAAAAGTACAAATGATCTTCAGTCGTCTGTACTTTGATTACTGTGTGGTATTATACTCAGGTTGCTGTTTTTCTTTCTTCGGCGCTCGACCGAACGACATCAGGACATGCTCATCGGTTGCCATGGCGCCCTGCTGCCCTCAGATAAGTGCCCTCTCCTTTCTCCCTCTCTCTCCTCTCTCCTCTCCCTCTCTCTCTCTGAGGGTGTCCGTTGAACCGAGTGACATCTGTGTCACATGGTCGGCCCAGAGAGGACGCCCGGTCGCTTCACTGCAGTGGACACTCCGCCGGTATTTCTACATTTCAAACTCAAAGTGGCAGAAGCTCATCTTTAGACCATATTGTGACAAAAAAAAGCTCCACTTTTCTCCCTGAAAGTTACCATGTTTGTGAATGCATTAGGAAAGTCAGTTATGAGCTGGACCAAAGCCAACAGTTTAAAGCAGGGGTAGGCAACGTCAGGGCCAAATCCGGCCCTCCAGCACAGAACCTCTGGCCCCAAGATGAATTTGCTCACGTACCTTCCAAAGTCGGGGAAGTGGGGGACGATGAGCCGCTTTTTGCTTTGGTGGTTATTGTGTAAAAAACAGTATAATATAAATACAAAATGTTAGTGTTTACATGTGATTTTTAACCTCTTAACCCCAACATGAACTGAGCACATTTTCCCCTGTTTGGCTTTACCCAAATCTAAAATCTTCTTGAAAAGAAAGCATTAAAATGGCATCGAAACACAACAACAAAGTGACGAAAAAGCAACATAAACACAACAAAAGAGCGACTAAAACAGGCCAGAAAAGTAACAATAATACAACAAAAGAGTGACTAAAACAGGCCCAGAAAAGTAACAATAATACAACAAAAGAGTGACTAAAACAGGCCAGAAAAGTAACAATAATACAACAAAAGAGTGACTAAAACAGGCCAGAAAAGTAACAATAATACAACAAAAGAGTGACTAAAACAGGCCAGAAAAGAAACAATAATACAACAAAAGAGCGACTAAAACAGGCCAGAATAGTAACAATAACACAACAAAAGAGTGACTAAACCAGGCCAGAAAAGTAACAATAATACAACAAAAGAGCGACTAAAACAGGCCAGAATAGTAACAATAATACAACAAAAGAGTGACTAAAACAGGCCAGAAAAGAAACAATAATACAACAAAAGAGTGACTAAAACAGGCCAGAAAAGTAACAATAATACAACAAAAGAGCGACTAAAACAGGCCAGAAAAGTAACAATAATACAACAAAAGAGTGACTAAAACAGGCCAGAAAAGTAACAATAATACAACATAAAAGTGACTAAAGAGCGATAAAAAACTGACGAGAAAACAGGGCAAAAATGCTTTTAAAAACCCACCAAAAAAACCTTCAAAAACGCTTCAAAAATTTGACAAAAGAGCAGCGACAACGCAACAAAAAGTTACAATTAGATTTGTAGGCCTTAGCTTTCAAATGAGGCACTACACTGTTGATTTGCAGCTTTTAGATTTGGGTCAAGCCGAACTAGAAGTAAAAAAACTAAATAAAATCCAGGCAAAACATCCCATATAATATAAAACATTGGTATTTGCAGAAAACTGTTCTTTACTTTGGGCTTCAGAGGTTCGGCCCTCGGTGATTTGGTGATGATGAAAATCGGCCCTCCACCACACAAACTTACCTACCCCTGGTTTAAATATTACTCAGTCTTTCTGCTTTCATAGTTTGTAAGTAAAACCAAACAGGGCACAGAGCTTTGACCCCTACATGCATTTCTGTAAAAGCTCCGACTGCAGACAAAATGCATTAGTGCAAACATTAACAGCGGCCTTGGTTTTAACTTGTTGCTTTGACGAAAATCAAACCCCTTCATACGCAGATTCAAAAGTGTTGTAGATCACAGGCCGTGTCTGTCAGCGCCGCCTCACGTCAAAGTCGCGATGAGTGGAGTTATTATTACCGCTGATAAAAGCCGCATCGATCTGGAGTCGCTTGAGTATTCATTGTTTAGTTTAATCTGTGATCCGGCCCCGCCCCCCTCCAGACGGGACAGCGCGGCCCAGTGAGGGCAGGCTGAGATCTAGGGGAAAGTGATCCGCCGGTCCGGGGCAGAAAGGATTAACTCAAATAAAGCAGATTCGTGACCTGGTTTTACACGCTGAGCCGAGTAATTAAAGCTCACGGATACAGCTGCGCTTTTGGACGCTGACATGTGAAGCTTGTGGCGGAAGCGACGTGAATAAACGCACGGAGTGTTTTTAGAAAGTGGCAGTAATCGACTTTTTAGACGTTTTCACCAGGTTCCAAAGTAGTTTTCTCATTAAAAACAGACCTGGAGTTGTGTTTTGAGCGATGGGCGAGGAACGTGCTTCTCTATGGTCCTTGTGGAGCTGACATGGCTGTAATACCGCCCCCTGGTGGCCAAGGGCGACTCCAAGAGACACTCGGGTGAATTGATTCTAATGAGACTTCAGACCTCCCGAGGAACGGCTTCAAAGCCTGGCTCCAAAGGGTTTTTCTTTTTCTAAAACATGCTATGACCCATGTGACCACACTGGTTTTTGTTTATCCGGCTGAACTAGAGGAAGCACTTTCTCTACACTGACTGGCTCCAGAGCCTGTCAATCAAGCTGTGGAGCTCTGTGGAGGCTCCGCCCCATGAGTGCAGGGCTTCCCGCCTTTTTGCCCTTTTAAGGAACAGGCTGCGTAGGAGGAGTCTGAGCGAGTCACACAGGGACCTTTTCTATGAATGGGGCTAAATAGGTATTAATCTATCTCTAATTATTACATCTATGGTTTTGAGCCACTAGTGCTTTAGTCCGGACTCCAAAGCCTTTTCAGTCTCTCAATAAACTCAATTTCTAAGGCTGAATAAAACATTATCTCAACAATTTGAATAACATTGAAATATAATGGCAAAATTATTGATTCATTGATCAGCTCTGGTATGTAAAGAGACAACCTGTGCTCATGTTTTAACATTTTCAAGAGCAATCACTGCATATGGACCCTGGACATAATGTGGAAAGTTATAAAAGAAACGTTTCCAGACCTTGAGCTGATTTAGTTGGGGACCCCTGCACTAGCGCATAGAAATAAAAACAAGTGTTCGGTCACAACATATGCGGAGAGTTAGCGAGTAGGCTAGTCCGGGAGGCTTTTCAGAGTCTGATCCAGATGCTTCCAGCTGTTTTAAACCCATCGGCCACATTCAGGTGAGATCAAAGCCAATTAGAAATTATTAATAAATGCATAGACCATTTGAGATGTTTCTTTAGATACAAATTAGCGTCTAAAAGTGTCCTCTGAGCTAATTGCTAAATATAATCAGCTAAGTTTCTGCTTTTCTGTGACATGTTAATGATAAAGAAGCCACAGAAATGAGTTCAAAGCCTTGAAAAGGACAAAAAGTACTTGAGTATTGAGTACTTGAGTATTGCACCAGGCTTCACTATTCATTTGTATGGGGATAGAACGCTCAAAAGGCATTACTCGCGCATCTTTGAGTCATCTTTAGATCTTCCCCAGTGTCTGTTCTTAGCATAACGGCGGCAGCTCCAGAAAAACTCATCCTGAGGTCTGATGTATCCAGGCTTTGGTTTAGCTTTAGCTTTAGCATCTCTTTGCTAAGCGTAATCCACTCATCACGAAGAGAAAACGCTCGCCATCGCTTTTTGAAACAGCTGCACAGCGAAGGGGAGCGGGTGGAGACGGGTGGGAGGGGCTTATTCGGAGATCGCTGGTAGTTTCTGGATTTTGTTTTAGCTGTTTTAGATCATTTTCTCAGCTGAGAGTGAGATGATAGATGTGTTTGAGATTATGACCAAAGCCCTAGAAGCAATAGAAGTATATAGCACCGTAGTATAGTAGGAGTAGTAGCAGTAGCAGTAGTAGTAGTGGCAGCAGTACTCACCGATCTCGCTCATCTCGGGCACGCGTGCGTAGTAGGGGTTCAGTAGTATAGTAGGAGTAGTAGTAGTAGTAGTAGTAGTAGCAGCAGCAGTACTCACCGATCTCGCTCATCTCGGGCACGCGTGCGTAGTAGGGGTTCAGTAGTATAGTAGTAGTAGTAGTAGTAGGAGTAGTAGTAGTAGTAGCAGTAGTAGTAGTAGCGGCAGTACTCACCGATCTCGCTCATCTCGGGCACGCGTGCGTAGTAGGGGTTCAGTAGTATAGTAGGAGTAGTAGTAGTAGGAGTAGTAGTAGTAGGAGTAGTAGTAGTAGCAGTAGTAGTATTGGCAGCAGTACTCACCGATCTCGCTCATCTCGGGCACGCGTGCGTAGTAGGGGTTCAGTAGTATAGTAGGAGTAGTAGTAGTAGCAGTAGTAGTAGTAGCAGCGGCAGTACTCACCGATCTCGCTCATCTCGGGCACGCGTGCGTAGTAGGGGTTCAGTAGTATAGTAGGAGTAGTAGTAGGAGTAGTAGTAGTAGTAGTAGTAGCAGTAGTAGCAGTAGTAGTAGTGGCAGCAGCACTCACCGATCTCGCTCATCTCGGGCACGCGTGCGTAGTAGGGGTTCTTGGTGAAGCGCGGCTCGTTGTCGTTGATGTCGTGGATCTTGATGATGAACTCCGACTCCCCCTCCAGGGCGATGTTGGTTTGGCGGTTGACGGCTTTGGCGTGCAGGACGTAGTAGGCCTTCTCCTCGCGGTCCAGGCGCTTCGTGGCGTGGATGTCCCCGGACTTTTCGTCGATCTTGAACAGCGAGCCGGCGCCCTCGCCCGTGAGGACGTACCGCACGCTGCCGTCGCCCCGGTCTCCGTCCGAGTGCAGCTGAAAGAGGGAGGAAAACCACGGGAAGGTCAGCTCCAGTTCAACATCAGGGTTTAGTCTCGACCACGCAGCATTTTCAACCCCTCAATAAACAAACCATCCATTTCATTATGTCACAAAGTAAAACAACACTTCTACAAATGTAAGTGTTGTATGTTATAAATGACCCAACAGGACGTTTGGGAGAGTCTTTCTTGGGTAGTCTTGAAGAAATTCCCAGTATTTTAGCATTACTGGTGAACTTCAATAGGCATTCAGTCATAGATTCGGTTGGGAACCCCCGTATTACAGGATGATGTGGAAACAAGGTTGAATGGGCAAAACAAAACACAGTAAAAATGACTTAAAAATACACATTTCTAAATATTATTAGAAATGGGTGCAGATTTTGAGCAGGTTTGGACTATTTTATTGCTAATGGACCTAGAATGTCATGTCAAGCTCTTATTGTAAGCGAATTAATTCTTGCTCCATTGGCTCTAATTTCCAGACAGTCCCCACCTACTCAAAATCAGCATTCATTTTCTTAATTCAAGCACATTTCTAAAGCCAAGGTCGCAACCGGACGTACAGTGTTTATTTCTTGTTAGTGGAGAACGTAGCTGTGGTGTTCACATCAACGCGCACCCAACGTACCACCTTTAATTCAAAGGTGCGTCACACGGAGGCTGCTCGGACGTGCAGCTGTCGCTTCATCCGTACACCCAACGCACGGAAGTTGTAAGACTAACCTACGTACTGACCGCGGGTTCCAGGCAGGCTTTGTATGAAGTTTGCAAGAACTACACAAGATGTGTACGTTGTATACCAACAATGTGCATTCGTCGCAGAGATTACCCGGCAATTTGGAGGAGTATATACTTCATATACTCTATATACTTCATCCTTGGTTACAGAGAAGGCGCATGTTTGGACAGTACGACACACTTTTCTGGGAGTTGGAGAGAGAAAGTCACAGTGACGACATGTCATACAGTCACATGGATCCAAACACGTTTAGTGAAACTGTTACGTGTCACACCTTTCTCTCTGACACCTGTTCTCTCCGCACCTTCCCTCTAACCCTCGGCACATTGACATACAAATGGCCACAGGCACCTGTGAAGCTTTATGCATCATATTTCCGTGCGATTGATGCGCTTTCGCCGAACAGGCAATTCACGAACGACTTGCGACATGTGTGGAGGAATCTATGAGGACGTACGAGATTTCTGAACGTGCTTTGGCTGCACTAATGGTGCACGACACATGTTTGTTTGACATGACAAAGAACCTCTGGTTTGATTATAAGCAGGTCACACGTGTGCTCTCCGTGTGCTTTCTCATGTTTTTGCACATAGACCGGCCGTAGGAGCCGGTACGACCAGATGTGACCTCGGCTTAAGATAAGATGCCATTTGAATCTTTTGAATTTGAATATTTCATTCAGCTTTGAACCCCAAAATACAAAGTAAAGATCTTTGTTTCATGTTTCACTGACAGTGACTGCAGCTGGAAGCAGAAGGAAGGGAAAGAGTTCAGCTTCTTTGCAGCCTGATTGGAAGAAGATGGTTTATTTTATTTTCCAAACCACTTTCCAGGAGCGCAGTCTGCGTATACAAAAGCGAAATTTGTCAGACGTCCTGATCTATTTCAATTGACAGGTGATCAGCAGAAAGTGCAAGGGAGACACTCTTCAGAGCCGCGGAGCTACGCCCGGACCTGTCAGAATGATGATTTCAAACACGTCTCTCTCTCTCTTTGGGCCTGAGCCGAGGCGTCGAGGCTTTGATTCTGTGTTTGGTGATAAACGCGCTCACATCAGCCGCAGAAAACTGTCATCTTCACCTCCCACTCCGAGAAAGATGGAGGCAAACAGAGTGCAAGATGTAGAGGGTTTATACAGACTTATGGCACAGCCAGTTCGCAAACAGCTTACACAGACTAGATTGAAAAAAAAAAACAAGGTGGAAAAGCAAAATCGTTCAAGCAACAGGAAGTTTCTGTACCCTTTTCAATGATTTCTATTTCATGCAGTTTGAGAGTTTACATTCTTATGCTACTCTTTTCAATTGATCATCATAAAAAGTTTTGAAGTTGGTGTTTTGATCATGTTTTTGCAGAGTGGATTTTGCCCTTTGCCCCACACTGGTGCCGCAGCGGGACCATCCATATCCGGGAGCTGGACAGTGTTTCACTCACAGTGGGAGAAATCGTTTGTTACAAACGAACAGGTTCCATTTCAGCGGAGACCTCGTGGAGACTCTTCATGTCGGACACCAAGGAGTTCTTTGAGATCTCTTTGGTGTCCGACAGGTCTCGGAGACATTGCAGGGACGTCACAGAAACGTCTCACAGGTTTAGGACAACAAATAGTGTTCGCAACGTTGCCACAGGTGCTTGAGACCACATGGACCTCTCGGAGACCATTCGGAGGCTCCGTTGAAATCGAACCTGTTTGTTTTCACCATGAGTAACCTGGAGACTCGCCTTATCTCCAGAGGACGTCTCAGAGACATCACTGTGACTATCAGGAACTCAAGTCTCCAACTAGTCTCCAGACTGGTGAAATAGACCCTTTTTATGCACACAATCAATCCGGTTGTGTCTCCACAACTCTCTCCGGTGAGATAAACCCTTTAAAGTGATAGTTTGTAAGTTTGCAAAATGAGAAAAGTGAAATGTGAACGTAAATAATCTAATTCCTCCCCTCTTTAACCAGAAATCCCTTCTTAGTTTCCAAAATGAGGAGAACGGGAACACAATTTTCAAAAGTAAACGATCAAGCTCCTCCAAGTCCCTCCTGATTGGACCTGACAGGCTGGTTCACAGGAAAAGCTCGTCTCATTGGTCAACGCAGGAGGATACTAGACTCTGATTAGTTGGCGAGATCCAGGAAGGAGGGACTTTACAATAATATATATATATATATTATATTTACTTTACGTCAAAATGCAAGACCAGGTGATTGATTTTTCACATTTTAGAACATTTTAAATACAGACTGTTACTTAAATAAGATTCATGTGATGTTAACGCAGAGAAGAGGAAGCAGCAAGAGCTTATTGTTCTATAACCTATTGTACAAATTGTGAATGCACCCGATGCACCCGGAGGAAACCTACTCAGACATGGGGAGAACAATGCAAACTCCACACAGAAGGGCCCCACCAGGCCGGGGATCGAACCCGTGACTGTGAGTCATGAGCGCTAACCACTGCGCCTCCGTGCAGCTGTTTGAAATGCACCTAAAGCATAACGATGATGAGTGATAATAAATAATAAAAATGTGATTACTCAAACTTGCTTTGAATGAAGAGAAAGACAGGCTTTGATGAGAGAACAACGTTATATCACGATGTCACAGCGTTGATGGAGGCACATGTCTCTGCCGTGTGACGCCTGAGCGGCTGGTGGGAGGCTGGAGCCGGACTCAGTGAAGCTAAACAGGTCACAGAGTCACCTCCCCTAAAGAACAGGCAGTGGTGGACGGACAGTGGACGGACAGTGGACACAGCGGTCACTACAGGAGGACGGCGGAGGCTCGGACATGTCACCGACTCACCTGCATGGATTTAAACCACGATACAAAGTTCTCAAATCACAGACGAGACGTTGTTTCTATAATTATTCAGCTCACTATTGTAAGAACACGTATGATACAAAACACTTTATTAA